>NC_064619.1:287279498-287593573 GCF_023898315.1 Schistocerca nitens
ACATTTCTCCGTAATCCAAACTGATCTTCCCCGAGGTCGGTTTCTACCAGTTTTTCCATTCTCCTGTAAGGAATTCGTGTTATTATTTTGCAACCATGACTTATTAAACTGATAGTGCGATAAATTTCACACCTATCAGCATTTGCTTTCGTTCTAATTGCGATTATTACATTCTTCTTGAAGTCTGAGGGTTTTTCGCCTCTCTCGTGCATCTTGTACCCCAAATTGAATAATTTTAGGATGGATGGCTATAATTTAATGCTGTTGAGAATACCATGTAATAGTGGTGATCGAGGGAAGCTGAAAACCTATTTTAGTCAATCAGTACGTATTATTAATAGCTCTCCATTGGCTGCAGTCTCTGATACAGGCGCAGATCATCCATGACCATTCTGTTTGAAAAGGACGTCTATGTGAAGCACAGGGAAGTTAGGCGCCACCTCCATAGCTAAACCGCACTCTCTCCATTTATCGGACCAAGACACCAGTGTCTCTATAACAAGCTGCTTCTTATGTCTTTCAAACAGTTCTCAATCACAAAATTACAAGTTATGCCTCACGTCACCAACAGTTTGACTTTCACATTGTGATAAATAACTGTCGTATCCCTCTCGCAGGTATACTACGACACCCAAAAATAATCTCTGACGTGATGAATTTCTTAATCACAAGAAACAATTGGTTGCAATCACCAGCGTCTGCTACACTGGTAACACCCCAGCCTGACCCATCGTTAATTTTACTAACATCGCTCCATTCTCAAAATACTACAGCTCTCCTTGTAAAGACCACGGCCAGCATCAGTGCAGTTCTTTGCACTGCAGTGTGCAAGTGTTCGACGCGTCTCGTACCGGAGGTGTTTTGATTGCGTGCCGTCAATTCAGTTCCCGCCCCGGCCGCCAGGAGCGGTATGTTATGACGCTATTCCCACGCTTGTTTATTCTTTGTGTTTTGCAACGTTCTTGTTATATTTTCTCTGTGTCTTTACTGTTACAGAACTACCATTCACGTTTTCTCATTGTATAGCTTAGTTATGGGTAAAGAGTCACGCATATTCTCTCTCTCCGGCTCGTTATTCTTTCACTACGTTTAACGACGTACTGTAGAAGCTTGTAGACTGGGAGAATTAAGTTCCTTTCAATCTCCTCCATAACCTACGGGAATTGTCCGTTATTTATTCTAATCGAAACATGCAGTTTAACTGGTCGGACGAGTCGGACTCAGCCCTACGGCCAAATCCACAATATCCTTCAACGATGTGGAATCTCCTTAGCTTTCCACGTGCGCTATCCTCTTCAACTACGGATCTCCCACCAGCTTTTGTAACTACCATATTTCGATCAAAAATCGATGCACATGCTTTCTGTTCCCTACCCTTGATGTCAACGACTGCCGAGATTGTCCCCTAACCTCCAGTCCTGGTACTCTGCTAATCCAATAGCAACACATGCCATCAACCCAGCACCTGAACGCTATATATCCTTTGATAATGACGCTTACAGTCGACTCCAACGGCTAGACCGGATAATGTGTCTTGAATATACACACACAACCTCTCCCCTCTTTCTGCAGTCGGGCTGCTTTCGATTTCCTTGCATTTCTAAATGCCAGCCAAGAAACAACGCATAAAATAACCGTTGATTTCCTATAAAACCCTAAATAACATCAGTACAATGCTTAACCTTCCATCTTCCAATGCATTTAATCGGGCTTTTCCTTTTCATCCAGTTTTTCATTCCCCTACTGCCCATACCTCATTTAAAAACCAATAGTCACCAGCATTTTAATCCTTTACTATTGTACAATAAAAGTGTATTGACTATTTGATACATCGTTCAACAATCATTTAGTTCAATTTTAAAATAAATATTTTAGCACCCCTTTTCAATTTTATTTAAATACTGTTTAAAGAGAGAGCTGCAGTTATGCTGCTGGAAGCATCAAACCTGGCATATGAAAACAGTGGGTCCAGAAAATAATAACATAAGATGAAAAAAAACTTTTATTCCATAGTGATTATGTTAGAGTCAACTGCACAAGATTCGAATACCGAGGGGTGGAAGAAATTCCGCTGAATATCAAGAACAATATTTGCTTATGGCATTGCTACCCACAGTACAAACGGGGACAAACTACTGGCCACACTGAGTGAAATGAATGGTCTACTGGCCATATAATAAAACAGAGAGTAAACTGAAGAAAGACGAAAGTAATGACGAGTAGCAGAAATGAGATTAGTGAGAAACTTACCATCAGAATTGGTGGCCACGAAGTAGACGAATTGAAGTAGCTGTGCTACTTCTGAAGCTAAACGACGCATGACGGATGATGGGACATTAAAAGCAGACTAGCATAGGCAAAAAAGGATTCCTGTCTAAAAGCACTTTGCTAATAAGGAACACAAGCCTTAATTTGAGAAAAACGTTTCTGTGAATGTACATTTGGACACAGCGTTGCATGGAAGCGAATCACGGACTATGGGAAGACCGTAAGAGAAGAGAATCGAAGCATTTGAGATGTGGCGCTATAGAAGGATGTCGAAAATTTAGTGAAATGAGGAGGTTCTTCGCTGGATCGGCGAGGAAAGAAATATTTGGCAAACGCTGACAAGAAGAAGCGGCACGATGATGGTGCATGTGTTAAGATATCAGGGAATAACTTCGATGGCGCTAAGCGAGCTGTAGAGAATAAAAACTGCAAAGGAAGACAGACATTGGAATATATCCCAACAAGTAATCAAGGATGTTGGGTGTACACGCTAATCTGAGATGAAAACATTGACACAGGAGAGGAAGTTGTGGTAAGCCACATCCTACCACTTAGGGGACTGATAATCATCCGCCCCCCCCCCCCCCCCCCGCACAAAAAAACAAAAAATATGTGTATGAAACTGTCAGATCACATTCTCTTCCTCCTTGCCCTCCTACCAACTGCCAGTTCCCAACCGTTCTCCACCTCTCTACGTATGATGCTTGCTTCTTCCTCATTTCCCCAAACTGAGCCGAAACGGCAGAGATTTTGCCTTGCTACTCCTCAATCAAAATGTTTCTGCTACATGATCTACATTTCCAGGAGAGCGCCTCTTAGTTTCGCAGTGTTTACCCCATCGAAACCCCCCACCCCCACTCCCCACCTAAAGTGAAAAAATTTCCTACAGGACCGACAACAAATATTCATTACCCTGTAATATCTCCCATACTTCTCACTCAGCTAAATGTGATTTAGAAAATAATAATTAAGTTGAACTTGAAAGGTAGTATTAAGTTTGTCTGGCTGGACGTAGACAAAACAACACTGACGTGTTTTGCGCTGTTGCCACTATTTTTGTACTGATTTAGAGATAGAATGACTGAAGAATGAATTAGTAGTTGCTTTGTATTGAGAGAATTCGTCGTACTAACATTGTTTGGTCAGCTTTTTAACCATTTGTAGCTCTGAAAATTTAGACCTAGATCACATTTATCCAAAAGTAACTAACACAAAATGTGTCCGAAAATGCGATTTGGAAACGTTAAATTGAACTTTTAAGGCGCAAGTAGACACTGCTGAAACAAGTAGCTGCTGTGTTTTGAAGAAATTTATACTACTGGGAAAATTTAAATGGATTTTTCGATGTTTACAACATGTAAAATTTCTCCCTACAATACAGCTATCGAGATTTCGAATAATACGAGTTGTTTTTAAGAAAATCGCCAGATACACTAAACATTCACTCGAGTAACACGAATAGGAACTACGAAAAATATGCAAAAGAAAATAAATTCACGGTTCAGTTTGAATTTTAAATAATGATAGTTCACCTTGTATATCGCCCATTTTACGCACCTTATAATGTTAACGTAGTAAGCATACTTGATAGCGAAAAAGAATGACGATGACTTAAGTGTGAGACATGTCACAAACAAACGTAACATTTTCGCATTTTTCTCCTCGAAACTGCAAGCCAAAGTGATTGAGGTAGTGTGTAAGTCTAGGGACCGATGACCTCAGCAGTTTGGTCCCTTAGGAATTCACACACATTTGAACATTTTCGGCACGATGGTGTCTACCAACAGGACAACGCAACGTGTCACACAGCTCGCAGTGTGCGTACGTGATTCGAAGAGCACCAGTATGAGTTTACCTGGCCACCGAGCTCCCCGGCTTTAAACCCAATCGAGAACCTGTGGGACCACCTCGATCGGGCAGTTCACTCCTTGCATCCTCAGCCGAGGAACCTAGCGCATCTGGCCACGGCAATGGAGTCGTCATGGCTCCAAATCCCTCTCGGTACCTTCCATAATCTCATTGACCCTCTTCCTGCTCATCTTGCAGCGGTCCGCGCTGCAAAAGCTGGTTATTCAGGTTTTTGACAGATGGTCACAATAATGGAACTGGACCATGTAATAAGTACCTCCGGTATTTGACAAGACGACTGCACAGAAACTACAAGATATGCAGGAAAATGACGCACATCAGTGGAAAGAGCACCTCTACAAATTTTAATTCACATTACAAGTGCTCGAGACAGGAGTTGTTTGTCACATGATTCAAATGGTTCTAAGCACTATGGGACTTAACATCTGAGGTCATCAGTCCCCTAGACTTAGAACTACTTAAACCTAACTAACCTAAGGACATCACACACATCTATGCCCGAGGCAGGATTCGAACCTGCGACCGTAGCGGCAGCGTAGTTTCGGACTGAAGCGCCAAGAGCCGCTCGGCCACAGCGGGCGGCACACATGGCAAATGTGAGCCTGTTGGAAAAGCTCTCTACAATTATGACAGTGAGCGTAGTATGAACAGGATCTTGGAGGTATGCTCTATCCACTGATATGTGTCGTTTTTCTGTATGTCTTGTAATTTTTGTAGAGTTGCCATCTGAAACCCTGGAGGTGCAAATGAATAATCCTTTATAAGAAGGAGGAAAATGAGGTTGCAAAATTACAGACCAACTGCGAGAACGTCAGTTTAGTTTAGAATTCTTGAGCATATTCTAAGCTCGAATATAATTAAATTTCTTGAAAGAGAACAGCTGTTATTCACAAATCAACACGTATTTAGAAAGAATCGCTCGTGCGAAATTCTACTTGCCGTTCTCTCGCACGATATCCTGCGAACCCTGGATGAAGGGTAATAGGCAGATTCCATATTGTAAGTAGGCTGTTAAGGTTTTTATGCTGGTAACGCCACGTAGTGCTCTGTATGAAAATCGCTGACTGCGCTGTGTGCAGTCTGTGGCTGGTTGGACTCATTGTTGGGATTTTTTCTTGTGTAGTGTTGGACAGTCGGATGTGAACAGCGCGTTGTGTTGGGCAGTTGGAGGGGAGCCGCCAGCAGTGGTGGATGTGGGGAGAGAGATGCCAGAGTTTTGAGAAGCTACTAAGAGCACGATCTGGACGTGTGTCCGTCAGAAAAAGGAAATTTGCTTAATTGGATGTCACAAATATATATTGACTTTTGAACGCTATTAAGGTAAATACATTGTTTGTTCTTTATCAAAATCTTTCATTTGCTAACTATGCCTATCAGTAGTGAGTGCATTCAGTAGTTAGAATCTTTTATTTAGCTGGCAGTATTGGCGGTCGCAGTATTGCAGTAGTTCGAGTAACGAAGATTTTTGTGAGGTAAGTGATTCATGAAAGGTATAGGTTATTGTTAGTCAGGGCCATTCTTTTGTAGGGATTATTGAAAGTCAGATTGCGTTGCGCTAAAAATATTGTGTGTCAGTTTAGTGATGATCAGAATAAGTAAAGAGAAAACTGTCTGATTACGTTGAGTTTTGCTCAGCTGTTTGAAAATCAAAGAACGTAAGAGTTTTTCCAGCACTGTCATTATTTACTTACAAAGGAGAAGTTTCAATATTTTTAGATTCCAGGGAAGCATCTGACACAGTGCCACACTGTAGACCGTTAACAAATGTCCGAGCATACGGAACAATTTTTTATGTGGACGAGTGTCTCGAAGACTTTTTAAGTAATAGAACCCAGTACGTTGACCTTGACGTGAGCCGTCGTCAGAGACAAGAGTGTTGGGGAACTGTGATAGGATTGCTTTTGTTCTCTGTACACACAAATTATATGACGGATAGGGTGAGCAGTAATCTGCGACTGTTGCCGATGACGTTATAGATTACGGGAAAGTGTCACTGTTGAATGACTGTAGGAGGATACAGGATAATTTGGGTAGAGGTCTGTTTGATGTGATGAATGACACCTTATTACAAATGTAGAAAAATGCAAGTTAACGCAGATGAGTAGCAAAAACAATCCAGTAAGCTTCGAAGGTAGTGGACTAAATCACCTCGATTAAATATCTAGGTGAAACACCGCAAAGCAACATGAAATGTAACAATCACTTAGGGTCGATTCTGGGGAAGAAGGATGGACGACTCTGATTTATTGCGAGATTTCTAGCAAAGTTTAGCGCCCCTATAAAGGAGACCTTGCAAGAACCTTGTGCGTCCCATTTTTCGGTAATCTTTGACTGTTTCGGTTCCTCACCACGTGGAGTTAATAAAATACATCGATGTAATTCACAAGCTTGCTGTTAGATTTGTTACCGGTAGATTCAATCAACACGCGAGTATTACGGAAATATTCCGTGAAGTAAAATGGGAAATCCTGGAGGGCAAAATGGTTCTGAGACAGTTTAGAGAACCGGCGTTTGCGACGGACTGCAGAACGACTGTGCTGCTACCAACGTGAATCTTGCGAAGACAGGTCAGTGCTTATACGAGAGTAGATAGCAGTCGTCCTGTTCCATTTTATGTCTCTAGGTTCTGATTTGTATGACAGGACAATCAGATTTGTATGTGTGCCCAGTGTTATTATAATCTGCTCGTTAAACAAAGGCCCTTAAAATAGACACGAAAGCAATTTGAATCCTATTTAATAATTGATTTCCAATGTCTAGAATAATAGACACTTGGTAAAGAAGTCAGAAGTGCTAAACATACGCACACGCACGCACACGCACACACACACAACACATACACGCACGCACACACAAACACACACACTCTCTCTCTCACACACACACACCAATTTTTATACATATAGATGGCATTCCTCAACTTCCTGGGAGCTTCTGGCAGTCAGTCTGCCAAGAGATGGACACCACATACAAAAGGACGTGAGCTTCCTGTGTCTGTGTGAGTGCCTAACGGTTATTTTTTCTGGTAGTCTCTATTATTAAGTCCACCACTCTCACAACGATCTAATGTCAAGCCCCCACAGCCCACATGACAGCTAATTGAGCCGTACAACGCAGCAGTCTGCTTTTAGGTCAGTAGAATTACCTCTCTGAAAGTCCGTTAGCTCTTCATCCTGTTGTCTCATTCTTCTACCAGCTATTTGTATTGTTCGTGTCTACGGTATGTGTCTTTCGTGTAGGCTGACATGTGCCTTCCAGAAAACCATTGACACATGGCGCAAACGAAGAGGGAATACATAATCCTTATGAAACGTTTGTCAACGTGTCATCTCAGAAATGTGTAGCTGCTTAGCATTCAACGATTCAGCTATACCCCAGTTTTCCTGATTATTAACTGGAGGCTTTGTCTTTGCGCAGATGGCACGGTTACCTTCCAGAAAATTCCTTTCTCTAAATATTGCAGTAATATCCACTTACAAGGGAATGGATAAGACACGTCGAAACCTACTCTGCAATTTTTTACACAAGAAGAAGACAACGAAAGAAATGCACTGCCAATATTTTAGCTGCTAAGAGGCACTGCAATTATTTTGTAGAAAATGTTGAAGTTACACGGTTTTGCCGCGCGAAGAACAGCTTATAACAGCGGTTTGCACAGCCCTGCCCGCCTAGCGCACGACTCGGCGAATCACTCAAACAGCGCCGCATAGCGGAATTATCTGGAGTTCATAGACACCAATTTTAAGCATCTAAAGCCCGGTTTACAGAAAAGGGAATGTAAGTAACACCTGCGAATGAGCATTTGCAGAAAATTCACTACCGTTCGTGTGTATAAGGGTAGCATCGTTTGAACGGAAGAGACCACGAGGTAGCGAACATTGCCTATGAACGCTGTGTTGTTAATTTTCAGTTCTGAAGCTAATACTCGTCATACAGGATACAACTCTATCTTGTTAGAGCCACAATGCGAAACTTTGTTAGTCACTGAAGATTTGAAGATTATTTTGCAAGGCGAGCGCACTGTTCTTGACGGAGTATGCAAAATGGCGCAGGGAAGGAAGCTCAAGTTGTATGGAAGCGTGACATGCGTGGAGATCATGCACTTTACACATTATTGCATCTCCCACTCTACTTAGCAATGGTCCAAAATTTTTCTTGTATTTCGGCTCCATTTTTTCCTGACCTCTCATTACTATTGAGGAAAAATTTATAGATAGAACACTAATTACCGACGTCGAGCATCATCTCAAGAGGTGACACAGCTAGCACTTCCACAACGCGTGTAAAGTCTACTGATCATATTCCTTTTCTTTTTTTTTCTAAAACAAAAATGGTCTAGTGGAAAAGCGCGCACTTCGTGATCCATAGGTTGGGGGGGGGGGGTAAAAAATCCCGTTCAGGCTACAACTTTTTCACTGTGATTTTTAACCGAGCACTCACCGCTCACAGATGTTGGAGTAGCCGAGAAAGAGATGTAGTTCGGATTGCACGTTAAACTGCAGGTCTCCATTTTCTGATTAGGTAACCGGAGAAGATTCGGGACACGTTAAGTAGCTGCAGTGGCGTCCAGTTGAAAGCCCTGCAAGAGACCTACCAAGTACACCAGACAGAGTTCTCTTTTGCTCGTGCTTGTTAGCTTGTTTGCTCCGGTAAAAATCTCGCTTAAACTATACAAACATTTTTTTAATAACTTCATATCGACAGTTCAATTCGTTGCACATGTAATTCTGTTAAAGGGGCTAGCAGAGAAAATAAAATCATGACAGTGTTTGACGTCACAGACGACTTCCATCAATTTGTAATTTGTTAAAATGAAATGTATCTTGCAGTACCACATTTTATAACACTTCCTGTAGGCCATTCCTTATAATAATGTTTGAATGATGTACATTTGACTATCAGTGAAACGGTTCTATGTGTATTTCCTGCAGTCATCACAGAAATGAAAAGTGTCTATTGAATGATACAAACAAACATTTTCCTTGCACCAGACACACCAGACAAAGGAAAAAAATGATGCAGCCAAGCAATTCGCAGTAGACAGAACTGGGATGAAGTCAGACATGGTCCCGGCCATTGTTATGGATATTGCACTGCATACCAGGCATACTTGATCAAAATCGTAAAGCGTGACGAAGAAAACTGGTAATGCACAAATGACTGGAGCTTAAGAATACTGTTCCGCTAATAAACCTGAAATGAGAGAGAGTTATCGAAAATTATGTTGTCTGATGATTTCCTGAAAAATACTTTCCACTGTTCAAAAAATTCCTTATCGAGAGGTTGGATAGCACTAATAGTTCCAGGCGGAATCCACATTACATCTACCGATTTTCCGTCGTCCTCCACAAAAACATAGGCGTCGTTATGTCCAGACCATGATCCAACAAAAGCAATGAATTAGTTCCTGCAGCTGGTAGGAATACGTTTCGAACGAAATGTTGAAAATTATTCTTTCCCATTTCTCCAGATTCTGATACGTCGATTACAAGATTTTTGCAACTAAACAGTCGTTTTTTTCATTTTTGGTCCTAATTTGCCTTGCAGTCCTTGAAGACAGGTATACAGCTGCGGAAACAGTAAACAACTCATACTAATCACTGGCATTATCGTATAAGAATGTGTCATTGCATTCATTGATTGGGCAACCGACTCTCTCTTTTTTTTTCATCCCGAAATGATAAAGTGCGGTGCGCACGCAGTTCTTTCACGAAACCGGACTGATCAGCGTTATACAGCAGTTTCCGGGATAGCAGCAAGTTTCGTCTTTAAGTCAGCTGTGAATTTCTCTGTAGCATTGTCTATCACTGGCAGCTGTTCTACACGTTTATGTGACGTAAACTTGGTAATTTTGCGACTTCCTTCTCAAGGGCAGTTCTACCTCTTTCGAACAGTTTTTCATTCAGATGGTTTCGGGTTTCCGTTTGGCGCACATTTCTTACGCGTGTAATTCATTCTTCCATTTGTACATTTTACGCTCCGATTTTACGAAACGAAAACGCCTTTGCACACTATGTAACGTCAAGCGTTTTTTCCCTCCTTCGTTTAACCAATACTTCACTGCCTTTTCTTTGTTGTCGCTGAAAGTTGTTGCAGGTGTTCTTCTTCAGAACTGTTACTCGCACAACTGACGTCGTACGAACCACAGTTGATGGAATCGTCACAGTTTTTTCCAATTTCTTCTAACGTATCCACAATTTCAAACGAAATGTCGATATCATTCGAATGAATGTTAAAGAAATCAACTAGCAAATGACACATATGTACGCCCTCAGGAGTAGGATATTTCGGCTGAAAATCACGTTTTTAGTATTTCATCATTGCTAAATTGAGAACGGTAGTTGGATTCCACATTACTGTGAGCCTGGAAGAAAAAATAGGACTATTAGCAGGCATGCCTTACGAAAGAACAGTATACATTAATTCAGCTTTATCTGTATTGTCAATACTTAACAATACTGCAAAAAGCAACTGATAATTTATAATAGATGTTACCTGAGTGGCTAGTTCGAGAGAATAGTAACTGTGTACTTGTAGTGTCAGAAAAACTATCAACCAATGGTAACCTGAAACGTCGTTTACAAATTACGATCGCATTGTGTCGTGTTTCCTGTTTACAAATGTATCGCCGACCTCGGCTTTGTTTGTGTCTAGTTGCGTATGCGCGGTTCCTACAGTGCCAGTTGGGGTGTACATTTCCACCGCCGTCTGGCGCGCTACGAATTTGGCAATTTTCAGCTATTTTTGTAATACTTGCAGTGCATCTTAACAGCTAAAATTTTGACAAAGCATTTCTTTCGTTGTCTTCTTCCCGAGTAAAAATTTTCAGCGTAGGTTTCAACATGTCTTAATGGACCATTCCCTTGTTAGATCTACACTCCTGGAAATTGAAATAAGAACACCGTGAATTCATTGTCCCAGGAAGGGGAAACTTTATTGACACATTCCTGGGGTCAGATACATCACATGATCACACTGACTAAACCACAGGCACATAGACACAGGCAACAGAGCATGCACAACGTCGGCACTAGTACAGTGTATATCCACCTTTCGCAGCAATGCAGGCTGCTATTCTCCCATGGAGACGATCGTAGAGATGCTGGATGTAGTCCTGTGGAACGGCTTGCCATGCCATTTCCACCTGGCGCCTCAGTTGGACCAGCGTTCGTGCTGGACGTGCAGACCGCGTGAGACGACGCTTCATCCAGTCCCAAACATGCTCAATGGGGGACAGATCCGGAGATCTTGCTGGCCAGGGTAGTTGACTTACACCTTCTAGAGCACGTTGGGTGGCACGGGATACATGCGGACGTGCATTGTCCTGTTGGAACAGCAAGTTCCCTTGCCGGTCTAGGAATGGTAGAACGATGGGTTCGATGACGGTTTGGATGTACCGTGCACTATTCAGTGTCCCCTCGACGATCACCAGTGGTGTACGGCCAGTGTAGGAGATCGCTCCCCACACCATGATGCCGGGTGTTGGCCCTGTGTGCCTCGGTCGTATGCAGTCCTGATTGTGGCGCTCACCTGCACGGCGCCAAACACGCATACGACCATCATTGGCACCAAGGCAGAAGCGACTCTCATCGCTGAAGACGACACGTCTCCATTCGTCCCTCCATTCACGCCTGTCGCGACACCACTGGAGGCGGGCTGCACGATGTTGGGGCGTGAGCGGAAGACGGCCTAACGGTGTGCGGGACCGTAGCCCAGCTTCATGGAGACGGTTGCGAATGGTCCTCGCCGATACCCCAGGAGCAACAGTGTCCCTAATTTGCTGGGAAGTGGCGGTGCGGTCCCCTACGGCACTGCGTAGGATCCTACGGTCTTGGCGTGCATCCGTGCGTCGCTGCGGTCCGGTCCCAGGTCGACGGGCACGTGCACCTTCCGCCGACCACTGGCGACAACATCGATGTACTGTGGAGACCTCACGCCCCACGTGTTGAGCAATTCGACGGTACGTCCACCCGGCTCCCGCATGCCCACTATACGCCCTCGCTCAAAGTCCGTCAACTGCACATACGGTTCACGTCCACGCTGTCGCGGCATGCTACCAGTGTTAAAGACTGCGATGGAGCTCCGTATGCCACGGCAAACTGGCTGACACTGACGGCGGCGGTGCACAAATGCTGCGCAGCTAGCGCCATTCGACGGCCAACACCGCGGGTCCTGGTGTGTCCGCTGTGCCGTGCGTGTGATCATTGCTTGTACAGCCCTCTCGCAGTGTCCGGAGCAAGTATGGTGGGTCTGACACACCGGTGTCAATGTGTTCTTTTTTCCATTTCCAGGAGTGTATAAGAGACTGGAATATAACAGCAAATAAAAATTAAAAGAGTTATTAGACTGCCGCAAAGACTGGTAACAAGATTAGAATGAAGAGACGTAAGTTCCAGAAACAGAAGCCTTTCCAGAAAGTAAAATGTAGCGCCGAACTGAATAGATGACGCTCTATTGAAAAACACTGCTCAAAGATATTTAATGCAGCATTTGTAGTTTAACTGAATCAATCATCAGCCAAACTCATGTGATGTGTAGTGTCTAGACATTCATTCAAATTCTGCGAAAACTATGAATTGCATGTCAGACTACATTTTCCGTTGTATCTCTTTTTGGTGCTCATCCTGTTCCATTCGCGTAGGGAGTACTGAAAGAATAATTGCTTAGGTGCCTCTGTGCATGCGGTAATAAATCTAATCGTGTCATGGCGGTCACTATGGGACTACAACATTTACACTTGCATTTCAGATAATGTAACATGTTTATGGGCTCTATAAGTATATTACGATATCTGAAGTGTAAGTGTACATGCTGAAGTTTTTTACCAATACTGAAGATGAACATTTCGTAACGGCATTGAGGTGATAAACTGATTAACGTCAGCCGGCCGCTGTGACCGAGCGGTTCTAGGCGTTTCAGTCCGGAACTGCGCTGCTGGTACGGTCGCATGTTCGAATCCTGCCTCGGGCATGGATGTGTGTGATGTCCTTAGGTTGGTTAGGTTTAAGTAGTTTTAAGTCTAGGGGACTTATGACCTCAAATGTTAAGTCCCATAGTGCTTAGAGCCATTTGAACTTTTTTTTATTAACGTCATTATCGCCCTTGAGAATTTAGTTTTGGCTCCTAGACGCGTTGGACTGAAACAGAAAAAAATAGCGAGTGTGACTGACGACAACATATTAATAACAGATATGTTGCTTATTTACAGTCATTTTTTCATCTTTCTAACACTATCTTTCTGTAGTTAACCCACTCCAATAAGTTTCTTGTAAATATTATTTACACGCATGAACAAAACTACCACTGTGTGTAGGATTCTCTTCAGCCAGCGTGAGTTGACTATATATAAGATCTACAATGATTTACAAGCAATGTCGCCATCATGAATTATGGTTCGCATGGCGCTATTAACAGTGACGTCATTGGCCACAGGTGAAAAGGAGCTGCCTAGGCTAACGCAGGGCAGCGTGTGTGGCAGTGACAGCTACAGGCGCCATGTTTGCCACAAGTGTTACAACTCTAGCTAAGAGCGTTTATACTGACACATTTTCTGTGTTCGCAACACTGATTTATGCCATGCGGAATTTTCAGCCAGTGTATGGATCAGCGTCCTTTGCGCTTGGAAAATAAAAATGCAGAGTTTATGATTTATTTTACTCGTTGTTCATACTAGCAATAACCACGTTTCATAAATATCAGTCTAATTAACATTGCGATAAATAGTTTCTCCAATACGATTTTGTCGAACGTATTACCTGATAGATATGTACAGCGAAATTAGAAAAAGAATCAGACCTGGAGAACGAGATCAGTGCTCTGGAGAATAGCGAGAAATAATGGGTAATATTAGCCGATGAGATGTAACAACAATAAAAACCTGAAGAGAAGCTCCGGAACCATAATCTCACAATAATAATTGCACGTATACTGTATAGTAAGCAGAAACCTGTAGCTGCCTTGGGGGGGATGGGGGGGGGGGTATTCTGGGAGCGAAATTTAGTACGTAGATCAGTCACCTATGGCAGCGGTAAAGGCCATAACCCGCCTGGTCATCGAGTTGAACTGATTTTGAATTCCAACTATGGGTAGACCATTCCACGCTATTTCAGCGGTGCCGGCCGCGGTGGTCTCGCGGTTCTAGGCGCGCAGTCCGGAACCGCGCGACTGCTACGGTCGCAGGTTCGAATCCTGCCTCGGGCATGGATGTGTGTGATGTCCTTGGGTTAGTTAGGTTTAAGTAGTTCTAAGTTCTTGGGGACTGATGACCACAGCTGTTAAGTCCCATAGTGCTCAGAGCCATTTGAACCATTATTTCAGCGGTACGCCAAAGTTTGTCATTCCTAGTGACTGGCCAGTAGTAGCGTTCTAGTCCATCTGCAAGCCATGACCAGAAGTTTCCAATGTGTGAGAGATCCTGCAAACATCCTGACCAAAGCATCAGTCCAACTCCTTTTCTATTGATGTTTGTCAGAACAGTAAGGGCAACATATAAAATCTCTTTTTTATGTATATAAGCTAAAGCAGGGAGTGAAAACTTGTACCAAGGCCAGGCATCGAACCCGGGTCTTCTGCTTATTATGCAGGTGCGTTAGCCACTAAGCCACCTTGGAACAGCGGTTAACACAACTACACAGATTACCCTCGCACGCCTCCCTCCTCGATTCAAATTCCCACTGCCGTCCCAGTCTACCTTAAATTCCTTCTTACACACAAACACAACTGATAAGGCTCTCCAAGTTCTCGAATAGCACTTCAGCCTCTAACATAAATGGGAGATCCAGCCTGAAACTCAGGTGCACGTACTTATACAAATGAAATGACAGGATTTCAGAGACCTCACTGGCCTCATACGTATACCATTTTATGTATAAACAGTACTCTGCCGAAAATTAATTTCATATGCAACTGACCGAGTGCTCACTGCAGGCACCTCATCCACTCGAGGAAGCACCGCTTCTTCTAGGTCAACTCATCGTCCTCCTCCGTCGTTGTACTGTAGTAAGGGGAATTTAACGTAGACTGCGGCGGCAATGGGAATTTTGTTCGGGGAGGGAGGCGAGCCAGGGTAACCTGTGTAGCTGCATGAACCGCTGTGCCAAGGTGGCTTAGTGGCTAACGAAACTACCTAGTTAGCAGGAGATCTGGGTTCGATCCCCGGCCTCGGTACACATTTCCATTCGCCACTTCAGTCTATATACATGAAATCATATCTGTATGAGAACAGTAAAGTCTCTGAAATTGTGTCATTTCATTTATATAAACTTGCGTTATCTTATTGGAAAATGCGACAGGGATCTCGAAGATACAGCACAACCATCAGCCTTAACACGACAGATACGTAACTCCTACTGTCTAAATTACTGGCTCCACAGACTCTGGATAATCATGTTGTGAATCCAGTGGCACCCCAGACCGTCACTCCAGGGCACCGGGCCCGTATGACGGCGTCGCATGCAGTCTGGTAACATCCGTTACCCCCGTTCCCTTCACAGGTAGATACGTCCACGTGGTGCTGCACTCGTGTGTTGAATGTGGTCGCTGGGAACACTACACTGGCGCACCTCTCTCTCCAGCCTCGTCAAGAGAGGCTGTGCTACCAGCCAATGTGTACTGTTACTATTCCCTGGTATGATAGTAGCCGCAAATATGAGGGACAAACGGAAAAAAGGTAAATCGTTTATTATTTCAAAAGTAATCGTCGTAACTGTTAATACATTTACCCCCCATCCCCATGAGACGAGGCGGCCAATGCCGTCATCAAACCCGGCCGGAGTGGCCGAGCGGTTCTAGGCGCTACAGTCTGGAACAGCGGGACCGCTACAGTCGCAGGTCGCAGGTTCGAATCCTGCCTCGGGCATGGATGTGTGTGATGTCCTTAGGTTAGTTAGGTTTAAGTAGTTCTAAGTTCTAGGGGACTGATGACCTCAGAAGTTAAGTCCCATAGTGCTCAGAGCCATTTGAACAAACCGTCATCAAAAAATATTTGTGTCCGCCAACGGAACCATGATTTTATCCAGATACGCACCTCTTCGTCGTCCTCGTAGGCCCGCCCACGTGTTCCCAAAACTTTTTCGAGCATGCTGCAGAAGTTTTGCTGGGGAACCTTACACATCATCCGTAGAGTCCAGTTCTCTCCCCGTGCGGTTTGAAAGACATTCGTCAATGTCCATTTGCTTCGGATGAAGAAGTCCACGCCTGGGTACAGTCATGATCCCGTACGTAACTGCAAACATTTTTCCGTGAAGGCATTGACCATATTGGCTCACAACGGGAGAAATGTATTAACAGTTATGCCGATTCCTTTTGAAATTATAAAAATTTTACTTACTTTTTTCTGACTGTCTCGTTTTGCGATTGACTACCCCTTACATACTGTTATGGCACGATATCCAGTACTGAACAACAGGAAAGGATTAGTTTATACAAGATGTCCATAAGTTATCTTTACAACTTCAGACTTGAATTACTTTAAAACAACACTAAAAATGAACAAATCATTTTCAACGTGTGATAGATAACTCATAAAACTGTTTTTTACCTTCTAGGTGACCCAATTTTGACGCAAAATTGTACTTGAAAACCTGATAAAATGTGGACGCCGCAGGAGAAAGCTCAGCTTGTAGCCTGGTTCACACAGACGACATTCGATGCAAAGTGCAACGAAACTCTCGGATACGGTATGGAAGGCAACCACCATCCCGACCAACTATTCGGGATTGGCATTTATGGAAACAGGTAGTGTTCCCTGGGGTCGCCCATCTGTTTCCGAGTCCAATGTGGACAAGACACTACATGCGTTTGCTAGCAGTCTGCCAAAATCGGTGCCTATGGCGGTGAGAGAGTTGGGAATGAGTCGATCAACAGTGCACAATGTATTTCATAATAAGTTATGGCTACATCCCTACAAGGTGGAGCCACTTTAGACATTAAAGCCTACAGACAAACCTCAGTGAGAACAGTCTGTAGTGGATATGCTAATCAAGATTGACACAAACAGTGACCTTCTGGACAAGATTTGTTTTTCCGATGAGGCAACGTTTCATGTTCCCACAAACTGAATCGTTATAATGTTTATATATATGATGCTCACAGCATCTTAATGTTACATGTGAAATGGAAAGAAACAATCACAAGATCAATGTTTGGTACGGTCTAATGCACAATTGCATCATTGGTCCATTCTTTTTCATGGAGTCTCCCATCAACAGTGGTATTTACCTGGACATGTTACAAGAGTGTGCCGTGCCACAATCGGGACACCTGCAACCTGATGTTATATTCGAACAGGATGCGGCGCCACCCCACTGGTCGCTAAATGTCTGTCAATTTTTAGATGAAAATTTCCTGGACAGTTGGATTGGATAAGATGGTCCAAATCAATGGCCGCCACGATCGATTTGAATTCACTCCACTACACTTCTTCCTGTGTGGTTTTGTAAAGGATCTAGTGTACTGAACCAAGGTTAGATACCTACAGGACTTGAAGGTAAGCATTCGTATTGCATTTGAACATGTCACTATGGACATCTTGAGAGGTGTTCCCCAGAACTACATACGCTATGTTCGGCTAATGACTTTTTCTACATGAGGAAATCGGAGACAGAATGTTCTTGCAACTGGGTATGTAACCTATAGAGAGCTTGTACCCAGGGGACCGTAATAGAGGAGACTGACAACAAAGGGAGCTGAAAAGGGGGCCATAAATGCTGAGAGCAGCAACCTGACTGTATGAGTGATTCTGGGAAACAGTGTTCAGTGGTTCTTACCTGCAGAGGGACTTCTGGCCGAAGCTGTCCCTCCTTCCATTTAGGGTTGGACAGAAGGGCACCAGGTGCCAGTCCATTACAGAAGATGGCTGAAAGTGGGTGGAGGGAGACATTTAAGAGAGACTGCTGTAAACTGAGTTTTTGGTCAAATGGTGAGAATGTCATACAACTCCATGTAATCTCGTGTTAGAAGCTGGGCCAATAGGACAGAGCGACTGGTGTATGTGTCTAGTGGAGGTAGTTCTGCGACCCCCTCCCCCTCCTCTGATGCCAGGAAGTTGCCAGATTTTTAAGTGAGCGGCATGGGCACGACTGTCTGGAAGCTTAACAGCCTTCTTCCAGAAATTGAAAATAGTCAGCCTGGAAAGATTGGATTACTCAGTAAATGGGGGATTGTGGTCCCATCTAGGTACATGTTTTTTGCCAAAACACCAAAACATGGCCATCCTTACCATGAGAACAACGCCACTCTAGTCTGTAATCTTCTTTGATGCCTCCCTAGTCTAAAATCTTCTTTTTCAGGCAAGAGAGGTTTGGAGTCGCTGACTGGCTCCCCTCAGGATATGCAAAGTATAGGCTTCCACCCCCAGTGCAGGAACCCCAGTGCTGTGTCTGGATTGGCTAACTGGGCCAACGGAACAGTCATGAGGAGAGATTCAATAAGCACGAGCAGAGCTGATGACGGAACCAGCAAAGGTAATACAAAAGAACAACAAGCGAAGTCAAGGCGCGTCATTGCAGAGTCCGTGCTGATTGACTTTCCCTCTTATTAGATTATAACAAAGTTAATACTACTAGCACAGTGAAACTGTAATATGGTAGAACATTTAAGTGAAAACTATCTACAGTCAAGATCGCATAAATATTTCTTTATTTACGACAACCAGTTTCCACAGACATTGCTGTCATCTTTAAGTCTTTAAAAATTTTTGTTACAAAACGTGTTCATTTTGATTTGGAACCTCATGGCAAGATGCCATCCTAGTAGATAAAACGCACCACATTATACAAAGCAAAGCACTCCGTCTTCAGGCCACAAGTGGCCCATCGGGACCATCCGACCGCTGTGTCATCCTCAATGAGGATGCGGATAGGAGGGGCGTGTGGTCAGCACACCGCTCTCCCGATCGTTACGATGGTTTTCTGTGACCGGAGCCGCTACTATTCGGTCGAGTAGTTCCTCAATTGGCATTACGAAGCTGAGTGCACCCCGAAAAACGGCAACAGCGCATGGCAGCCTGGATGGTCACTCATCCAAGTGCCGGCCACACCCGACAGCGCTTAACTTCGCTGATCTGACGGGAACCGGCGTATCCACTGTGGCAAGGCCATTGCCCAAATTATACAATGATATGTCATAAATAAAATACTTATAAAATGACGTAACAGTCACCTGTGAGCGTTTCATATATGGACATGGCCCAAGATGCTTCTTCGCGTACGGTAGCTGGATTGCAGCTAATCAAATATTTATGCTTTTTCATTGTAAGTGTATAATTTATGACAAGCCTTTGTATAATGTGCTACATATTATCCACTAACATGGGCGCTTGGCGTTAGGTTCCAACTCAAAACGAACACAGTTTATAACAAAAATTTTCGAAGAACTGAAGATGATAGCAAAGCATGTCGAAACCGGTTGTTGTAAATAAAGAAGTATTTATGCGAGCTAGGCGTTAGAAAGTTTTTACCAAATAAAATAGAGCGCTCCTTCTGATTTCTCAAAATGAGAAAATTCGATCAGTATAACATTTAAATAAGACGGCCACCAGTGATTTTTTTCCCCACACATTTACTGTAGTCAGGTTTGACAGTGGGCGACTCACCGGGCAGGGCGATGTCGGCGCTGGGATGGACGATCTGCCCGCGCAGCGGCAGGAAGACAAACGGCAGCTTCTGCGGCGGGCCCGGCGGCGAGCGGAAGTCCAGCACGGGACACTCTGGAACAGGAGACATGTCCAATCCCACTCTGTTCACTGCAATTTACACCTCGTAGATGCGAGCTCCACGACACAACCCAGGTACAACTGGTATCTCTATGCCTCTGTTCTTTGTTATTGTCTTGATACCTTTATTCTGTTTCAACGTGCAGATAAAATTCAACACGAATGGAAGAACTTGACAGATGAAATCTGAAAGTAGGCTTTAACCCTTTGAATACCAGTGGGTTCTGCCTGAAACCACCATTTCATTAATTATTTTTGGAAGAACCAGTGCCTTTCGCGTGAAATCATCAATGCCATTCCAAGACAGAGACATCTATTAGTGCACTGAGGTACTGCTATGAATACTGTGAATTGTAGCAGGCACTCAGCGTTCAAAACAACAGTCGATACGGAAACTGTGCTGCGTGATTGCATGAGATTGTCACATATGATTTCTTTTTATAGTGATCATTTTGAGGAGTTTATACACTGGAAGTAAGTATATCTAAAGTTCTTGTGAATTTGAGTTTATGCTACTACGGTCATGAGTAGTTTCGATATGATATCACTGGTGCAGTATGTACTTTTGATATGAAGTTATTAAATTTTAGCCCCATAATTGCTTGTTATTTAGGGCACAATTTTTTAGGCGGTAAGAGTTCATGGGCGTTTCGAGATGAGGGACTATGTCCAGGAAAAATGAGAAATCGCTTTAGAATATATATCATGAAATAAAGGGTGGTTGAAAACAACACATCCCTGTAGTTCGAAAGTAGAACCACAAATTTGAAACATTTGATTGTTTACTTTTTCCAATTTCTTCTTTTATCCGTCGATTACTAAGATGACAATCACCGATTTTGTGAAAATTTGAAAATTAATTTTTTTGTGTTTTTAGGACTCAAAGGATTACAGGTCACAGTATGACACTTTAATGAATCTTTATTTCCTGTTAACTGCTTAAACTTAATTGTTCTTCCGTAGATAAGCTTATTTCGGCGTTATTGCTATTTTCTAGTACAATCTGCAACCATTATACGTAATATAGATGCTGTTAATTAGACGGTACAACATCTAACAACTTAGGCATTAAAGTCCATTCAGCAAAAACCACAATACCAAAATACTCATATCGTGGAGTACACAAAATTAATTGCGCAAATTGCGAAAAATATGCAGAACAAAAGGGACGTAGCTTCTACATCAAATATAGAGAGCAAACAAGAGATTCCGACATTAACCCGTCATCTTCTTTCTACAGTTAAAAACCTACAAACATAAAACAGAAAACATCAAAACAGTAATCCATATAGTGCATAACGCTACTAAATGAATCAACACGAATATTCTGGAAGAGGCTGAAATTTATCTACACATAAAAAACAAACCTCAAGACATTCTAAACCTACAAACAGATCTAAAGCATCAACACCTTTTAGAAAAAATTATTATCATTTTGAAACGATAAACCATATTACAGCGTACACCAAAGACTGCACAAACAACAACTCAAACCACAGTATCTTTGTTGTAGGTAAACAAATGTAAAGATACAAAATCTCTGAAAAAAGCTATGAAACTGTCAAATATTACGAAAAATACATAATTATTCACGATATAAGACAGCAAGGACATATACAAGTCCAACCATATAGAAGTCCACCATATAAATACGCTATAAAAACTTAACGCAAGTAAACTTGGATCAAGCTTCTAACCTGTCAAAATACAACCAACTGTAAAATCTTATGGAAAATTTATACTTGTTCATGAGATGACAGCAAGAAAATAGCAACAAGGAACACTTACAGTATGTACCTACGTTATGAACAACTTAACGTAAGTATGCCTCCATACATATTTTATCTAAAGTACCATCTTATTGACGGCATCTATACTATGCATAATGATTGTAGGATGTAATAGAAAATGGCAGTAACGTCGAAATAAGCTTATAGTAAGGAAGAACAATAAAGGTTAAGCAATTAACAGGAAATAACTATTCATTAGAACTGAAATAAGTGTCTGATCAAGTCTGACGAACCAGAAAAGTCCGAAAAGATTGGAAGACGGCAATTATACACTCATTAAGGGGAGTACGTATGGCGGAATTGGTCAAAAAGTGACATTTTCGGATTTTTATCTCTTATTAATATTTGATCTCTCCTGAATAATTTGATGCATTATTTGTCGAAAAATTCCAATTGGAAGTGCAGTTTTTATAATTTCAAAATTACTAGTGCGTGTGTAAAATTATCCGGTCGTTCTGCACTGACTTGCGTAAGTATCTCTATCTCTTGAACTATTCAATCTAGAAGGCTGTGGTTTTTAGCTATTTATTCCTTGAAATCATGTTAATGTTCGTGTTAAGAGGTTGGATGCACTGTGGAAACAGAAATGGCGGTATAGCACATGCATTTTGTTTATTTACTTTGTGGTGGTCGTGTTTCATAAGTTTTGAACTGAAAACATAGTGGTTTGGTGTGTTATTATACGCTCTTATACCTCTTTTCAACATGACGAAAAGAAAGGGTTGTTTTAAGAAGCGACGTTTCCATGGAAATCAGCATATCAAAAAATCTGAATCCAGTGTTGATCCTGAAATAGGTTTTTCACAGACCCGTGATAAGGACACGCCTAGTAGTGCTTCGAAGAGGAAACTTGGAGACCATGAGGATTTATTTATTGCCAAAGATCAAAATAGTTTAGGTTATGTTCTTTTAGATTTGAGTGTGTTATGACAAGTTTTGCAAGATGCTGTGTCATGTAAGATTTGTGGTGGGCAAATTAGCATCTCTGAGGACTCATCTGCAAGGACTGGACTGGCTAACAAAGTTGATATTCAGTGCGAAGTTTGCACGCTCTCGACATCATTTTGGACTTCTGAAAAGTGCAAGAATGACTTATTTGAGAGCAATGCTAGATTCCTGTATGGAATGGGGTGCATTAGGAAGGGATTGACTGCAGCTGAAGTATTGTGTGCAATGCTGAACTTGCCAAACCCACCAACCAGATCAAGTAAGTACACAGAAGTAATTGGTGAATGTGTCAAATCTGTTGCTGTTGCTTTTATGAAAGCTGCTGCTAAAGAAGTAGTAGAATTAAATAACACCACAGACTTATCTGTGGCAGTTGATGGCACATGGCAGAAGAGAGGTCACACATCCAAAAATGCGGTTACAACTGTCACTATTGTTGACACAGGTAAAGTTTTAGACATTGAAGTGCTAACTAAATACTGTCATCAGTGTAAATCAGTTGATGAAACAAGTGAAAGCCATAAAACAAATTGTGCTAAGAATTGTGAGGAAACTAGTGGGGGTATGGAGGCTACTGCAGTTGTTTCTATGTTCAGACGTTCACAACACGAGAGAGGTGTGTGTTACACTGAGTACTTGGGGGATGGTGATTCAAAAGCTTACAAATCAGTAGTGGAAAGACAGCCTTATGGTAATAAGCCGATTGTTAAGATTGAATGTGTGGGCCACGTTCAGAAACGGATGGGAACACGTCTCCGAAAATTGAAGCAGACAAAAGGAAAAGAGAAGTTATCAGATGGAAAGACTCTAAATGGTAAAGGAAGACTTACAGACAAAAACGTTGATCAACTCCAGCATTAATATGGAATGGCAATAAGAAACAATACACATGACCTACAAGGGATGAAACGAGCAGTGTGGGCTACATTCTTCCACAAATCTTCCACTGATGATACACCTATACATAGTCTTTGTCCACCTGGTGTTGTCCACCTGGTGCTGATTCATGGTTCAAGTACCGCAAAGCTGAGGCAGCGGGTAGCGAGGAAAAATTTAGGCACAAAAATAGCATACCATCTGCAGTGATGGGAGCTATTAAACCAATTTATAGAGAATTAGCTCATCCTGACCTTCTTTCCAAATGTCTCCATGGTCGAACACAAAACCCGAATGCGTCTTTCAATAATGTCATTTGTAGCCGCATACCAAAACACGTATTTGTAGGAAGGAAAACTCTATGCTTGGGTGTTTTTGATGCTGTGGTAACGTTTAATGATGGTATAAAGGGAAGAATTGGGGTAGTAAAGGAACTTGGTATCACTCCAGGTGCCAACACACTGCAAGCCTTTCAGTGAATGGATCGACTTAGGATCATGAAAGCCCAGCGTGCAGCAGAGGAAATGACTAAAGAAGCAAGAGGCAGGAAAAGAAGGAAGCTTCTAGGTTTGCAGCATAGTCAAGAACAGGATCCAGATAATGCTGATTATGGGCCTGGCTGTTTCTAGAAGCTGTCATGCCTCCATGTGTAAGTTAATATAAAATAAAATGTTTGAACTTGATTTGCCGGAAATGACATTTCTAAAATTATTTGACCCATTATCTCAAGAACTATTACAGATACTTATCTCTGATTTTACACTATGTTACCACTTTGTATACTGCAGCTACTGAACCTCCCAAAACATCTCTACCTCTAACGGTTTTTTACTTACGGAAGAAAAAGTGGACTTTTAAAAGAAAATATTGAACAACAGTTTAAAAAAAATCATAACTAGCTAATTATTTCTCTGTACATTTTGATTCTGGTTCAGTAATCAGAAAAGGAGTGATACTATACATCCCAAAAATTTCAGATCTCTATCTGTCACAGGTTCTGAGATAACTGGTCATCAATATTGCAGATTTAACACTGTGGGTATAGGACGTACGTACTCCCCTTAAATAGAAACGGAAGTAAGACAGATCCGAACAACTATCGTGAAATCTCACTACTTTCAGTTACTCACGAAATTCTATCCGAAGTTCTTCTCAGCCAAACAGAGCCACGACTAGGTGCTCAGCTCACCAACAGCTGATAAATTGTACTGAAATAAGGATAAGTCGTTACAAATGTCATGTTAAGAAGAAAAAAAATAATTATTTACATAAATTTTTTTAATATAACTCGTTTTTAAAACAGACTAAAAGTACAAATTAATTTCTACTAGCCCATGCAGATTCCTAAACCCGTACAGAATAACCTGATAAATTGTAAGGACTATGTCTATGGGATTATGAATCTGTACAAGGCTAGGAGAGACTGTTTTACACTTTTTATTCCATTTTAAAAACGTGTTATGTTAAGAAGTTTTAAATTAAATGATGAATGATTATCCTGCTTTTTAGTCTTGTGTGAGTGAAATTTTTCAACTGATTTCCAACATTTTAATGATGCTACAACAGAGGCATGTGGCAAATTTCAAGTTTATTTCAGTTTCTATTCACCTAAGTCCATCAATAGTTCCTTGCGCCTACGTGTATCTCGTGAAAAGATCTTGAAGGTAAAAATTATAGAGATTCGAGCTCACTCACCAACTTATCAGGGATAGTTATTGCAGCAAAACATATGCAACTGGAACAAGAAACTAGGGAAATAGCAGTGATACACAAAGTACCCTCTGCCACACGCTAGACACAAAAGCAAGTTAATATTGCATCGTCATCCAGTTGTGGATTGTGTTGGAAGTTCAAGTCTCTAGCGCAAAGGGAAGTTAGTTTAAAACCAAATGCAAAATTTGTACCGAACGAACAGAGAGACAAGAAAGTGACTTACTAAGAAAGTGTTAAAAATGAAATATGTCATTATAGACCGAGAACCTCTCTTCGGAATACTGCCTAAATTTGGGTCAAGTAAAAGACAACGAACATCAGAAAGGAAACTCCCTTAGCAACGAAAGTAAAAGTGACATTTATGGAAGAATCAAGGAAAGAATTAAAAATACACACAGAAATACGACTAGGGGATGACTTATTCCTATTACTGTTCAGCTGTGTCCTTGAAAAAACTTTAAGAGACTGGAGAAGAGCAGGTGCACCAACACAGCGACTAGGACCTAAACTCAAACTTACAGAATTAGATTGTGTTTGCACATGGCATATCACTAATTAACAAAGACATCAGTGATGCACAAACACAGCCTGAAATATTGCAGGTATGGACAAGGAAAGTAGGAGTACTAATTTTACCTGAAAAAATTCTGACTGACGTATAAACACCATCGGATTGGCTAAAAATTTCCGATAACAAAGCATTCAATTTAAAAAAATGTAAATATTGAATTGAATGGATCAGTGAGAATTGTAACGAAAAGAAGGTTATAGAACACAGACTTCAGAAAGTAAAAACCGCGTTTCAGTTAGCAAAAAATGACTTGGAACTGTACAATGCAAGCTTATACAACAATGATCAAACCAGAAGCACGCTATGCGTCAGTGAAATGAAAATGAGCGTACGGCATTGTGGGCTGGGATACTTGCTATCCAACAAAGACGTTAAAAGTGAATGAAAGGTAAAAAGACATACAAGTATGAGTAAAAATCTTAGGACGATTAATGACAGATGGAATACGCCCAACAGTTGAACAAGCGTGGTCGAAAGTAGGCCCATTCGAAGCAAGAAGAAGAAAGATGGTATACGTCACCCGAATTCACTGAGGAAATTACAGGCATGTCCCTACAATGGCGGATACAATGTGTATCCAAAGAGTCCAACTCATGGTACACACAGACAAAATGTACATAAACACGCTAACCCATCAGATTCACTCACTCTTGATGAATGAAGTTACTAGACCAATACGATGTAATGTAACAGAAAGGAAATTAAGCATTTGATATCGCCAAATTTACAGCACCTAGATACAACCAGAAAACTCACACAAACACGGGGTTACCAGGAAGGCGAGAAAAGGTTCAAACAACAGATATGGACGGAGCAACAGATGGTCACTCATTGTGCATGAAAGAATGCTGGACTAAAAGGAAGGCCAAAAAATGTTGTTTTCACTTGATTCTAAGCGACCGGTCCGCAAAAGAAGACTGTACAAACAACGTAGCAAAAAGCGAATAGTACTATTCAGCAATGAAATACATCCATTGGGTGATTTATCATTCTTTGAGCAGTTGAAGATACTGACAGCACGGACATAAACAGAAATAAACAGAAGAGTAAAAATAACCTGGGGTGCCTCTGGGAACCTTAGGTTTTCCGAAATTAATATTTCAAAGCCTTAAAACGAGGATTTGTGTATTACGTGTTTTGACTTTGACAGTGAGACATTGGGTTTCATTTAGTAACAGGTGAACTGGATGATGGAACATTTATCACTCCTGTGCAATACGATGAAGTATTCTTTCAATACGAACACCCAGATTACTTTAATGTTCAACGAAGGGACAATGTAAATGTGGAGTGCACACGGTTCTTTTAGGTTAGGTGATAGTTTGAGGTCCTGTGATGAACGCTCGTCATTCCGCAAAGAGCAAAATCAGATTATGTGCAAAGTGAGTACTCCGAATAACAAGACTTCAACGGTAAATTGATGAAGATAACAAGACTTTACGGTAAATAGATGAAGAATTTGTAACAAAGTCCGTGAATTTCTTGCCCTTCAGGAAATGTGACGCTCTCAAATTATACTCGGAAACGAGAGCTGGATAGCACACGAAGTGAAAATCTCCGAAATATTTAATGAGGTGTGGGACGCACGTCAAAGTTACATGTTGAACATATAAGGTGGGGGAATGTTCATTGCACTCGACAAAAATATTATGTTTACCGTGGTCGAAATTGAATCTGACTACGAAGTTATGTGGTCGCTAGCAACGGGTCTAGGTGACCTCAGATTAATGAGAGGTGTTGCTTCAGGGCAGCCGGCTTTAGTGGAACAGTTGGAGAATCATTCAAGAACGTCTACATTTAGTAGTGCGGAAGTACCCTGGCCATGTAATATTAGGTGGAGGTGACTTTCACTTACCCATTATAGATTGAGACGTCTACAGATTCGTAATACATGATACGGATAGTTTTGCGAAGTGGTTCTGAACGCTTTCCACGAAAAAAGTCTTGAGCAACTATTGTAAGTAGGCTGTTTAGGTTTTTATGTTGGTAACGCCACGTAGCGCTCTCTATAAATCGCTGACTGCGCTGTGTGCAGTCTGTGGCTGGTTGGACTCGTTGTTGGAAGTTATTCGCCTGTGTATTGTTGGGCAGTTGGATGTAAACAGCAGTTGGAGGTGAGCCGACAGCAGTGGTGGATGTGGGGAGAGAGATGGCAGAATTTTGAGAGCGGACGATCTGGACGTGTGTCCGTCATAAAAAGAAATTTGTTAAACTATATATATAATGACTTTTGAACACTATTAAGGCAACTACTTTGTTTGTTCTCTATCAAAATCTTTCATTTGCTAATTATATGCCTATCAGTAGTTAGTGCCTTCAGTAATTAGAATCTTTTATTTAGCTAACAGTATTGGCGCTCGATGTATTGCAGTAGTTCGAGTAACGAAGATTTTTGTGACGTAAGTGATTCATGATAGGTATAGGTTATTGTTAGTCTGGGCTATTCTTTTGTAGGGATTATTGAAAGTCAGATTGCGTTGCGCTAAAATATTGCGTGTCAATTTAGAAATGTTGAGAATCAGTAAAGAGAAAACAGTCTCAGTACGTTCAGGTTCACTCTGGAGTTTGAAAATCAAGTAAAGTAGAAGTTTTACCAGCACAATCATTCTTTACATTCAAAGGGGAAGTTTCACTAGTGAGACGACTTTTGAGCGGTGGAAATATTTTAGGGCTCATAGTTAAAAATAGGCCGGACCTTATCGACAATGGCAGCATAGAGGAAGGGATTATTAATCACGATGTCATTGTAGTAACAGTGGTTACTAAACTTAATAAATTCATCAAAAAAGCTAGCAGCGTTTTTCTGCTGGGAGAACAGATAAGCAGTTGAGTGGTCGTCAATTAGTTCAATCAACAAATGAACGTGGGTTTTGGAAGCATCGTTCGTGCAAAACTCGGCTTACCCTTTTCAGCACAACATCCTGTGAACCAAAGACGAAGGAGAACAGGCAAATTCCACGTTCCTAGCTTTCCGGAGAGCGTTTGATACAGAGCCACACTGTAGACTGTTCACGAAGGTCCGAGAATACGGAAAAAGTACTCAGACATGTGAGTGGCTCGAAGACTTTAAGGTAACAGAAGCCAGTACATTGTCCTCGACGGTGAGTGTCATTGGAAACAGAGGAAAGGTTCGTGTTTTAGTATCGCTCTGTTTATACGAACGATCTGAAGGAAAGGTTGGGCAGCAACCTGTGGCTTTACGTGGATGACACTGTAGTGTACTGTTAAATGTAGTCTGTGACTGACTGTAGAAGGACACCGGATGGCTTACACAGGCTTTCTATTTGGTGTGATGAACGTCAGCTTGCTGTAAATGTGGAAAAGGTAACAAGAGTAAGAAAAACAGTTCTGCAATGTTCTAATATAACACTAGCGGTGTGATACTTGACACAGTCACGTCTATGCGATTTCAGTCTTTCTCGGCGTATTCCACTGATGAATTCTTCTCGGGCTATCAGCCGAGTGGTGGCATCGTCTTGTCGCAACGTTTCAATGAGTTTCGTACCCATCATCTTCTGGCGAAGTGGGTATAACACTGCAAAGAGACATGAAATGGAACCATCACCTAAGGTCGGTAGTAGGGAAGGCGTACAGTCGACTTCGATTTATTGGGAGAATTCTAGGAGCTGCGTACAGAACGCTTGCGTAACACTCGCGATAAACTATCCACAAAATTTAGTAAATCGCCATTTTCGGCTGGCCGCAGAAAGATTCTGCTGCCACTAAGGTGCATGTCGCTTAAAGACCACGAAGACAGGATAAGAGAAATTAGTTCCCGTACAGAACCATATAGACAGTTGTTTTTCACGGGTTCCATTTGTGGGTGGAATAGGAAAAATAATGAGCAGCAGTGGTACAATGTATCCTCCATTATACCAGACAGTTGTTTTTCACTGGTTCCATTTGTGGGTGGAATAGGAAAAGTAATGAGGAGCAGTGGTACAATGTATCCTCCACTATGCACAGTATTGTGGCTTGCAGAGAATGTTTGTACACGAAGATGGAGAATATCTGGAAGAAATAGGGACAATACTGAAGCTGCCACGGAAGTTTTTGTAGGTTGTCAATTTTTTAGATACTAAAGGAAGTAAGAGTAGAGTTTAATGTCCTGTCGGCATCTAGGTCATTAAAGATGAGGCCCAAACTCGCTTTGGAAAACGACGTGGAAGGAAATCGCTCGCACCCTTTCAAAGGCCAGGATTTGCCTTGAGAGATGTGGGGAAATCACGGAAAAATTAATATGGATGGTCAGACTGATATTTGAACCCTATGCCTCCCGAATCCGATTACAGCGTCTCACAACTGTGTCACCTTTCCCACTATAGTCACTGGAATACGTGCCGATATTGACTGTTAATTGGTAGTCTGCTATTTAGAAATGGTTTGAATTGGTTTTGCCCAAGGTAGTGCATTCTACATCTACGTGATTACTCTGCTATTCACAATAAAGTACCTGGCAGAGGGTTCAGTGAACCACCTTCAAGCTGTCTCTCTACCATTCCACTCTCGAAAGGCACGCGGGAAAAACGAGCACTTAAATTTTTCTGTTCGAGCCCTGATTTATTTTATCGTGATGATCAATTCTCCCTATGTAGATGGGTGCTAACAGAATGTTTTCGCAATCGGAGGAGAAAATTGGTGATTGAAACTTCATGAGAAGATCCCGTCGCAACGGAAAACGCCTTTGTTTTAAAGAGTGCCACTGTAATTCACGTATTATGTCTGTGGTACTATCTCCCCTATTCCACGATAGTACTAAACGAGCTGCCCTTCTTTGTGGTTTTTCGATGACATCCGTCAGTCCCACCTGATGCGGATCCCATACCGCACAGCAGTAATCCAGAAGTCGCGCGGGATTAGCCTAGCGGTCTGAGCCGCTGCAGTCATAGACTGTGCGGCTGACCCCGGCGGAGGTTCGAGTCCTCCCTCGGGCATGTGTGTGTGTGTGTTTGTCCTTAGGATAATTTAGGTTAAGTAGTGTGTGTAAGCTTAGGGACTGATGACCTTAGCAGTTAAGTCCCATAAGATTTCACACACATTTGAAATTTTTGAGTAATCCAGAATAGGGCGGACAAGCGTGGTGTAAGCAGTCTCTTTAGTAGACCTGTTGCACCTTCTAAGTGTTCTGCCAATGAATCGCAGTCTTTGGTTTGCTCTACCCACAATATTGTCTATGTGATAATTTTACGTTCATCCGTCCCTTGCACGCAACAGCCACTCTTAACAAGATGTATCTCAATGATTTACGGCGTTTGAAAGTTAACATCACTGTATTATCAGTGGTCATAATAGATAACTAAGCAGGGAGTTCTTAACTTCATTAATGAATTGTGCAATTCACAACAGTTCTCGTAATGCACTTATTACTTCGCGAAATATTACGACACATGAAAATAGGCGTCTACTCGCTCCACAACTTCTCATGAGACTTACCGCGCTCCTGTGATGTGGAAGACCCGCCCACACACATCCACGCGCCAGAAGAACTGACCCGTACCGGTCTTGCCAACTCGTCAGATTCCATCCTGATGTTATTGAATGTAGTGCTAAAGTTGATTAAGTTACACGATGTGGTATTCAATAAAAAGCAACAGAACATACCTTAAAACTACAACGACGGCATAACTGCCCCAAATGATAATCATTATCTCATAACCAGGCGCTTCACTCTGCTCGCGAGATTGCCTGTGTGTGAGATTTATAGAGCGTCGACGTAGTCCGCTAACTGGTCCGGAACTGGTTTTCAGATCAGCGCCAGCACCGATTATGGAACGAATTACGCTAACCTAACGACACAATTACCATATCTGTAAATCAGACCTCCTGATGAAGCTGTTTCGCGCGGTAAAAATAAAACGTTCTGTTAACAAAGCAAGCTATAGTGTCAACACAACACTGGAAACAATATATCAGATTCAGGTACAGAACTACGTTTTCTCATATCTCGTTTTTTACCTGAATTGTTCCACACAAATTTTATCGCCCCTGTAGCAGAACCACAGAAGCTGTGATGTGACGTTAAATTACACATTATGTAAGTAACATTACAACAAATAATGTTTAACTCATATCACCGTAAATTTCCTCCATTGAACCAATAGTTTAAGACGACACGACTACGGCGGAGAATTAAAACATTACCCTTCGACCCGTCACAAGATGCCAGATAGAATTATTCTCAAGTAGAGAAATCCGTAATTGTTTCCTAGCTGCAGCTGCTGCTGTTTACAAGACTCGCTGCTGGAATATGCCCATGTAATGGATGGGTTTTTTCATGAATCTGATTTATTCTCTCCGCTTCTGCAGTTACTTCCCGACGAATATCTCGTGGAGCTGTGGCTACGAGCTAAAAGTTTTACAAGTGGCATGTGTTTCAGACAATCTGTATTAACCCTACGAGTTTCGGTTAACACCTTGTCAACTACGTTTGCGTGAATAGATGTGCACCAGACTCGGCTCACATGTTCTGCAGCACTGAGACATGCTGCTTGTGCCGTCGTTCTCAGGGTTTGTGATCAAGAGCCCCACGTGCTACCAGTGATCTTACGAAAGATGTTATTTCTGACATCCTCCTTCATTGTCGTATGCTTGCATTACTAGTTGTACGTCAGAGAACGATCCAGAGTGACTTCCAGATACTTCGGATGGGACGTACTTACTAAATGTGTCACTTGCACGTGATTTTAATTTTGTAACGTGCCTGATTGTGCTTAAGATGAAACGAACACAGTTGAGTTTTAGCTGACTTTTAACGAAGATGGTAGAGCAATAGACACTCATCTGTCTTCATGCATCTGTCAAATGGGCTTCAACATCTTCAAAAGATTTTCCTTAACTCGCTAATGCCAAATTGTCGGAATAAACGAAATCTTTGTGTTCGTCGAAAGTGGTTGGTCATTTCCACAGACGAGAAATAACGTTGGTGAAAGAACACTTCGTTGTGGTAAGCCATTTCTTTTACATTCCCACAGACTATGCTGACCCTTGAAGTCCAAATAAAATCTCCTGTTTTGGAGTAAACTTTAAATATATTTGGTGAAACTGTAATCTTTCGTTATCCCATAGATCTGCTGTGACAATGCACGGTGACTGACAGTGTCATAATCAGCCGTCAGATAGATGAAAGCTACTAGAGTAATTTTCCGGGTCTCAGAGCCATGCTACATGAGATTACGCACATCATATTTTACAGATTCTTCGAAGAGAATTGTTACACATGTAAATGCGGTCATACCTATAAATTTCACTGAAATACAATAGAATGAATGAAATTTTAAAAAAGACTAAATATAGGATATATTACAATCAATAATATTGTAAGAAAAGCTTAATTCTATTACTTTAACCTTAAGAATAGTTGTGAGGATCGTCTTCAATGAAGTGGAACGAGCTGGCCAATCCTCTTCAGCTCTAGTTAGTAATTGAAACCAAATGATTTCTGAACTAATGATAAATCCTTCAGATCTCCGTAAAAAATTATTTCTGGTTTAATAATCATGCTTCGTTCTACACTCCTGGAAATGGAAAAAAGAACACATTGACACCGGTGTGTCAGACCCACCATACTTGCTCCGGACACTGCGAGAGGGCTGTACAAGCAATGATCACACGCACGGCACAGCGGACACACCAGGACCCGCGGTGTTGGCCGTCGAATGGCGCTAGCTGCGCAGCATTTGTGCACCGCCGCCGTCAGTGTCAGCCAGTTTGCCGTGGCATACGGAGCTCCATCGCAGTCTTTAACACTGGTAGCATGCCGCGACAGCGTGGACGTGAACCGTATGTGCAGTTGACGGACTTTGAGCGAGGGCGTATAGTGGGCATGCGGGAGGCCGGGTGGACGTACCGCCGAATTGCTCAACACGTGGGGCGTGAGGTCTCCACAGTACATCGATGTTGTCGCCAGTGGTCGGCGGAAGGTGCACGTGCCCGTCGACCTGGGACCGGACCGCAGCGACGCACGGATGCACGCCAAGACCGTAGGATCCTACGCAGTGCCGTAGGGGACCGCACCGCCACTTCCCAGCAAATTAGGGACACTGTTGCTCCTGGGGTATCGGCGAGGACCATTCGCAACCGTCTCCATGAAGCTGGGCTACGGTCGCGCACACCGTTAGGCCGTCTTCCGCTCACGCCCCAACATCGTGCAGCCCGCCTCCAGTGGTGTCGCGACAGGCGTGAATGGAGGGACGAATGGAGACGTATCGTCTTCAGCGATGAGAGTCGCTTCTGCCTTGGTGCCAATGATGGTCGTATGCGTGTTTGGCGCCGTGCAGGTGAGCGCCACAATCAGGACTGCATACGACCGAGGCACACAGGGCCAACACCCGGCATCATGGTGTGGGGAGCGATCTCCTACACTGGCCGTACACCACTGGTGATCGTCGAGGGGACACTGAATAGTGCACGGTACATCCAAACCGTCATCGAACCCATCGTTCTACCATTCCTAGACCGGCAAGGGAACTTGCTGTTCCAACAGGACAATGCACGTCCGCATGTATCCCGTGCCACCCAACGTGCTCTAGAAGGTGTAAGTCAACTACCCTGGCCAGCAAGATCTCCGGATCTGTCCCCCATTGAGCATGTTTGGGACTGGATGAAGCGTCGTCTCACGCGGTCTGCACGTCCAGCACGAACGCTGGTCCAACTGAGGCGCCAGGTGGAAATGGCATGGCAAGCCGTTCCACAGGACTACATCCAGCATCTCTACGATCGTCTCCATGGGAAAATAGCAGCCTGCATTGCTGCGAAAGGTGGATATACGCTGTACTAGTGCCGACATTGTGCATGCTCTGTTGCCTGTGTCTATGTGCCTGTGGTTCTGTCAGTGTGATCATGTGATGTATCTGACCCCAGGAATGTGTCAATAAAGTTTCCCCTTCCTGGGACAATGAATTCACGGTGTTCTTATTTCAATTTCCAGGAGTGTATATTCTTTATTTCATATAAACGTAGTTTCTTCGTAACACTACCTTTTAATTCTTAAACGGGTCAGACATCGAAACAAGGTTTCCAGGAAATGATAGCACACACTGAGGTACGAACTTTCTTTACTTGGTTAATAATGTTAACTTTTATCTCAACCCCGATACTGAAGTGACTGATTTCTCAGAATTTATCAGCGGAAATGATGGGATGGTTTCTTTGAAAAGAGTGCTACCGTTCTCCTTACCCATCCTTGACATATTCGAGTTTGTGTTCCGTCGCTAATAATTTCGTCCTTGAAGAATTTTAAATACTATTTTTCATTTCTTCTTTGATATATAAAGAGGAGTAAAATAAACTGATACCCTCATTAACTGCAAACTGACGGAGTAGGAATGGCTGCAGGGGAAGTGCAAAGCTTAGAAGCATTCATGGCTACAGGAAGAAGATATGTGCCGCTTATAGCAAAACTAAATAATAAAATTATAAACAGCCGACCAGTTGCAATGGATAAAGAAATTCTTTACCTAGGTTTCGACAAATATAAATTTGTCTTCTTCAGAAAGTAGCAATTTTACATTAGTAAGAACTAATGTACCATCGCTGTTTTTACAACTGTCGGCATAGATCCATCTGTAAAAAATAAAATATAGCCCTAGAATTAGGGTTTGACACGTAAATATAAAATAGCTCATGGATCTTGCAGAGCTCACAACCGACCGTAATTTTATTACGTGAAACCGTTGCTGTTGTGCAGCTATGTTTAAAATGTTAAAACTAAATAAACTACTGGAGAAAATCGAAGCGGCTGTGTAACCACAAGAACTCACAATCAGTTGACAAGCCGGCACCAAGCACAGAAAAGGATGTTGAAGGGTGGAAGAAATGTGTAGAAGGTTTATTTAAAGGAAAGGCACATGGAAGCGATGTTATGAAAACAGAAGATGATGTGGATAACGTAGAAAAGTGTGATGCTATACTGCAAAGAGACTTTTTCAGAGCACTGAAAGAAGTTCGTCGAGACACGGCACCAGGAGTGGAGGACTTCCACTCAATATTCTTAAGATTGTTGGGAGAATCAACCATGATAAAAACCCTTCCATTTGGTATGTATGATATACGAGGCAGGCGAAAGGCCCCCAGACTTCAAGAAAAATGTAAATAGTTTCAAAACGAGAGGTGCTGACAGATATGAGTATTATCGAAGCATCAGTATAATAAGTCACAGCTGTAAAAATACTAATTCAAACCAGCTACTCAATTATGCAACGGGAAGTTAGGGGCGACACCAGAACGAGGTCAGGAGAAATGTGGGAACACGCGAGGCGATACCGATACAACGATTTATCTTAGAAGATGGGCCGGAGAAAGGCACGGCACATTTATACTATTTGTAGATTTACATAAAACCATAAAACGCAGGAAGCGAAAGGTTATCTACAGTTCGTACAGGTATCAGACTTAATTACATGCGGAGGAGTCAAAGAACCTGAAAGTTTAGTAGTAGTGTAAAGACAAAAAAATTAAAAATGTAAAGTTTCGCCTGTGAGACTGTAATCCTGTCAGAGACGGCAAATGACTAGGAAGATCAGTTAAACGAAATGGATAGTTTTGTCAGAAGAGATTGTAAAATAATCATTAACAAAAGTATAACAAAGATCATCGAGTGTGATCGAGTTGAATGAAATAATGATCAGGAGATGAGACGCTGAGAGCCGTGGACTAATTTTTCTGTAAGAGTAGGAAAATAACTGACGACGGCAAATGTAAAGCGGATACAGATTTCAGATTGGCTAAAATTGTAAAATATAAATTTTCACGGCCGGAAATATCACACTTATTACAATATTTCCACTTATTAAGCCGTGGTCGAATGAATTTCTAGTGGAAACCCCACGTTTCGTCTCCGTCTGCGAGGGATGTCTTCAAGGAGCTCCGTAGTTTTTTCGGAGGTCCAATACGCACCTTGGCTCGCCATTTCTAGTGCATTTGTCTTTCTACGACTTATCGTCTACGATACCATCAGCATTGCCCGGCGTGTTCTCACATTTCTCTGGAACCCGTTCTGATCTCCCCCCTACCCCCACCCCCCTTCCTCTGCCCAGCTTTCTGTTGCATTATTCAGCGTCGGATGTCCGAAAAAGTTACAACCCCCTCTTCAAGATGTCCTCTGCAGACGGGGACGAAACGTTGGGTTCCAGTTAAAAAATTCGTCCCGTCACCGCCTAATAGCTCGAACTATTTTAATGTGTGTGAGATTGGCAACAGGCAAAGCTCAACCGAACAAGAGAAATGTGTTACCGTGGAACTTAAAACGTTAGGAAGCAAATTTGACAGATGTGTTTGTTATGTAGCTTTACACAGAAGTGAAAGGTCGGAAGAGACAAGAAGGCAGCCGAAGACTTTCAAGTAGTTTAAATAAGATTACTGAAGATTAGGGGTGTAGGTCAGATAACCATTGGAGAGGTATCAAGTCGAATCGTGGAGAAAAGAGCTTTACGATACTGCTTAACTACAAGAATGAATAAGTCGCTAGGACACATCCTGAAACATGAAGGAATAAATATGGCGAAGGAGGGAAGTATGAGGAAAGGTGGTAAGTATTGTAGGAGACCACGGTTTCAATACATTAAACAGAGTCAAATGAGAGTAGACTCAAATAATTCTGTATGATAGACTAACGTGGAGAGTTGCATGAAAGAAGTCTTCGTACGCTCATCACGACTCGGTGAGCTGTAGAAAACAAATGCAGGTGAAACGTGGTACACGGGCACGAGCCGTTAGCAAAAGGCGACCATGGCCTCACGGGGGCAACTAGTGACGAAACTACGTCGCACGGGTCGTGACCCGGACAAGGTCGGCTCCGCTGTGGTCATGTGCGTATTCAGCATCTTAACTCATCCCCTTCCTTTGCTCCTCTCGCTCTTTCTCTCTGTCTCTTGGCCTGTTCCTGTCTCTCCCTCTTTTCCTCTCGTTCTCTGGTACAGAGCGACAGCCGTTCTACACACTCGAAGCAGGAATCTGAAGTCACCGCTTTCTTTCGCAGCTTTCCTCAAACGGGAAAATGCCGACAGATTTATGAGGCGGTCAGTGCGTGGCCGACTCGCTGATGGGGAAGCCTGCTGTGTCTCTCCCAGAAAAAAAAATGCCTGCGAACCGGAATGAGCACAGGTGTGTCTTCCGGACTACAGTATTTGGGACGGCTTCTGATGCGAGCCGTCGATGAGTTTGCAGTAGGACAGCGCTAGGGCTGTCGATGCTGTTGTACCTTCTATAAACAAATCTGAATTAATTTTCTCCGTTCCATATCTATAACAGGAGCTGGGTCGGAGAGTGATATTCTTAAAAAGAATAATTCTGATAACTATTTCTTAAAAGACATCATAGTCGCCGTTGACTGTATAAAATATTTATTGTAACAATAAACGGCGACTATGATGTCTTTTAAGAAATATTATATGACTGTGAATCCCAACCATGAGAAGTTAATCTGATAACTATGGCCACCTCGGCTTGCAACTTACACATGATTTGGTAGTAGGAAAATGTACCCGCCACTACCGTGATCTATCATTCTGATTTATTACTAAAGGACATAAATTTCCTGTATGAGTCTGTGATCATTGTGAATGTTTTGTGAATAAAATCTTCTAGATCGCTTAATATATTTATTTATTACTCCGTTTCCGCCGCACATTTGATGAAGGCAGTAGCCGAAACGGTGTAATAAATGAAGAAATATATTAAGCGATGTAGATGGTTTTATTCACAAACAAATTATTCTGATACACAAAACGTGGGTGAAATTATAGGACTCAGACTAATCACTTAACCACTATCTTCGTAAAATATTGAACAAAGCAATTATTTATTAGTGACTTTAAGTACGCCAGTTGATATATTAACCATTGAATTCGTCAGAAACATTTAGTGAATTTACATCTAAATTATATCATACTTATTTGCAGGGGTGTGAGTGCAATTTAGTACATGCCAGCCAGAAAATATCACTAAGTGAAATGAAGCAGAGTGGACAAGCGATCGTAAAACGATGTCTTCGATAAGAACACGGCCGTTTATCCTCGCTTTCCTTCTATAGCTCAGGTGATAGTCAGCTTACAATGTCGATAGGACTACGAACTCTAACCTGTTTCCTTTACTCCCTTAGTTATAGAGGCTTCATAAAGATATAACGCTAACATTACATAAAAAAGGTAATCCATTAACAGGACTTCTATTTGACGGAGTGGATCGTAGTACTGCTGCGGAATTTTGCTCTATAGTCTACTCTGAGATGAAAAGGTTTCTCTTATATGTACCTTCCACTAATGTCGCAGAGCATCTCAGCTAATTTCTACATCTACGAGTAATAGATACTCTGCAAGCCACTGTACGCTGCGTGGCGGAGGGTATCCTGTACCACTACTTATCATTTCCTTTCCTGTTCCTCTCGCGAATAGAGCGAGGGAAAAACGACTTGGTTCAAATGGCTCTAAGCACTATGGGACTTAACATCAGAGGTCATCAGTCCCCTAGACTTAGAACTACTTAAACCTAACTAACCTAAGGACATCACACACATCCATGCCCGACGCAGGATTCGAACCTGCAACCGTAGCAGCAGCACGGCTCCGGACTGAAGCGCCTAGAACCGTCCGGCCAAAGCGGCAGGCGAAAAACGACTGTCTATATGTCTCCGTACGAGTCCTAATTTCTCGTTTCTTACCTTAGAGGTCGATACGCCACAATGTATGTTGGCGGCAGTAAAATCGTTCGGTAGGCAGCTTCAGATGCCGATTCTCTAAGTTTTCTCAATAGTGTCTCTCTAAAAGAGCGCCGCCTTCCCTACAGGGATTCCCATTTGAGTTCCCGAAACATCTCAGTGTTGTTCGAACCTACTGCTAACAAATCTAACAGCCTATTGGCTTCTGTCTCGGGTTCTTCGGCCGACGTTCATCTAATGATTTTTCTGACGTTTCGCCAGCACGAGTGGCTGGCATTGTCAAAGCTTCACCCTCCATTGCCCAGTTCACCACGGGCAATGGAGGGTGAAGCTTTGACAATGCCAGCCACTCGTGCTGGCGAAACGTCAGAAAAATCATTAGATGAACGTCGGCCGAAGAACCCGAGACAGAAGCCAATAGGCAGTTTGTCAACAAGTGGCCACGAAAGGCTTAACAATTTTGTAAATCTAACAGCTTTGATGTCTTACTTCAATCTGACCTGGAACGGATCCCCAACACTCAAGAATAGGTCGCATCAGCGTCCTACATGCGGTCTCCTTTACAGGTGAACCACTCTTTTCTAAAATTCTCTCAATAAACCCAAGTCGACCATTCGTTTTCCCTACCATAGTTCTCAGATGCTCGTCCCGTTTCATATCGCTTTGCACGTTACGCCCAGGTAAACGACTTGACTGTGTCAAGTAGGACACTATTAATACTGTATCCGAACATTACATGTTTCAGGCACGCATGACGTGACATCTGCTCCTACATTCATAACATTAATAAATTGACGATTATAACGTTATTAGCGTCCTTGTTGCTAATTTGTATGGAACAGTACCAGAAGACTAAACCATTGACTGCGCGCTGTGCCATTTCAGAGACATGATTCTCTGTCTGCAGAAATTTGAAACCATTAATTCGAATTACAAACAGGGTGTACAGTGCCCAAACTAACAGGGATGATACAGGAGACGTAAATATATTACGCAAAGCAACGATGAGTCGGAAACTCACACTGCGTGAGCACTGTATGCGTAGATAAAACACGAGCGGAGCAGTTAAAAGTCGTTGTGTGTAACGTTGTTTCATCATATGTTAGTTTGAGATACGTAGTATGTTGTGATGTCATGCTCTTCAACACTGAGTCGATAAACAGCGGGTAGCAGTTGTAGTGTCAACATGGAGCGCTTCACGCAGGGAGAACAGCAAGACATGCACTTCGTTTACGGTGCGGCAGAAGGTAATAGTTGAAGAGCCCAGCGAATGTACGGCGAACGTATCCTTGCACTCAGATGTCCACGTTATCGTACATTTACTGCAGGCCACGCTGGACGAGGGAATACCGACACATTGATGCTAAGCAGGGCAAGTGCGGGCAGACCACGGACTGTGCCTAAAATTGAAGTTGAGACAATTCATAGAAATGTACACGAGCCATTGCTGCTGTGCTCGGTATTCACCATAGTTTAGTATGGGATGTGTCGCGTGACAGCTGCTTCATCCTTATCATCCAATGAGACCGCAGTCCATGGGGCCTGGTGAGTATTCACATTGTCTTGAGTATGTTCGCTGGTTCCTGCAACAGGCTAATGAACAGCCTCGTTTTCCTGAAATTGTTATGTTTACAGATTAGATTCGGTTTACTCGGAAAGGCATTTACAAGTAGTCAGAATTTGGACGCATGGTCGTATGAAAACCAACGTATTAAACATCTTGGTTAGGCGATGATCAACAGCATGAACAAATTTTAAAAAATGCAAAACACAGTGCTGTGTTATTTAATTAAAATTTAATTACATCTGTGATAATTTTCTGCCGGTGATGATGGTTCAGAACCGAAACCGGTAGCAAAATAAAATAACATTATTACAGTCAGCACAGTGTTATGCATTTTTTCAAACCACGTATAAAAGTTGTGCGAGGTTATGAGAGATTTTTTGCAGTAAACATGTAAGCCGGCATGGTGGATAACTACTTACTTGACCCTTACATGTAGCGGAATTGATTTCAAGCATTTTTGCAGTAGCCATACAAATACAGAACACACCACGCATTTTCCAGCGAACACGGTACTGCCTGCTACGTCGATACCGGCTCTGGTGTGGTGCTCATTTTGGACATTTATTGTAATCTAACAGTGATCAGAACAATAAAGCAATGAAAATCTTTTAACACCGTTTATTCTCAATCACACACAATAATAACATCCTGCATACTCAGTACTCCAATTATATGCGTTTCCGACACATGGTGCAGTCTCCGTCACATTTGATGTTCGTTTGGGCACTGAATTTCTGAAAACCCTATACAAAGGGCGGTTAAAAACAGTGTCAGGTAATCCTGCAGGAGGCAGTATTGGTCAAAATTGGAAGAAAAGTTCCCGTATCAGACCAATTGTGTGATTGGATTGAAGAGTTCCTAGATAACAGAACTCAGCATGTCATTCTCAACGGAGAGAAGTCTTCCGAAGTAAGAGTGATTTCAGGTGTGCACAGAGGAGTGTTGTAGGACCGTTGGTATTCACAATATATATAAATGACCTTGTTGATAACATCGGAAGTTCACTGAGGCTTTTTGCGGATGATGCTGTAGTATATCGAGAGGTTGTAACAATGGAAAATTGTTCTGAAATGCAGGAGGATCTGCAACGAATTGACGAATGGTGCAGGGAATGGCAACTGAATGTCAATGCAGACAAGTGTAATGTGTTGCGAATATGTGGAAAGAAAGATCCTTTATCATTTAGCTACAATATAGCAGGTCAGCAACTGTAAGCAGTTAATTCCATAAATTATCTGGGAGTAGGCATTATGAGTGATCTAAAATGGAATGGCCATATAAATTTATTCGTCGGTAAAGCAGATGCCAGACTGATGGTTCAAATGGCTCTGAGCACTATGGGACTTAACTTCTGAGGTCATCAGTCCCCTAGAACTTAGAACTACTTAAACCTAACTAACCTAAGTACATAACACACATCCATGCCCGAGGCAGGATTCGAACCTGCGACTGTAGTGGTCGCGCGGTTCCAGATTGTAGCGCTTAGAACCGCTCGGTCACTCCGGCCGGCAGATGCCAGACTGAGATTCATTGGAAATGCAGTCCGAAAACAAAGGAATTAGGTTACAGTACACTTGTTCGCCCACTGCTTGAATACTACTCACCAGTGTGGGATCCGTACCAGATAGAGAAGATCCAACGGAAAGCAGCGCGCTCCATTACAGGATCATTTAGTAGAATGAGATTTTCACTCTGCAGCGGAGTGTGCGCCGATATGAAACTTCCTGGCAGATTAAAACTGTGTGCCCGACCGAGACTCGAACTCGGGACCTTTGCCTTTCGCGGGCAACTGCTCTACCATCTGAGCTACCGAAGCACGACTCACGCCCGGTCCTCACAGCTTTACTTCTGCCAGTATCTCGTCTCCTACCTTCCAAACTTTACAGAAGCTCTCCTGCGAACCTTGCAGAATCTGCCAGGAAGTTTCATATCAGCGCACACTCCGCTGCAGAGTCAAATTCTCATTCTGGAAACATCCCCCAGGCTGTGGCTAAGCCATGTCTCCGCAATATCCTTTCTTTCAGGAGTGCTAGTTCTGCAAGGTTCGCAGGAGAGCTTCTGTAAAGTTTGGAAGGTAGGAGACGAGATACTGGCAGAAGTAAAGCTGTGAGGACCGGGCGTGAGTCGTGCTTCGGTAGCTCAGATGGTAGAGCACTTGCCCGCGAAAGGCAAAGGTCCCGAGTTCGAGTCTCGGTCGGGCACACAGTTTTAATCTGCCAGGAAGTTTCAGGATCATTTAGTGTTCGCGAAAGCATTACGGAGATGATAGATAAGACTCCAGTGGAAGACTCTGCAAGAGAGACGCTTAGTAGCTCGGTACGGGCTTTTGTTGAAGTTTCGAGAACATACGTTCACCGAGGAGTCAAGCAGCATATTGCTCCCTCCTATGTATATCTCGCAAAGAGACCATGTTTCCTTTCCACGAACAATACGAGACTGGAATAGAAGGGAGAACCGATAGAGGCACTCAAGGTACCATCCGCCACACACCGTCAGTATAGATGTAGATGTAAGGATATGTCCGGAGACGGGCCGTTTTACTTGTGACGAATAACGTGTAGTATTGAGCGGCGTAGGTAGGATTCACAAGAGATGGTACAAATCTCCACAACACGGATGTGGGCAGATGCAAATCCTCGGGCAAACACGGAGGTGAGACATCAGGCTCGTTTCAGTGTGAACGTATGCGCAGGAGTTGTCGGTAGCATACTCATATGGCCATGCCCGCTTCACCAGACAGATTAATAGCTGCTGTGTATCATGATTTCTGCACAATGAATTACCATTAGTATTGGAGCAAGTAGCACTGCAGCAAGACAACGGCTGTGGTTTGTGCATTAGGAGCACTACGACATTTTGTACGACAGTACCTCACCTCAACATTTCGTGGGCGAGAGATTGGTCGTTGAAGCCTGGTGCTTGGACCTGAATCCGTTGGATTCCTGGCCATGGGAACGTTTAATGGCATTGGCTTACAACAACCATTGACAATGGCCAGACTTTACAGAAGAGTGTGGGCAATGCATCTGACGCAGTCAGAATGGAGCCGTGTGTAATTCACAGAGTGCGTGATTCTCTCACTGCGAAGAAACGCTGAAAGATGTGTGACTATGAGTGTTAACCACACGCAACACTGTCCTAGTTCTGTGTAACAGGCAGTCGGGAATGAGAGGACAGATTGGCCTTTATCGTAAAACATATTGGTTTCCGGACGTATAACGGTAGGAACTTTTCTTCTAGTTTTGACCAATAATGACCTCAGCAGAAATGTAAGACACTTAAAAAATACCCTGTATATCTTTATCATCAGCCATTTGACATCCACGGCTGTATAAAATCTTATACCAGACTTATCCCTTCATTACGATCTTCAACGAATCGCATCCATGTTGCTCCTACGTGTTTTCTAACGTCATCTACCCAACTTCCACTGGGTCATCAGAGTGTTTACCTGATCCATCCTTCGTGCATCACAATCACATCAGGGTTCTTTTCCTGTCTCTTCAAGTAACTCCCTACACGCTATTCTCAGTTTTTGAATGGTTTTACCACTGAAAGTCAAGTCTCACTGAAGTTTGTCCAATTAGTGCACTTTTTGGTGGAAAAATCGTACATAGAACAACAACATACACCGTACGAAGAGGCTTTCTGTTGACACATTACCCCGTCTGGAGCAATTTTAAACAATTTCCAAACGTTTTTCGCTCTACTAAAGTGAATTCTAAAATAAGACATCCGTTTTAATTGCTAGGTCCCTCACAGTTACTTCAGGGTGATACTAGGCCATAAACACAGGACAGTTTTGTTTGTATCTGGATGAGATTGAAGTATAGAAACACTTCCCGGCCAGTTTTCGTGACTGTGTGAGTTAACGAGCACTTCTCTCCCATTTAAGTATATGTCAGAAAGAGTCAGCCTTCAGGAATTGTGAAACGAACCCTGTCGTCCAGGACAGGATGCCACAAAGGGCACAGATTCACCATGAGATGGGGGAACTCGCAGGCGTCTATTGTCTGAGGCCTAGGCGCTGTAATGAGTGAGACAGACGAGAACCTACGTCATAGGGAACCCCAGTAGAAGACTTTTGTGACGAAGGAAACATAGCAGTGTTAAATATGGCGGACCTAATATCGCCCATAAAGGGAAACATTTATGAAAACATTTTAGTTCAGTAGTAATGCAGGGATTTAAGCCACAGTAATTTTAATCAGCCATCCTTCATAAATGTTCATGGTGATCTCAATAAAACTTGAATATAGATCATATATATAATAGTTAAGGATTTAGTGTTTAAGTGAAATTACCAGGTTTTGTAAGAAAGACCTGAATGCTAAAGTCTGAACGCTTTGGTCGATCTTTACGATTGATATTTCATATAGAAGAGCATCATTAAAATGACAAACGTTGTAAATATTGACACTGTAACTATATTTGTTTAAAAGATATAGTAAACTTAAATTATCAGTATTTTCAGTTAAGCATCAGATCATCATTTCCTCCACACAAAGAACATTGAACGATGACAGCATGAAACCTTATTGAATCATTAGGTAACAGAATATTTGTCGTAAAGTTTAGCACATAATAATTAATTACTTTTGTTCTTTATTTATTTATCAGAAAGCACACTGGTGCAAGGCTACTGGTCGTGACATTCAAAGTTAAGAAGGAAATTGTACTGGTTTTATGTAAAAGAATTTAACGTTTATTATGTAATGGATATTATTGTTACTATATTTAGAACGTGAAAGTGATCAAGCTTTGATTATTTAAATATGTTGAAATGTATAAGCTATAGCCAATCAGATGGACGGCTTCAGGAAAGGGAACTGCCCTAATCAGTCGTTAGAAGATGTTCGGGCGCGGGAAACGCGGTCGGAGACGGGCAGAGGGCAGTTCTGGTCGACACACCAAACTGGGACAGTTCGGATGGAGACGCGAAAATGGACAGTTTGGCTGGAGTCACCAATGGGTACAGTTTGGATTTAGACGCGAAAGCGGAGAGTCGGTCTTTAGGCAGCTAGGAAGTGAAAAGATTTAGAAAATTTCGCGTTGTGTGATATCGCGGGACTTAGTCTCTGACCGGTGAGCAGCCGCGCGCCTGGCGTGAACTCTAACTTTTCGCATAGTTGACGAGGTGGAGTATCGAACTTGTAATCCACGATGAGACTGTGAATGATCGAAATGTATCAAATGGATATGCACCCGAGTGTAACATTAACTCTAAATACGACCACTTTCGCTATTAGTTCGCTTTCCGAATAAACATTATTCTAACCAAATCGCAATCGTGTGGCCTACATCATTTATGGGTCGTTAATTTAGTTCCACATATTATTATTACTGTTATTATATGTTATGTTAACTTTGTATTCCGCAAACATGCCATCAGCCAGACAATTTAACCATAGGGTCACAAGTGTCTAATTTAGTGCGTGTAATGCGGCACGTGCGGTTCAACCCATAGACGAGTTTGAGCCAAGAGATTTCGATGAAGACGAACCGTATGTGAGCCAGAACATCTTTGGGATGTTAGCTCGCAATTGGAACAGGAAAGAATGCAAATGACTCTGATATTAGAAGTGTCCTTTGCCACAGGTCGAAAGCCAGCTTGTTGAGAGTATAGATGCAGATTAAACCGTCATGTATTGACCACTGCTTCACACCGGTCATTGTCTTCCTGACGGGCGCTTTTCAACATCTTTTTCCGTCCCCTTAGCGCACTTTCAGAACTTGATGAGCTGTTGCGCTGAGGTCATCGTTAGCTGGGTCGCCGAAGACCGGTCCTATAGCGGACGTCCGTCAGCAAAGCCGCTCGCAGAATCGCGTTCGCTTCCTCTCAAGACGCGTTACAAACACGGCGATCTTGTGCAAATCCTGCTCGTTATGTATAGCGGGAAAAGCAGCAGATAACGGTATCGAGATTGATAAAGCGTTGCTTGACTTCCGGAGGACATCTGATACTGTTATGCACTGTCACCGAATAAACAAAATACGAGATTTCGGACTATTGTTTCAATTTTATGGCTAGACCAGTACATCTTAGCAGGCAGAACGGGACACGTCGTTCTTAGCGGAGCGAAATCGTCATTAACTTCGGGCATATCTCAAAGTAGCGTTATACGAGCGGTACTGATCCAAAAAGAAAGAAAGATAAGCGTTTAACGCTCCGTCAACGTCTAAATCATTAACGACGAAGAGTAATCTTGAATTCGCGAAAGAAATCACAAGAATCGTAGTAGTATTTGTTGGCGTCATTTAGGAAAACCAACAAAAACTTGAATTTCAAAGGCCAACGGAAATTTGAACCGTACTCGACCCGAAGGCAAATTCAGTGTCATACCACAGCAACGCCTCGTTCTGGAACTGAGTTTACGAGATATGTAAATCATCTATTTGGCAACGTCGGAAGTACCGTGTGACTGTTCATGTACTATGTTGTTCCGTTGTGTAAAATACAATGCAAGAAGACTGTAGTGAACAGCGATGCAGAAGATCGACTCTTTTGATGAAGGTATTGGCAGCTGACCCACAACATAATAAATGTAAATAATTGCGCATAAATAGTCATCAACAGCCATTATTGTTCGATTACATGCTTCGTTATCGGTCACTAGACCTCTTCATTCCCTCGGTCCGCACATGTGGACTTTCTTTCATTTCTTTCTCTGTAAACAGCCGCATTTTTCCGCTTATGGACCAATGGTCTGTGTGTGTGGACAGTATAGTTCTTAGTTTTAAAACCAGGATGCGTCAACCTGCAAGGAACGATTCGTGTTTAAGTTTACAGCTGGTAGTACGCAGAAAATGGTTACTTCTGGAAATTGAAAACGTATTTAAATGATTATTGTGCCTAAATCTTAGACTGAGAACCTGTATTTTGTAGCTAACATTCGGTAACTATTCTACGTATTGAGAATTAGTTCACATTTGCATATACACTCCTGGAAATGGAAAAAAGAACACATTGACACCGGTGTGTCAGACCCACCATACTTGCTCCGGACACTGCGAGAGGGCTGTACAAGCAATGATCACACGCACGGCACAGCGGACACACCAGGAACCGCGGTGTTGGCCGTCGAATGGCGCTAGCTGCGCAGCATTTGTGCACCGCCGCCGTCAGTGTCAGCCAGTTTGCCGTGGCATACGGAGCTCCATCGCAGTCTTTAACACTGGTAGCATGCCGCGACAGCGTGGACGTGAACCGTATGTGCAGTTGACGGACTTTGAGCGAGGGCGTATAGTGGGCATGCGGGAGGCCGGGTGGACGTACCGCCGAATTGCTCAACACGTGGGGCGTGAGGTCTCCACAGTACATCGATGTTGTCGCCAGTGGTCGGCGGAAGGTGCACGTGCCCGTCGACCTGGGACTGGACCGCAGCGACGCACGGATGCACGCCAAGACCGTAGGATCCTACGCGGTGCCGTAGGGGACCGCACCGCCACTTCCCAGCAAATTAGGGACACTGTTGCTCCTGGGGTATCGGCGAGGACCATTCGCAACCGTCTCCATGAAGCTGGGCTACGGTCCCGCACACCGTTAGGCCGTCTTCCGCTCACGCCCCAACATCGTGCAGCCCGCCTCCAGTGGTGTCGCGACAGGCGTGAATGGAGGGACGAATGGAGACGTGTCGTCTTCAGCGATGAGAGTCGCTTCTGCCTTGGTGCCAATGATGGTCGTATGCGTGTTTGGCGCCGTGCAGGTGAGCGCCACAATCAGGACTGCGTACGACTGAGGCACACAGGGCCAACACCCGGCATCATGGTGTGGGGAGCGATCTCCTACACTGGCCGTACACCACTGGTGATCGTCGAGGGGACACTGAATAGTGCACGGTACATCCAAACCGTCATCGAACCCATCGTTCTACCATTCCTAGACCGGCAAGGGAACTTGCTGTTCCAACAGGACAATGCACGTCCGCATGTATCCCGTGCCACCCGATGTGCTCTAGAAGGTGTAAGTCAACTACCCTGGCCAGCAAGATCTCCGGATCTGTCCCCCATTGAGCATGATTGGGACTGGATGAAGCGTCGTCTCACGTGGTCTGCACGTCCAGCACGAACGCTGGTCCAACTGAGGCGCCAGGTGGAAATGGCATGGCAAGCCGTTCCACAGGACTACATCCAGCATCTCTACGATCGTCTCCATGGGAGAATAGCAGCCTGCATTGCTGCGAAAGGTGGATATACACTGTACTAGTGCCGACATTGTGCATGCTCTGTTGCCTGTGTCTATGTGCCTGTGGTTCTGTCAGTGTGATCATGTGATGTATCTGACCCCAGGAATGTGTCAATAAAGTTTCCCCTTCCTGGGACAATGAATTCACGGTGTTCTTATTTCAATTTCCAGGAGTGTATTTTGTTCGGTACTATAAAATAACACTTTTTTTGAAGGTCCTCACATGTGGCCCTCAGATCATAGTATATATTTCCTAATTTTTATTTGGTCTTCGATAATGGAATACTGAAGCAAGTGTTATTTCTAGCCGGCCTGAGTGGCCGAGCGGTTCTAGGTGCTACATTCTGGAACCGCGCGACCGCTACGGTCGCAGGTTCGAATCCTGCCTCGGGCATGGATGGGTGTGATGTCCTTAGGTTGGTTAGGTTTAAGTATTTCTAAGTTATAGGGGACTGATGACCTCAGCAGTTAAGTCCCATAGTGCTCAGAGCCATTTGAACCATTTTTTTGTTATTTCTACAGTATAGTACAGAATGTAATATTAAATGATGAGCAATTATAAGGTGTTATTAATGACGGCCAGGCGGAATTATCTGTCTGGGATGATAATGAATTCTCGTTTTTGATTGAAGATTGTCCTACTGAGGTTGATGGAACTGAGTGATAAAAAATAAGAACATTAAGATGCCTCACTTGTACAGTGAATTCCTCTGACAGTGAAACTGTAGACAATGCAGAAAATGTGAATAAAAAGCCAAAAAGAGCTGTGCTGCAAGCAGTTTCAGAAATTAAGTCTTACAATGTTGGGCAACTACCAAAATTTGTTGAGGCAAGGAATGCCTCAAAATGCAGTATACCTGACTGCAATTCCAAGGTAAGAGATATGCGGCAAATGTGGAAGTATTTATGCAGAGTGCAAAAAATTGTTTTGAAGGCTACCATAAAACGTAAAGAGCTATTTACTGGAAGTAGCAAATTATTACTTGCCAGAAGTTATTGTATGGTTATTATTCTGATCTGAATAACCACCGTTTGCAGCGCGGACAGCTGCGATACGTGTAGGACGAGAGTCCATGAGGTTCTGGAATATACCGATGGGGATTGGAGCCATACTGAATCCAGTGCCATGGACAGCTGCGCTAGATTTCTCGAGTGAAGATCCATGGCGCGGACAGTCCAGTCGAGGTGATTCCACGGATTCTCGACTGGGTTTTAAATCCGGGGAGTCTGGCGGCCAGGGGAGTATGGTAAATTCATCCCGGTGCTCTCTGAACCACATACGTACACTGCGGGACGTGTGATATGTTGCATTGTACTCTTAGTAGATGCCTTTGTGCCGAGGAAAAGTAACTGCATTTATGGATGTACATGGCCCTCAAGGATAGATGCATCTCGTGTTGACCCATTTGTCCTTCCAGAATCACGAGATCACCCAGGGAATGCCACGAAAACATTCCCCAGACCACAACGCTCCCTCCTACGGCCTGGACGCTTCCGACGGTTGTTGCGAGATGTTTCCTTTCGAATCTGAAAAGGTGAGACGGTACATCCAGGAAATGACTATGAAAAATCTTGACAAGAGATGCAGCAATGTGCGCGCGTCCTGTCATAACACTGGCAGCCGAGTCGGCGGGTGTTGTGACGGCCAGAGCGAGGTTTGACAGTTTTGGACCATGCTGAGCCGGACGAGGTTTGCGGCGCGTTCGGTAGGTGGCGGCACCTCCGTCGCGCGATGTATGGCGGAGCTCACAGTATGAGAAATCCTTACTGCAGGTCAGCTAGCCGGACGCTCTTAAAACGCGGGGGAAATTCCGACCATTTCAACGAACTGCAGAGGGCAGCCTCCATGGCCGAGTTGGCCGAATAAAAAAAAATATGAAATAAGGGGAACCCCCCCCCCCTCACAAAAAAGGAAGCAATCCAGTTACAGAGAAACGAGGCAGGTGGTTTTAAAAACAAAACTTCGACGATGGCATGAGTGACGATTATTAAATGTAATTGAATGTTAAATGTTTTGGATTTAAAATAATCTTTAAAAATCTTAAAAATAATCTTAAAAAATTAATCATATGACTTAAACTATTCAGACAATTGTAGTGTCAGTGGATAGGGCTCTGTGAGCACTATCGAACTGTCCTAATATAATTTCTGTAAATATTTCGTATTTCAAAGCACGGGCCAGAATGTGTATTCCGCGCATGAAAAAGGGGTTTTCTGGCAAATAAGACATGTAACAGTAAAAGTATTGATTGCATTAGTAAATAGAGATAATTGAAGGTGTATGATTGTAATGAGTTCAATTGTTTGACATTTATTAGTGATGTGACGACGCGAACAAGCGTCCATTTAAGCAAAAACACTATTTTTGTGGAAACCATTAAAACTACACAAAAACTGAGAGCAGTATTGAATAGCTGATGAAATTTATATCCAAATTCATGTGTAATATATCTATATAACATTAAATTTCTATTTTACAAATGTTTCCGGATGTCGGAGATGCTTGACTCACGTTCAGTGCGAGGCTAGAAGTATCGGCGGCCATTTTTGTGCGAGTACACACAGATTTCTGCACCCAGCTGAAGCGGAAGTCACGTCAGACGGGCCGTAAACGCGGCTTGAAGTCGTCACGTATGTGTAACCGAAATATTTTCTAAGTATTCGCTAGCGGCTTGCAAAAGATTCGTCTGTGAGGATCGTGAGAAATACTGAAATAACATAAGCTTGTTCGTACTTAGAAGAAATTTACGTCATTTGAACGGATGGTTGGGACATACTTCGCGAGTATCTATCGAAAAGAGTTTGAAACATTTTCAGTTTTAGGACTTAGAATAATATTCGGTTAGGTGACTTTGTATAAACATCTATTAACTGTTCTACAGTTAAAAATTTTGCTAGTTCGCGATTACAGAAACTCACCTTAGAAGTGTGCTCAAGCATTTTGAACCATTTTCGTGGCTTGGTAAAGGTTAAGGCCAACAAGACATGCTGTCGACCTAGATAGGTTCTCACACTGGCAGATGTTATTTTTATAATAAACTGTTGTGTATAGTGTGAAAAAATATTTCGTTTTTTCTGGAATAAATTCAATCTGTGAAACGTGAGAAGTTAACATTATTTTACAGCAAATTCCTGCCTTCGATTTCAATCAGCTTGTGACTGCTTTCATTTAGGATTAAATGGGACGGATGCGTTGTTTGTTCCTTGGACAATGATGAAGCCAATATTTTGAAATCCAACCACTCATTGGGAAGCTACATGAACGGTGTTTTTCTTGCATTGTGTAACATTTCTATTCGTGTTGATTCAGTTGGGGGCTCACAAGTCGCACTTCGGTGGAAGAAAAGGTGATTAACTTTACCATTAGTCTTTTTTTTTCATCATGCAAGCAACAAGAAGAACAGAACATTTTAAAAACAAGCATTTTTGCCCCAAATATTGTCCCTTCTACGTGGCAAAGGCCACCTATAGCCACTATATGGACAGCCAGTTGCGACATTGGCGTGCAAATTCCAGTTTTTGTCGGGGACGAACAGCAGTCAGCATGGGTGCGTGAGCTTGGCGCCGGCTGCAGCGGCCCACACGCACCAAAGTTCGCTGAACGGTCATTGTGGAGAGACTGTCGCTAACCCCATGCTTCACCTGGGCGCTAAGTTGCTCAACAGTTTTACGTCTATTCGCCGGTACACATTTCCACACGCGTCGTGGTTTGTGGGTCGTGGTTCGTCGCGCTTGCCTCGGCCTCAGTTTTTGCCGTGCGTGGTATACTTTAACGACGAAGGCACGTGGGCAGTTTAAAAAATTTAGCCGTTTTGTAAATGCTTCCACCCTTGGCCCGAAGGCCAATGATCATGCCATTCCAAATGCCAGATAAATAATTAACAATGACTGCACTGTTTTCTGGTCTCCCCCATCCCAAAATGTTTTCTTTACTCTTCACTGCTATTACTGCTAAATGCCGTCTGTGAGTGGTTATTGCACGTTGACGTCGCACGTAGGCAATGATTACATTAATGAAACCGAATCGCGTAGACAGAGATGTGAATATAATACCATAATAGCTTGGAACGACGCATTGCGTCAGCACCATTCTATCTTGCGAATCTGTTGTCTTATGTCGATGATAGCGTGCAGTCGAAACATCACGTATCAAACTATTTTATTATTAAAAGTGTCTGCCAAAATTTCCATGGTTTGGAGATTACTGTGTTTTCTACATTTGTTCAAACTGTTTTTATTTTTGGATATTTTTATGAAATCGGTTTTGACTATCTGAAGTCGTCAGTCTCAGGTCTCATGTTCACATTTATTCTTTTAGGTAAGCGACTTGGACTGTCTCATATGGTCATCCTCAGGTCTGATGATCATTTCAGACAGTCAAAACGGGTCATTTTGAAAATGTGAATGTGGTTGTGTCTGAAAAAGAAACCTTGTGACAAAAGTGGCTCGAGCAGCAACTTTTTGAGGAGGGTTGCATTAAATCACTTGAAGTGAATGCTTGTTTCGAGGAGCATATGCCTAATTTCACCCCCATTCTGGTGCAGCTGAGCTAATCCTGCAACTCTGGTTAACTCAAAGTAAACAGGATATTTATTTATTTTCAATCTCTCGAGCTCCTCGTCCTGGCCCTGAAGGCCCAGAAGATATCGACCGGCTGCCATGTCATCCTCTGCCATGTGGCGTCATGCGAAAGCGGTATGGAGGAGCATGTGTTCAGCACACCGCTTTCTCGACTTCCCAGACCTTGGAGCCGTTACTCCTCAGTCAAGTAGCTCCCCAGTTATCATGAGGCTGGGTGCACGTCGTACCAGTCCTCCCACCAAGAAAAGCCCTTGCCAGTACCAGGAATCGAACACAGGTCATCTACGTAGATTGCTGCCATCTACGCTGACCAGGCAGCTGTGGATATGGACTCTACAACGTAGTTTTTCATTAGTAATGAATACTCCTTTGAGATGGGGATTGAACTTGTATTTTTAGCTTCTGTAGTCAGTAATGTCTTTCTGTCGTAATTGCTGTAGTAAGATGGTGCATCTTCTAGCTAGTCTTGGCCCATACTGACGGTGCCTTAAAGGAATTAGGAAGGATCCTGCTGACAGAGCTAACTGTGGTAAACTAGGTCTCCGAAGCGTCTAGTATTACACTTCTACAAAGGTACATGTGTAAGAAAACATTTTTGTAAGGACATCTTCAAATGTTTATTTTTTATAACGTATTTTGAAAGATATTTTAATTTTTAGAGATGTATTCGAATTGTTCGATAGACAAGCAGATATATACAGATATGAGGTGTCTATGCACACACCCATAAAAGAGGTGACTAAAATGTAATTTTCGTTTTCTGTAACTGTAAATTATATTTCATAAACGATACTATGGACGTTACAAGTACTGTTGTACTGTCAATTTCATCTTTAGAGCTGTCAGTGTCATCATTTACAACCACAAACGTATGTTTAAGTGCTGTAGTTCAGCCAGTTTAATCTATAGAGCTGTCAGCCAACTTGAAGCGCAATCTTTCATATTGCGAACCAATTTTAAATGTAAGTCACCATAATGGAAACGGAATAGGTCTTTTATGTAATGTCAATGTAGTTTTTCCGTTTTATCTCAATTTGTATCTTTTACAGTGTGTATTCTGATGATGGTGTTGTTCATTTGAAGAGCGAAACAGGTAAACAAAAAATATAAAGTGCGACTTGTGGCAGTTTTCAAAAAGTTTGTTTTAACAGTTGCTTCCCCTGCAGGCAATGCCTGCCCTTGCTACCGTTCGTTGATGATACGTAGAAGATTGGACTGAAATGTGGGGCATCAGATGAGATTTAGGAAAACTACGAGGGCTGTCCAGAAAGTAAGATGCGATCGGTCGCTAAATGGAAACCATAGTCAAAATCAGAAACATTTTATTTGCAAGAGTTAGCTACACTTTCCAGATACTTCTCTACATAGTTGCCGCTTCGACTTAGACATTTGTCGGAGCGTTATACCAAATTCCCAACACCATCGTCATAGAAGGCAACCGCCCGTGCTTTCCGATAATTCTCTACGTTGGTCTATAGCTCGAAGCCTGCGCCCAAGTGTTGTCTTCGTATCCAACGTTTCATGTGCACAGAGGTGATGCTCAGAACGAGCCACTTAGGGCTGTGTTGTGAGTGATCGAACACTTCCAATCGAAAAGGCTACAGGAGCGTCTTCACTGCCCCTGCAGAATGCGGCTCAGAATTTCCATGGAGAAGGAAGTGCGTGGCAGTTGTGTTAGGTGGGTTGCATTCATTAAGGCGAAGCCCCTCAACGGGCCCTCCTACTTGGATGGAGACATCGTTGTTCTAGGCACCTTTACTCGCTCACAGTGCGCTCACAACTGAAAAGAGCGTCTTGATGCGATCGTCTGGCATACTAGAGACACTACCCAACACAGCTGTGCAAAGCTTCATCGGGTTTTCATTGTGGTGTCCATTTCGCGACCGATCGGAACTTACTTCCTAAACAACACTCGTATTTCAAATGTCTGTAAGTTTCCAGTTTTTGCGGAAGTAACTGCAGTTTCGTCAGGCAGTTTTTCATTTAAACCTTATCTGTTGCTGGTTACTTATCAAAGCCGAAACAGAAATACCGGTCATTCACATTTCATAATGATAAACAGCCCTCTTCAAGGGAAAAAAGGAAACTACTTTATTAACTTTTTTAGAACTGGAAAAAATAATAGTGATACGCGACGTGTGTGCAGTCCTCAAGCATCGACTGCAGACCGACCAGCGCAGAGCCGCGGAACGGCATCGAGACGCTGACTAGCGCGTCAATGGAAAGAGTGGGCAGCGACACACCTCCAGGAAGGCAGAGCTGAACGGCCCACTGTCAACGCCGACTTAACCAGCCGCCCATCGCGCTGGTCGGGTCTAGTTCGGTCACAGTCTTCGAGAGCATCAGTGCGGAGTAATAGCAAGACGTTAGTTAGCCCACGTTCTGTGAGTAGTAATAGAGAACACAGCTAATGAGAGAAGTTAAATTTATTTTCTTTTGAGAGGTTAATAGTTATATTAATCGCCAAATGTTTCGTACAGATGATTTGTATTCCTACCACCGGCCATCGCTACCTCCTTGTTTGCGTCTATTCCGACTCCCGCAGTAGACACACAACGACCTGTCGTTGCCTGCAGACGCCTGAATGCCCCTGACGCGTCTATAAATACTACTCGGAATTGTAAGTAAATGGTTCAAATGGGTCTGAGCACTATGGGACTTAACTCCTGAGGTCATCAGTCCCCTAGAACTTAGAACTACTTAAACCTAACTAACCTAAGGACGACACACACATCCATGCCCGAAGCAGGATTCGAACCTGCGAACCGTAGCGGTCGCGCGGTTTCAGACTGTAACGCCTAGAACCGCTCTGCCACTTCGGCCGGCTGTAATTAGACGGAATACATATTAAAGAAAATAAATACAAGTAGTTTATTCGGAATGACCTACGACATATCACCCACAAAATAAATAATTTCCTTAACGAAACGTAACAGAGCGAGGTGGCGCAGTGGTTAGCACACTGGACTCGCATTCTGGAGGACGACGGTTCAATCCCGCGTCCGGCCATCCTGATTTAGGTTTTCCGTGATTTCCCTAAATCGCTTCAGGCAAATTCCGGGGTGGTTCCTTCGAAAGGGCACGGCCGACTTCCTTCCCCGTCCTTCCTTAACCCGATGAGACCGATGACCTCGCTGTTTGGTCTCTTACCCCAAAACAACCCAACCCAACGAAACGTAGTTTTACACTTTACTTACACGTGTGCTCAAATTGTTTACCATTTGCTATTGCCGTTCAAGAGACTGATGAATATATGAGAGTACATTGTACGACATGCTGTTGCGTCTGAGGCGGCTCGATGGCGCATATCCCCGGCGTGGTTGGGGCTTCATGATGGACTGTACCTTTTTCTGCTACCCAACAGAAGAAATGAAGGAGAGTCCAATCAAGAAATCTGGCCAGTCACTGTACTGCAGATTTCCGTTCTATCAACGGCCAGGAAACTTTTCATTCAGTATCTGCCTCCAACGCGGGAAGGGTGAGCTGTGTAGCCGTCGTATTGGAACCACATACACTGTCGCCTATCCAGAGCCGCCTTTTCTGCAAGAACTGACAGAATATTCATAAGAAAGTGTGCATACGTATTTCTATTTGACTTCCATTATATGAAGTAAGGTCCTCCAGTGGAATTACCTACGACGCCGCATGATAGATTTACGCTTCACAATCGTTGGTGTTGTACCTGACGAAGTCAGTGTGGGTATTCAGCCGGCCAGTAGAGCTTGTAAGGTAAATTTACATTTCCGTTTTTCGTAAACGTTGCTTCGTCTGAACAGGCATATTGTCTTCTCCTAAGCGATGTAGACCAAAGAAACAAAATTCTACACGGCTTTGAAAATCACGTCCTCAGAGTGTCTATTACAGTGGTAGATAATAAGAGTCGAATTTACTCGTATGTCGATGCGAGACGCGAAGCACACTCCTCTGTCTGATCGCACATTCTTTGGCTATACGTCTCGTGGCGGCATTCGCCGTATCAGAGTATCATGTTTAAGTTCTCCTCATTGGTGTACATGTCTTCATGCAAGGGATTTGAAGCACAAATGACTGCCTGTATACGACACAGTTCGTAATACTTCTACAGAAAAGACAAGAAAACAGTCAAAAAGTTTGATACAACGACGTAAGTGGCTTGAGCGTGTTTACAACACAGTAGCACATTCCGGCCGACTTGCCTTTCAGTTTTAGAATGTGGTTGGTTCAAATGGCCCTGAGCACTACGGGGCTTAACTGCTGTCGTCATCAGTCCCCTAGAACTTAGAATTACTTAAACTATGCCCAAGCCAGGATTCGAACCTGCGACCGTAGCGGTCGAGCGGTTACAAACTGAAGCACCTAGAACCGCTCGGCTACATTTACACCTCAGCTCACATAGTATTCCCCCTTGACTTGAAAAGGTGTCTGGAGTCATATGGTTTCATTTGATTAAAGCACCTATGCCCTTTTCGTTCGATGCTGAGGTGCTACTCCAATACAGTTGGAGAGCCTATGGAATGCTGCTCTAGTTCAGGGATAATACCTCTGGGCTAAGGCTTGAATGGGAATTTGTCTTGAGGAGAGGGGAGAGCTGGGATAGTCCGTGAAGTTGTGTAAAGCCACTGTGACCCACCTGCGTAGTGGTGAGCTCATCTGCCTAGTGAGCAACAGACCTGGGTTCGAATCCTAACTTTGGTCCGAATTTTCACTCGTCTCTTCAGTCTGCATCTCTAGTTTTGGAATGAATGAATTTTTGTTCACTTTTTGCCGAGAATTGGGCCAGTGTGTGCGACGGTACGCTGCCGGAGAGGAAGCGCAGACGGAGCTGCAGGTGTTTCCGGCCCGGTGCGTCCGACGTCCGTGAGAAGGTCGTGCGGCGGTGCGCATGCGCCCGCCATCCGGGTCAGTGGGACACGCCCCCTGCCCGCTGCCCCTTGGCCCTCTGGCGGGCGCGTCGCCTGCTCCTTGGACCTGGCCCCTGGCGCAGTGACGCCAGCCCAACTGCCTCTCACACCCTTCTTCCTCACAAACGAGGCGAACAAATCTCTCTAGAAGCAGAGGCTGTCCAGAAACGTACCACTTACACATACGGAGTGGAGGAACACAACCTGATGATAAGATGAGAACTGGGTAGGGGAAAATTAAAAATCAATCAGCAACGAGCGCGCGGAAGGTTGATCGAGAAACGAATGTGTTTGGGAGTATTTTATCTTCGGCCGGGGCCGTAGTATAGAATGCGTTATAATACGGCATTTTATAATGAATTACTCCAGGCGAGCTGCAATTAGTTAAATTAATGCTACTTCTTCCTTACTACAATCTTTCTTTAGTTGCTGCTTCTTCCTTACTACAATCTTTTTTTAGTTGTTACAGTTGGTGAGGCTTAAGAATACTGCTAAAGCCGAAACAAACTTGTAGTAACGAAGAAGCACTACTAATAATACAGCTTTCCTGGGATAATTTATAATAAAAGTATTTGAGAGTGTTTAGGAGTGCGGTTTTGTCCGACAGTCGAGGAGAAAAACGGCAAGTGGCATCATGCGATTTCCCGGTAACTTCGTTCAGTGGAAAACGAGTCAAAGTAAGCGAGAACGTCATACTCTACCGTTTCTGAGGAAACGGGGTCAAAGTTTCTGCCGTTATTTATATGTCTTTCAGTAGGCTAAAAGTTGTACTGAATCGGTAGGACTGTGGATAGATTGCAGCTCCGCACTTTTGCGACCCAGGGCCGAAACCCGATGTTTTTTAATTTTTTAAAATTTCATTTATCTCCCCATGTTTGTAGAAGTTTACTACACAAAGGTTTCATACCATATAAGGCAACACAACGGCTTTATATTAACTATGAAATTGCAATTGCGTTTCCCAACAAGTGTCATACATTAATTATATAATGTTAGTGTGTATATTTTCAGAGGTTACAACCTTTTTAAATTCTCATACTCTTACATTTCATTCTTATATTAATTCTTACAGTTTATTCTTATGTTTATTCTTCAGGAAGATTTAGTTCAGTCCTTTGGATGATACCGATCTTAGAAACATTCGAAAGATAGAAATTGCGGACACTATGAGCATCGCGCGGAGGCGGATTCATGACAGTGTCATAGCTTCACATCAATCTCACTTGGGAAAGAAACTTCGTTGACATTGCTGAAGATTTTACGTTCTGACAATAATTTCGCGATAAACCACGGTTAACGGATCAAGTTTTCCGAAAATTGGCGCTTGCAGTTCTTTACGAATGGAGGTAATCGCTTATTACAATAACTTCAGTTATTCAGCAACCGGTAATGTCATTTTTTGTTACCTCTAGCAGAAAGTGCCAATATCAAGACTCCACAATCCCGTAAGTGGCCTGTGGTGAACAGCGGACAAATTGAATTGCAGCCATTGTGGTGGTAAATTTACTGCGAAATCACCTCTTGTTTACACTTCAGTTAAAACAAAATACGATAGGCGCTCGGTTTCCAAAAATTACTTGCATTCTGTTGTATATGATTCGGAAAACGAAAGATAAATGGAACAGCACGCTCTTTCAGCCTTCTGTAATTTACGTAAATCGGAAGGAAACAACTTCCCTCGAAATGTTCCGAACATAGAAAATGGTTTTCTGTCTGTCGGAAACTTTGCCTCCTAACAGCGTTTAAACATTTTTCTAAAAGCTGTGGTTTGGAAACAGGCAGTCTGCAATTAACTTCACGTGTATCACATTATTACGTTATAGATACATTTATAATGCAAATGCACTAACACACAAAATGTGTAAAAACGTCCACGAACCTAAGACAGGTAATAGTGGTCCCTTTATCGAATTCATTTGTGCAAATAAACACTGCACAACCCTTCGGCAGATTTTTTTTTACATGAGCTGGTATGGGCAGGAGGTACAATTATGGTTAACAAGTATAGTATATATCCTACAATTAATACATAATTTTCGATCTGCGCCCTGAAAAGGCACAATACCCTTCTGCTTGAAAGATTCTTGCCACCTCAATGGCGTCCAGCTGAAGGTTCAAAATAGCCCGAGCCCATGGGCAGCCAAGATATTTTTACGAAGTCTTTGGTCAGTATACAGATCTCAAGCGAGTCGGACGTGCCTGCCATTTATGCAGTCGGCTCTGTGCTTAGGTAAAATGTTGCTGAACCTAATCCTCTCAGCTGAACGACAGTTTTCTAATTCATTTGAGCACTTGGAGAAAGAATGAATAGTATTTTTCGTTCTAGATGGAAAATGTAGATTCAGAGGCGAAACAGTTCAATTATATGGACTTCATTACAATTGTAATTAACTGAATTACTTTCTGCTGCGTGTATCTGGCAGTCTCCTTAATCATCACGATATTTACTCAAGAGCCGAAACATTATGAGCACCTGATTAATAGAATGATGGTCAACCTTTGGAAACGCAATAGATCATCGATTCTGCTGCCTGACGTAAATTCCAGAAGTCCTTGGTGGGTTTCCGGCGTAGTGTCATACTAGATGTCTACGCACTTGGGCCAGTGGTATTTGGGTGCGGAGACGTCGCCCGATAACACCTCAGATGTGTTCCATCGGATTCACATCAGGCGGTTTCGGTGGCCAAAACATAAACGTCAGTTCACTACCATGTTCCTCAAAACCACTGTAGCACGATGCTAAACTTACGACATGGACAGCTATCTTGCTGGAGAATGCCATCGCCATCGTTGAAGACATCAAGCATGAATGAATGCGAATGGTCCGCAATAATGTTCACATATGAAGTTACATTTTCCTGGAGACATTGAGTCTTAACGGTATGCTATGTCATCAAAAGTATCCGAACACCTCCAAAAACATACGTTTTTCGTATTAGGTGCATTGTGCTGCCACCTACTGCCAGGTACTCCATATCAGCGACCTCAGTAGTTATTAGACATCGTGAGAGAGCAGAATGGGACGCTCTGCGGAACTCACGGACTTCGAATGTGTTCAGGTGATTGGGTGTCACTTGTGTCATACGTCTGTACGCGAGATTTCAACACTCCTAAACATCCCTAGGGCCACTGTTTCCGATGTGATAGTGAAGTGGAAAAGTGAAGGCACACGTACAGCACAAAAGCGTAAAGCCCGACCTCGTCTGTTGACTGACAGACTGCCGACAGTTGAACAAGGTCGTAATGTGTAATAGGCAGACGTCTATTCAAACCATCACACACGAATTCCGAACTGCATCAGGGTCTACTGCAGGTACTATGACAGTTAGGCGGGAGGTGAGAAAACTTGGATTCCATGGTCGAGCGACTGCTCATAAGCCACACATCACGCCAGTAAATGCCAAACGACGCCTCGCTCGGTGTAAGGAGCGTAAACATTGGACGATTGAACAGTGAAAAAACGTTGTGTGGAGTGACGAATCACTGTACACAATGTGGCGATCCGATGGTAGGGTGTGGGTATGGCGAATTCCCGGTGAACTTCATCTGCCAGCTTGTGTAGAGGTAACAGTAAAATTCGGAGGCGGTGGTGTTATGATGTGGTCGTGATTTTCATGGAGGGGGCTTGTACCCCTTGTTGTTTTGCGTGGCACTATCACAGCACAAGCCTACACTGATGTTTTAAGCACATTCTTGCTTCCCACTGTTGAAGAGCAATTCGGGAATGACGATTGCATCTTTCAACACGATGGAGCACATGTTCATAACGCAAAGCCTGTGGCGGTGTGGTTACACGACAGTAACATCGCTGGCCTGCACAGGGTCCTGACCTGAATCCTGTAGAACATCTTTAGGATGCTTTGGAACGCCGACTTCGTGCCAGGCCTCACCGACCGACATCGATACCTCTTCTCAGTGCATCACTCCATGAAGAATGGGCTGCCATTCCCCAAGAAACCTTCCAGCAGATGATTGAACGTATGTCTGCGAGAGTGGAAACTGTCATCAAGGCTAAGGGGTGGGCCAACACCATGTTGAATTCCAGCATTACCAATGGAGGGCGCCACGAATTTGTAAGTTATTTTCAGCCAGGTGTCTGGATACTTTTCATCACATAGTATATCTCCGTTAGAGATAGAAGCTGAAATAATTCATTAAAATTTGTGCTAAGGCCAGGTCCTGAACCCGAGTCTCTTTAATACTAGTCAGATGTGCTATCCACTACATCAGTCTTTCACTGGGCTAGGTTAATACACTTAAATGTGTTAGCTCCAAAACGAGGACGGTTAGTGGCTAGCACATTTGAGTAGTAAGCAGGAGACCTTGGTTCATGTCATGACCTTGGCACAAATTTTAATTCAACACTTCATCTTCTACCCTTATCGAAGATAATGTTCATTTCATTAACTGTTGTTGTCGTGCCTTCTATTACTACCACAGGTCCCTTGGGAGTCCACCTAAATGTCCCCTTGGTATAATATTACCTGCATGCGTGATGTGGTGCAATCTTCGAGTAGCCTTGCAAACGGACGACCGCGGATAGAGACACGACAATCGACCTCGTGTAACAAGAATCGTGAGTCATTCGACCAGACGACACGTTTCCATTGATTCACGGTCCAATCTCGATGACCTTGTCTCCACTGAACTCGTAATTGACGAAGTCGTTGGGTCAACATAGGAACACGTAGGGGTTGTCTGCTGCACAGCCCATGTTCAACAACGTGAGCTGAACAGTGCTCCCTGAAACACTTGTCCGTGCACCAGCGCTCTACTCTGCCGCCATAACTAGTACAAATCGGCGTCTACGCTGCCTTATAACGTGAAAAAGCATCCGATCTCCACATTCTGTGATATAGCGTAGGTGTTCAACACCTCGTCGCATACTCGTGGTTTCATCATCCCTCAGCCAATTTCTATAGATGCTCACGACAGGAACACGCCAACAGCCGACCTGATTCGCCATTTCCGAGATGCTCATAACAAAGCGCCGTTTGTCAAACTCGCATTTGGCAGTGGATTTCCCCATTTGCAGCCAGCATCGTCGCTGTGATCATTCCCCGTCGGTTTTTGCTCCGCTCACATACTTCCCTTACTGAGTCACGTGCCCAGAACTCCCCCATGCGGCACTCAGTTTCGCGATGGGCAGTGCCAATAATGTTTTGGATTATCAGTGTACGAGACCGCCTCCAGGCCTGACTCGAACTTTCACTGCCGTGTTCCTTCCTATCACCTCCGATCATTACAACCAAAGATTCTTGCTCAGGATGTGTGGAGGTTCGAAATCCGGGGGAACAGATTTGGTCGACGAGTGTGTCTTACCCTGCCACAAGATATACGTGGGTGAGTAATAAACTGGGCTAGAGACAGCAGAGCCGTGTGTACCAGCCTGAAATTTACTTTTCTTAGCAATATCCTCCCCTTGCAAACTTAACCAAACCGTTAAATCTAGCAGCATAAAATTCTTGTGACAGCGTTCGCATCTGACGGGCGGCCTCTCGGGATATAAGAAGTTTATTTGGTTCCTTAAATTACAGCAACCCACAAGATCGATGTGTCCTGGGGTAGCGAAATACCACTAGTCGGGACAACAACCTGCCGTCATTGGGTACATGGGCAGCCAGGGCGCTAATTGTTTGTGATTTTTTTTCTTGTCCTTTGCTGAATTCCTGTATAGAAGTGAACACAAATTTCTATGAAATAAAGTTCTAACCACATACGGGACGAATTTCCTTACGGATGTGCTCTGCTTACAGCCCATCTGTTCACAAAAATCGCGTTGTTCTAGTCGGTTACACACTCATATCGCCCTGCCATCTTGATCTCACTTCAGATCATTAACCATTGGCCGCAGAATAGTGTGTATCGGCTACCTTCCAAGCGAGAGTTACTGTCACATTCTGGACGCGTATAGGAGCGTAATGTAAAACGATATGAAGAATTCTGGCGTTTGCGACTTATTTATTGACTCACCTTCAATGAAATTTTTTATTGGGCACGACATGTTTCTTTAATTTACGCCATCTGTCCAAAAAGTTCCGATGGAGATTTTATTTCTGGTGCACAGGCAACGTCAGCGCAGTAACTACGGTGGCCCCGTAGTGCGTCGACGCTGTTGTGCCATAAATCGCAGCAGAGCAATATCTCTAAATCAAGTGTTCAGAGATTTGTCAGGATAGTTTTAAGGAGGGAACAGTTCATCTCGCACTTTTCGACTCCCGAACGGAAACAACGACGCATGGTCGCCTGCCGCTATTTGCCTTAATACGAAACGCCTACAATTCTTTTCTGGAACAAATCGTCACGGGTGTTGAGACTTGGTGTTATCAGTATACGAACCTACCACAAAACGGCGAAGTGCAGAAATTCATGCTTTGACGACGTTCTCAACATTCAAACAAATGTGACGCGCAAGTTGAACAACAACCCAAAGAAGGACTTTTATGACAGTTTCACATAGTTGTGTGTACGTTTTGTGTGTTATATTTAAATGGAGGGGAGACTGTGTAGAACACCTGAAGTATTAAAACCACCATCTTAACTTTTCTATTTCTATTAATACAGTCTCGAAACTTTTAGGACTGGCAGGGTAGATTGCAGATGACATTTCTCGTATCTACTTTGTGTGATTTCGCTGAAATGGTCATTATTTGTATATCCACGCATATAGCACACTTCGTGGCAATTTGTTTCTTTCTTGCTGTTTTCAGGGTGTTGCAATTTCAATTGACGGCAGCATACATGCCTTAGTATATGTTCACAAATTCACATCAAATGAAACATGTATGTTACATTAACAGGTGCCCAAACAGTCGCATCAGTACACAATGTGCCTCCCTCTGGCAGCTCCGAAGTGTGTGTTCATACGTGAAAATGATCATAAAGGTGCCGAATGGCATGCTGCGGTAGACTGTTCCAATCGTCTTGCGACCTTTGATGCAATTCGGCAGTGGCTCGTGCAGGCTCTGAAGAGCGATCTAAGTTCCCGACTAACCATGTATCATATCTGTTGAGTTGGCGAGCGATCTGGTGATTTTAGTAGCCATGGCAGTTGTTGTACACCACAAAGAGCCTTCTGCGTCATAGCAGCCGTGTGAGGACGTCCGTTGTCCTGTTGAAAAAGCATGTCACCTTCCTGTCGATAAAAATAGCAGTAGCACTGGGTAACAACATGCAGTGTTGCGGGCTCTGGTTCTTTATCCTGCAGAAACACCAGATGTAACCGTGAGTTCTAACTGGCGCCCCCCCCCCTCCCCCCCCCCCCCCCACACACACACACATACGATGAAGCCTATGGTGGGACCTGTATGTATGAGTGAATGCACTCCTCTATAGGCTTTTCACCTGATCGACACCATACATGCGTCCGTCCATAGTTCTCATACAAACAGAACCTACTCATATCACTAATGACAACAGAGCGCATGTCCACTCTCCAGTCGACTCTTCAAAGACACCATTGCAGCCATGCTTGGTGGTGTCGTGGTACCGTCGGTAGTCTGGCCAAAGGCACACGTAATCTTAATATTGCTACCAGCAGACGGCTCCCAATGATCCCTGGTAACACAGCAGGTGCAACATGAGACCGGAATTCATCCCTCGATAACGTTCGTTCAGCCACCACTGCTCGCAAAGTCGTCGAGCTTGACGTGCGCCTGCATTACGCTAACTTCCAGAAACCGTTCCGCGCATGTGGCAATGTTCCACAGATCACTGCTGAAACGAGCGATACGCCGCCGACACAACGTGCCCAACTTCTGCATTAGGGTGGTCCTTATTTTTTATAATTTCATGCATCTTCACGCATGCTACTAGTTTTATCCTGCTGTTTTAAGAAGAATTTTAAGACTTATTTCATTGAAACTGAGGACGAGAAACCCGTGGCGCTGTTGACGAAAAGTTGCGTCAGACACTAAGTGTTGTTTTATTGCTATTAATGCACGTGGTTGGCATACTCCAGAATGAAATATTCACTATGCAATGAAGTGTGCGCTGATATGAAATTTCCTGGCAGATTAAAACTGTGTGCCGGACCGAGAACCGAACTCGGGACCTTTCCCTCTTACGGGCAAGTGCTCTACCGACCTGAGCTACCCGACTCCTGCGAAACTTACAATCATCACTAAATGCTCACAGCTACGCTGAAGCGCCAAAGAAATTGATATAGGCACGCTTATTGAAATACAGACATATGTAAACAGGCAGAAGACAGCGCTGCGGTCGGCAACGCCTATATAAGACAACAAGTGTTCGACGCAGCTGTTAGAACGGTTACTGTAGCTACAATGGCAGATTATCAAGACTGGAAATTTGGAAATTTGTGGTAAGGACTATGGGATCAAACTGCTGAGGTCATTGGTCCCTAGGCTTATGCACTACTTAATCTAACTTAGACTAACTTACGCTAAGGACAACGCTCACAACCATGCCCGAGGGAGGACTCGAATCTCCGACGGGGGGAGCCGCGCGAGCCGTGACAAGGAGCCCAGACCGCACGGCTACCCCGCGCGGCTTATCAAGATTTAAGTGCGTGTCCACGTGGTGTTGAAGTCGGCGCACGAGCGATGCGACACGGCATCTCCGAGGTAGCGATGAAGTGGGGATTTTCCCGTACGACCATTTCACGAGTGTCCCGTGAATATCAGGAATCCGGTAAAACATCAAATCTCCGACATCGCGGCGGCTGGAAAAAGATCCTGCAAGAATGGGATCAAGGACGACTGAAGAGAATCGTTCAACGTGACGGAAGTGCAACCCTTCAATAAATTCTGCATATTTCAATGTTGGGCCATCAACAAGTGTCAGCGTGTGAGCATCATCGATATGGGGCTTTCGGAGCCGAAGCCCCACTCGTGTACCCTTGATGACTTCACGACACAAAGTTTTGCGCCTCACCTGGGCCGGTCAACACCGCCATCGGACTGCTGATGACTGGAAACATGTTGCCTGGTCAAACGAGTCTCGTTTCAAATTGCATCGAGCGAATGGACGTGTACGGGTATGGAGACAACTTCATGAATCCGTTGAGCCTGATTGTCAGCATGGGACTGTTCAAACTGGTGGAGGCCCTGTAATGGGGTGGGGCGTGTGCAATTGGAGTGATTTGGTACCCCAGATACGTCTAGACACGATTCTGACAAGTGACACGCACGTAAGCATCCTGTCTGATCACCTGCATCCATTCATGTCCATTGTGCATTCCGACGAACTTGGGCAAGTCCAGCATGACAATGCGACAGCCCACACGTTCTGAATTTCTGCAGAGTGGTTCCAGAGACACTTTTCTGAGCTTAAACACGTCCGCTGACCACCAAATTCTCCAGATATGAACGTTATTGTACATATCTGGGATACCTTGCATCGTACTGTTGAGAAGAGATCTCCTCCCTTTCGTACTCTTAAGGATTCATGGACAGCCGTGCAGGATTCATGGTGTCAGATCCCTCCAGCACTACTTCACACATTAGCCGAATCCATACCACGTCGTGTTGCGGCGCTTCTGCGTGGTCGCGGGGGCTCCACATGATATTAGGCAGGTGTACCAGTTTCTTTTGCTCTTTGGTACATATGTGTTACATTATTCGCATTCAGCGGACTTATTTCCACGTAATTTCTGATGGCTGTTTATCATCAACAATATCTGTTCATCCAGACTTGCAAATAATACTACATTCCGAGGTTGGCAAAAAGCGATAACATCTTAGGTCTCGATTTTTCTCAGTGTCGTTCTCACTGCTGCCGGAGTACAGAGTATAGCTGCGAGCATTAAGTGGTCAGTACAGGAGACTGTAGTATAGGGATGTGGGCAGTGTGACATATGGAAGCTTGGGTCGGTCCAAGAGGCGTGCAATGATAGCCTAATGGCTAAGGCGACCGCTTGTGATAAGCGGAGAATCAGGATTTGTGTCACATTCGGCACAGATTTTGAGTCACCAATGGATAGTACCTCTATATGGAAGACAACTGAAGCCAAGTTATTCGTATTCACAGAAAATATTACGAAGTAATTGCAAGTACGTCCCAAGAAAGATTATGTTTTCATCGATTGCAGAAGAAATGTGATTTTCCATGAATACCTTTTTTTAGTTGTTCATAAAACGTGACTGCAATTAAAGAAGTCTTCCTCCGTCCTGTATTTGACATATCAGCATCAGGCGCTTCATTACGTTATTGTCTCAGCAGGCGCTCTGAAGTTGCTCGTGCAGTTAGAAAACTGGTGTACAGTTGTTGTCAGCAGAACGTGGGTCCGGATTCCAGAGCGTAGTACCCGTGTGGAAGATTTTAACTCAGAGTTCTCTCAGAAATAACTTTCTGAGTGTGGAAAACCTTAGCAATTGTGAATGCGAAGCAGCGCGATAGAGCAAGATTCCACGCACACGGAGCGTGCCGGCACCTGCTTAGAAAGCCGGTTAACAGGTCTGAGGAAGCCGGCCTTTAAACTATCTCTATTACGAATCTGACCGCTGCCGTGGCGACTCCAGCAGCGGCCAAGTAAAGCAAAACATTGACAGCTGGAGAATTTTATCTATAGGGTGTACCTAGATGAATCAATCAGAATTTCCTTTAACTATGGCAGCCCTACAATGGCGGCAACAGTGAAGAATTCTCATGTGCGACTGTTCATTAACTTCAGTTTATCTTGTGGCTCTTTGTCTATATTATGGTGAAATGAGGTGGGTCTGCTGCAGCAGTCATCATTGTATAAGAAAGAGACTCGTATATTTTACACACCGGTTTCAAAGCTTTATAGCTTTATTTTCAATTTAAAAAATCATTTGCGACTACACAAGTAGCGTATACAAGATGGTCCATTGATAGTGACCGGGCCAAATATCTCACGAAATAAGCATCAAACGAAAAAACTACAGCCGGCCGAAGTGGCCGTGCGGTTAAAGGCGCTGCAGTCTGGAACCGCAAGACCGCTACGGTCGCAGGTTCGAATCCTGCCTCGGGCATGGATGTTTGTGATGTCCTTAGGTTAGTTAGGTTTAACTAGTTCTAAGTTCTAGGGGACTAATGACCTCACCAGTTGAGTCCCATAGTGCTCAAAAAGAATATAATAGAAAAAACTACAAAGAACGAAACTCGTCTAGCTCGAATGGGGAAACCAGATGGCGCTATGGTTGGCCCGCTAGATGGCGCTGCCATAGCTTAAACGGATATCAACTGCGCTTTTTAAAATAGGAACCCCCATTTTTATTACATATTCGTGTAGTACGTAAAGAAACATGAATTTGTTGGACCACTTTTTTCGCTCTGTGTTAGATGGCGCTGTAATAGTCACAAAGTATAAGTACGTGGTATCACGTAACATTCCGCCAGTGCGGACGGTATTTGCTTCGTGATACATTACCCGTGTTAAAATGGACCGTTTACCAATTGCGGAAAAGGTCGGTATCGTGTTGCTGTATGGCTAGTGTGATCAAAATGCCCAACGGGCGTCTGCTATGTATGCTGCTCGGTATCCTGGACGACATCATCCAAGTTTCTGGACCGTTCGCCGGATAGTTGCGTTATTTAAGGAAACAGGAAGTGTTCAGCCACATGTGAAACGTCAACCACGACCTGCAACAAATGTTGATGGCCAGGTAGGTGTTTAGCCGCTGTCGTGGCTAATCCGCACATCAGTAGCAGACAAATTGCGCGAGAATCGGGAATCTCAAAAACGTCGGTGTTGAGAATGCTACATCAACATCGACTGCACCCGTACCATATTTCTATGCACCATGAATTGCACAGCGACGACTTTGAACGTCGTGTACAATTCTGCCACTGGGCACAAGAGAAATTACGGGACGATGACAGATTTTTTGCACGCTTTCTATTTAGCGACGAAGCGTCATTCACCAACAACGGTAACGTAAACCGGCATAATATGCACTGTTGGGCAACGGAAAATCCACGATGGCTGCGACAAGTGGAACATCAGCGATCTTGGCGAGTTAATGTATGCGGAATTATGGGAGGAAGGAAAATTGGCCCCCATTTATCGATGGCAATCTAAATAGTGCAATGTATGCTGATTTCCTACGTAATGTTCTACCGATGTTATTACTAAATGTTTCACTGCATGACAGGATGGCGATGTACTTCCAACATGATGGATGTCCGGCACATAGCTCGCGTGCGGTTGAAGCGGTATTGAATAGCATATTTCATGACAGGTGGATTGGTCGTCGAAGCACCATACCATGGCCCGCACGTTCACCACATCTGACGTCCCCGGATTTCTGTCTGTGGGGAAAGTTGAAGGATATTTGCTATCGTGATCCACCGACAACGCCTGACAACAGGCGCCAGCGCATTGTCAATGCTTGTGCAAACATTACGGACGGCGAACTACTAGCTATTGAGAGGAATGTCGTTACAAGTATTGCCAAATGCATTGAGGTTGGCGGACATCATTTTGAGCATTTATTGCATTAATGTGGTATTTACAGGTAATAACGCTGTAACAGCATGCGTTCTCAGAAATGGTAAGTTCAGAAAGGTACATGTATCACACTGGAATAACCGAAATAAAATGTTCAAACGTACCTACGTTCTGTATTTTAATTAAATAGCCTATCTGTTACCATCTGTTCATCTAAAATTGTGAGCCATATGTTTGTGACTATTACAGCGCCATCTATCACAAAGCAAAAATTGGTCCAACTAAAACATTCATGTTTCTTTACGTACTACACGAATATGTAATAAAAAATGGGGGTTCCTATTTTAAAAAACGCAGTTGATATCCGTTTGACCTATGGCAGCGGCATCTAGCGGGCCAACCAAAGCCCCTTCAAGCTAGACAAGTTTCGTTCTTTGTAGTTTTTTCGTTTGACGCTTATTTCGTGAGATATTTGGCCCGGTCACGATCAATGGACCACCCTGTACTCGTTAAGAAAAGGAAATGTCCTATTGACAATCGTGAAACCAGTACAAGCACCCGTTACAAACGGCAAATATTGATTACATGTAATATAAGACAAAGACAGATGTTTTCAAATAATGCATTAAAAATCTTGTCGATAAATCTCTTTAAAAAGTGGGACCATCTGCATTAGATTCAACAATCAAAAATCAAATATAAAACATGAGCAAACGACTCGTAAAAGGGCCGGCCGGTGTGGCCGAGCGGTTCTAGGCGCAAAAGTCTGGAACCGCGCGACCGCCACGGTCGCAGGTTCGAATCCTACCTCGGGCACGGATGTGTGTGATGTCCTTAGGTTAGTTAGGTTTAAGTAGTTCTAAGTTCTAGGGGACTGATGACCTCAGGAGTAAAGTCCCTTAGTGCTCAGAGCCATTTGAACCATTTTTTTGACTCGTAAAAGGGACAGATAACTCAGATAATTTGTTGGCATCATGGAAGAAACAGTGTTAGAAAATGTCGCACAGAGAACTAAATTACAGAAACGCGAGAGTGTTCGGCAGAACATGTACCAGTTACAGCCGAACATTCATGTCTACACATTCAAATGTTAGACACTGCAGTACAAACTGGAAGCTCTGTACTCGAGGGAAACATTAGTTCTCAATGAAAAGACGATGTGGAAAACTTCCTGACCGACGATCGGAGGATAGTGAGGAGACAGCTTCGCCCGAAAAAAAAACTGATGACAGATGCAGACTGAAATCCCACAAAACAGTACAAGAACTACTTGATATAGCAGCAGAAAACTAAGACTCAGATTATATTGACACGTTCAAAGACCCCCAACAAAGAAGTTTAAACACAGATCGAAGAACGCACTGAAATATTACAGAGTATAACGTGGATTCAACAAGTTGAAAAGTATCTGGACAAAACTCAGATACAAAGAGTGGAAATAGAAGAAAGGAGCTTAATCTTTCAAAAGTACTGGGCACTATAGCCAAATAATAACGTTTTAAAGGGGCCAGAACCCAAATTGACTGAGAAAGAAATTCCCTACGGAGACAAAACAATAGCCGTGTGGGAAGCCAGAAAGATGAATCAAAGAAGCTTTAAGTGATCCAACAAGGTACATAGGCAAATAGTAATGACAATAATTTTAATAATGATAAAAATAAGAGGATGAAGGAGAGGAGAATTGTCGTCTGAAGCAGTCTGATGATCAGTACCTGGAGTAGCTCATGAAGAGAGTATTCACGTTTACTGAGCAGGGCTGCTTCGTCGCCAAGTTCGGGTGAAATCCCGGTTCGGTTTCACAGAAAGTGCTCTTCGGCACTGACCCTGCACTTAGCAGTTATCGCAAATTTGTTCCTCAAAGTGAAGTCCCAAGCGACTGAATTAAAAGCTCAGGTGACACCTGTATATAAGAAGGGTAAAAGAACGGACACAAAAAATTAACCGCGCGACCGCTACGGTCGCGGTTTCGAATCCTGCCTCGGGCATGGATGTGTGTGATGTCTTTAGGTTGGTTACGTTTAAGTCGTTCTAAGTTCTAGGGGACTGATGACCTCAGAAGTTAAGTCCCATAGTGCTCAGAGACATTTGAACAAAAAATTACAGAACAATTTTCATACCGTCGGTCTGTTGCAGGATTCTTGAGCATATTCTAAGTTCGAATACAATAAATTATCTTGAAAGAGAAAAGGTACTGTCTACAAAGTAGCACCGTTTTAGAAAGCATCACTTGTGCAAAATTCAGCTTTCCCTTTTTCAGCACGAAAGCCTAAGAACAGTGAGTGGAGGACAACAGGCTGATCCCAAATTCCTAGATTTCCGGAAAGCGTTTGACACAGTGCCAAACTGCAACAGTTAACGAAGATCAGAGCAAATGGAATAGAGTTCTAGATATGTGAGTGGCTCGATGATTTTTTAAGTAATAGTATCTAACACGTAGTTCCGGATGGCGAATGTTCATCAGAAACAAGGGTATCGTCAGGAGTGCCCAAGGAAAGAGTGACAAGACCATTTTTGTTCTCTGTGTTTGAAATGGAAAAAAGAACAAGTTGGAAGTGCTATGATTAGATAAGGTGTAAGAAAGGATGTACTCAACCGAAGAAAGACCAAATGAGGAGTAGCAGAAACAAAATTAGCCAAGAAATAGCTTCATTGGAAGCATAATAACGTATGGCGGACGGAAGCGAGAAGGAAATGATAAGATACTAGCAAAAACAAAGACGGCATTCCTGAGCAAAAGAAATTTGCTAGTATCAAACATCGGGCTTAATTGGAGGAAGAAATTGAATGGAAGTGAAACAGAAAAAAGAAGAGAATCAAAGCGTTGCAAATGTGGTGGCGTGGAAGGATGTCAAAAACGGGATTGGCTGATAAGATATGAGTACGTTCTCTGGAGAATAGTCGAAGAGAGCAACGTGTGGAAATCACTGACAAGAAGAAGGTACAACAGGACAGGACATGTGTTTAGTCACTAAGCAATAACTTCTATGGTACTTCAAGGAGCTGTAGAGAGTAAAAATTGCAGGGGAAGACGGAGATTAAAATATGTACAACAAATAATTGAAGACGTTTACTAACGTCTTAGCCTAAGAACAGTGCTACTCTAAACGAAGAGGTTGTCGCAAGACAGCAAGTCGTAGTGAGCCATGCAAATAAGAAAAACAGTCGTGTAATATTCTAACACGGGTGTACTGATTGACACAATCACGTCCATTGAAAATTTAGGCGCAACGTGGCGAAGCGACATGAAGTCGATCAAGCATGTCAGGTCGGTTCTAGACAGACGAAATGGTCGACTTAAATTTATTGAGCGAATTATACGGAACAGCGCACACAACACTAGTGTAACCCATTCTTGAGTATTGCTCGAATATTTGGGAACACAACTAGATCGGATTAAATGAAGACCTCGAAACAGTTCAGAGGCTTGTTGCTAAATCTGTTACCTGTAGGTTCGAAGAACACACGAGTATTACGGTAATGCTCTGTGAAATCACATGGGAGGGAAGAAGTCTTTTTCGCGTAACACCATTGAGAAAGTCTATACAGCCGGCGTTAGCGCTAGATTACAGAACAGGTCTACAGCAACCAACATGCATTTCGCGAAAGGATTGCAAAAACTGGGTAAAAGAAATCAGGGCTCTTTCTGAAGCAAATAGTCATTTTCCTCTTGTTTCATTTGCAAATGGAACAAGGGGGGGGGGGGGGGGCAACGACTAGTAGTGGTACAAGGTACCTTCCGCCATGCACCGTGTGGTGGCTTGATAAGATGTAGATGTAGATTAATGTACAAGACATCCCATATTATGTAAAGTTTGCGCGTAAACTCTCTGCACATTTTAAATGTCATTACATCGCTAATACGGACATATGCATTACGAAAATAGCGTGGGATTTGTTCATCAGTTTCATAGTAACTTATTTATTTGACTTTAGGTACCCGAATGAACGCGACTTTAAATCCTGACTGCAAAGACATTTCTCTTGTTGGATGTGAGGTCCTCCAGTTATACAAAACACCGCTTTTTTCTCAATACTCAAACATGTTCCGGCACCACTGTGCCGTCATCAGTGGGTTTTCGTTTTTACTTATTCTGCAATGTGAACATTTTTGTTAAATTACTATAAAACTATGAGCATCTTTAGTTCAAACAACACATCGTTTCTTTTTGTAAATACCTTTACACTTGGTGTGCATGAATTTCCTGGATCACTTGTGTGTCAGTTACTACATGTAGCTTGTCATTTACAACCAAACAATGTTGATGAGAAAGTTTTTGCTGGGAGTTAACATATATTCTAGGATCTAATTTAGTTTGTCGCTATGTATTCGCGCCTATAGTCGTTTTTACTTACGTTTTCGAGAGCCAATCACTTCCATTCTCCGCATCGTGCCGAGGTGTTGTGATGCACACGTAACTATAACAAGTATTTTCCACAAATAACGCAGTAAAACACTTTTCACTTCACCAAAACGCAGTATGATTGTGGTTTGCATATGTGTCCCAGCCCAGTCAGTGTTCATTTGTTCACCAGAGAGTTCGGTGCCAAATTTGCATTTTGTTTGCATTTTATCTTTGTGTGTGCGTGTTTTTTCTGTACGCTTCTTAGCTGTGTGTGTTGTCTTTTATATGGTATTCCTTTTGTGTGTAAATGGTGCGTCTTTGCAGATTTTAGTGTATCTATTTTTCGTGTGTGTGTGTGTGTGGGGGGGGGGGGGGGGGGGGGAAGAGGGTACGTGTGTGCATGTGTGTGTGTGTGCGCGTGTGTGTGTGTGTGTGTGTGTGTGTGTGTGTGTGTGTGTGTGTGTGTGTAGACTTTATCTGTTTGTGCTGTTTTTATTTGTAAAGTCCCTTTAATGTGTTAAATAGTGTGCCCTTACAGAGAGTAGTGTATTCCTTTAAAACCTGTTTTCCTTCTGCTAATGCCTTCTGTATATGGAAGTTTTTCTCAATGGCCAGTTTGCTGTATTTCTCTTCTTCGCAGCAAGCGTCGAAGCTCAGATATCACTTTTGTCATATAGGTATAGAAGAGATAGCGACCGATAGTTTTTTGCTTTTGTACTACACATGATCGTATAGTCGACTCTCTGTTTTTTATTAAATTTTGCTTTGGTTGCATTGTGAGATAGCTTCTTAGCAAACCACAGCGAAACTGTCCCGATAAGATTTGAACTACGAGCTATGGCATGTAGCGATTTATGCTTGTTCACTATTTTTATTAATTTTTCTGATCTTCGTAATGACAACCCACAAAAATATTTTACGTTTCACTAGAGGTGTTCGGTCCAATTTTTAAAAGGGGTGTGCGATAAGTAATGCAACACTTTTTTTCTCGACCTATTTCGTTTGAAGCAATGAGAAATTTCTTGTGGAACGTCGTGGAATATTCACGCTTCAGCCCCTATAGTTCCACGAAGTTCCAACATGTGGCGGCGTTACATGCAGCATTGGGAAAGGCGTCTGTGACCGAGGAGCGTTCCAAGCAGAAATCCTTCTTTGAGTTTCTTTTGGCAGAGAACCAGAGCATCGCAGATATTCATGGGCGCTCGTAGAATGTCTGCTGAGAGCTGCCAGTGAGGCCAGGCACCTGTCACCACCGCAACAAGATCGCGCAAACTTGTCCGATCTCTGTCGTCCAGCCGTACAACCCTCAGGAAACTGATGAAACAATCTCAGCTTGTACGTCCCCCCCCCCCCCCCAAAAAAAATGCAAATGAACTGCTCCTTTTCCGTGACAGCGCAAAGCCTCAAACAAGTCTGCGCCGCCAAGAGAATCTCAGAAAACTTGATTGGACTGTTCCTCATCCACCCTAATGGCGGGATTCGCGCTTTCCGACATCTACACTACTGGCCATTAAAATTGCTACACCACGAAGATGACGTACTACAGACGCGAAACTTAACCGACAGGAAGAAGATGCTGTGATATGCAAATGATTAGCTATTCAGAGAATTCACACAAGGTTGGCGCCGGTGGCGACACCTACAACGTGCTGACACGAGGAAAGTTTCCAACCGATTTCTCATACACAAACAGCAGTTGACCGGAGTTGCCTGGTGAAACGTTGTTGTGATGCCTCGTGTAAGGAGGAGAAATGCGTACCATCACGTTTCCGACTTTGATAAAGGTCGGATTGTAGCCCATCGCGATTGCGGTTTATCGTATCGCGACATTGCTGCTCGCGTTGGTCGAGATCCAATGACTGTTAGCAGAATGTGGAATCGGTGGGTGCAAGAGGATAATACGGAACGCCGTGCTGGATCCCAACGGCCTTGTATCACTAGCAGTCGAGATGACAGGCATCTTATCCGCATGGCTATAACGGATCGTGCAACCACGTCTCGATCCCTGAGTCAACAGATGGGGACGTTTGCAAGACAACCATCAGCACGAACAGTTCGACGACGTTTGCAGCAGCATGGACTATCAGCTCGAAGACCATGGCTGCGGTTACACTTGACGCTGCATCACAGACAGGAGCGCCTGCGATGGTATTCTCAACGACGAACCTGGGTGCACGAATGGCAAAACGTCATTTTTTCGGCTGAATCCAGGTTCTGTTTACAACATCATGATGGTCGCATCCGTGACTGGCGACATCGCGGTGAACGCATATTGGAAGCGTGTATTCGTCATCGCCATACTGGCGTATCATCCGGCGTGATGGTATGGGGTGCCATTGGTTACACGTCTCGGTCACCTCTTGCTCGCATTGACGGCACTTTGAACAGTGGACGTTACATTTCAGATGTGTTACGACCCGTGGCCTTAGCCTTCATTCGATCACTGCGAAACCCTACATTTCAGCAGTATAATGCACGACCGCATGTTGCAGGTCCTTGTACGGGCCTTTCCGGATACAGAAAATGTTCGACTGCTGCCCTGGCCAGCACATTCTCCAGATCTCTCACCAACTGAAAACGTCTGGTCAATGGTGGCCGAGCAACTGGTTCGTCACAATACGCGAGTCACTAGTCTTGATGAACTGTGGTATCGTGTTGAAGCTGCATGGGCAGCTGTACCTGTACACGCCATCCAAGCTCTGTTTGACTCAATGCCCAGGCGCATCAAGGCCGTTATTACGGCCAGAGATGGTTGTTCTGGGTACTGATTTCTCAGGATCTATGCACCCAAATTGTATGAAAATGTAATCACATGTCAGTTCTAGTATAATATATATGTGCAATGAATACCCCTTTATCGTCTGCATTTCTTCTTGGTGTAGCAATTTTAATGGCCAGTAGTGTATATGTCTGGTCCAAAGAAGGATGCTCCCAGTAGGAGGCAGTATCTGGATGAAGGGTAGGCTACTGATGCAGCAACATGTTGTCTCCGACGTCGACCAGTAGAGCGGTGTCATGAGACCAGTAAGGTGGCGCAAGGTCGTCGCACTGCACTGAGATTATGTTGCAAAATAGGATTTTGCATTCAAAAGAGAGGTGTACTGGAATTCAGAATAAAACCAACTCGTTTTCAGAAAAAAACAGATAATTTATTACTTACTGAAAGCCCCTCGTACATTGGTCTCCACTTCGTCACAGAGCAAATAACGAGTGACAAAATTAAAGTGGCTAAACAATTGAGCAAAAGAGACACATATCTCCTGTGAGCCCTCACGTTTTATCAGTGTGACTGATTGATGGTGTGCTACCTGTTATTCAGCCAAGCAGGTGTTCCCCTTTTATCCCCATATATAAAAGGTAATGTCCTGACTGACTGACTCACTCACTGATTCATCATCGCCCAGCCCAAACCACTGAGGACAGAAACTTGAAATTTGTAGATGGTCTCGATCTTATACTGTAAGCGTCGTATAAGATGGAATTTTTCGATATTCCAAACCTAAGTGAGTGAAATAGGGGATGAAAGCTGTTTCCAAATGGGTCGCTATTAAGGCAATTTTGAAGCCATAATTAAGAAAATAGGTATTTGATTTCTTGGTCTTCTTTAAAAAAAATACTTATTTCGGTATTTTTGAAAATCTAGCCCCTAAGGACTGAAAATTAGGTGAAATTTTTTAAAGTATTTTATTATGCAAACATTTTTGAATCAAACTCTATGAAAATTTGTATTTGGCTTCCCTGTTAGAAGTAAAAAAAGTGCGCATTTTTTTTTAAATTCAACACCTAAAATTGTAAACAGGGGGTGAATTATTTTATGAAAATATGCCACTGTGAAAACATTTTTAAAGCTAAGTCTATGAAAATTGCTGTTTGGCTTCTTGGTTAGAAACGAAAAAATATGTGTTTCACTACTTTTGGAAATTCAGCCCCTAAGGGGGTGAAATAGGGCCAGATTGATTCATTGACTCATCATCGTTCAGCCCAAATTGCTAAGGATCAAAACGTGAAATCTGGACAGCGTGTCGACCTTACACTGGATGGGTCGTTTAAGAAAGGATTGTTCGAAATTCCACTCCTATGAAAGTGAAATAGCTAGAACTACGAAAACTGACATTTAGTTTCTCAGTCAGAAATAAAAAAATTACGTGTTTCAGCATTTTTAGAAAATTCAGCCACTAGGGGCTAAATAGTGAGTGAAATTTTTTTTAAAAATTAATCATTATTGAAGAACTACCAAAGAACTTTAAAGCTGCATCTATGAAAATTGGTGTTTGACTTTTCGGTTAGAAACAAAAAAAAATATAAGTAAATAAATAAGTAAAATAAAAATTACGTGTTTCAGTGTTTTACGAAATTCAGTCCGCTAAGGGAGTGGAAGAGGAGATGAAAATCTTTATGAAATTATTTCATTATAAAAACATTTTCAAAGCTAAACGGATGGAAATTTGTATTAGTCTTCTCTGTTAGAAATTAAATAATCCGTGTTTCACTGTTTGTGGACATTGAACACCCTAATGGCGTGAGAAAGGGAATGAAAATTTTTAAGATAATATTTCGTTATATTAAAAATCTACCAAAGTTGGTAGTTCAGTTCTCGATTAGACAAAGAAATATGTATTAGAGGCTGAAAGATTGTACGGAAATATCACCACAAGAACTTATAAAACTTGGACTCCAGCTACCAGAATCACTTATTGGTAAGAAGCACGTCCGGAAAGGACTATGGCCTTAATTAGCGTGAAAAGTTTAAAAGGGGTTGAAATTTGTGAACGATTTTAAAATTAACTTAAAGAAAAACAATACAAAAATTGTGCAGATCATACAGTCTACGCGAGCGAAGAAGCGGGTCCTAAGCTAGCGTACAATACTTATATCACCGTTCCACTCATCTTCAGGTGCTGCGAGTTGTGCTGGTAACTGTACTTGGTGGAACCTAGGCAGCGAGTACATGTAGCAACATAATTTGCAAAACCTGAAGAAGACGGTGGTCGAAATGTTGTGCATAAAATGAAAACAACAACTCGGTTGAGCACCTGGAGGCTCAAAAAAATGGCTCTGAGCACTTTGGGACTTAACTTCTGAGGTCATCAGTCCCCTAGAACTTAGAACTACTTAAACCTAACTAACCTAAGGACATCACACACATCCATGCCCGAGGCAGGATTCGAACCTGCGACCGCAGCGGTCGCGTGGTTCCAGACTGCAGTGCCTAGAACCGCTCGGCCACTCCGGCCGACACGTGGAGGCTCACAATTAAGTAACTCCTGTTCACACAAACACACACACATGCACACATACAACACAAACGCATGTAAAGTGTTTCGAGCATACTGTGAAATTAAAGATTTATATTTTTGCGGTACATCAATCATCCTAAGCGAAACTACAATACACCATAATAAATAAAGAACGACGGACGACGATGGAGTTATGCAAACTGCTCACAAACTAATACTCATACAGATGTCGACGAAAAATGCAAAACTGTAAACTTTGGCTGCCGGTTGGTGAATATGTGACGAACCAGTAAAATTTCGCCGTGCAGCTGGCAAGGATAGAAAACAGCGGATATGTCGATATCAGGGCATATGGATTTTAGAATTTCATTCCGCGTGCGCAATTGGGCCGTAACTATGCCTCGCAGACAGGCACGTGAAAAACATACGTAGTTGTCAGCATTTGAGAGAGGACCCGCATGTACGCTCAAAGAAGACGGTTGGAGTAGTCTGCGAATTGTTCGACATTTGAGTAGAAGCGATGCCACTATTCAACGATGTTGGCAGGAATGGGTGAGCCACGACCGAACACAGTGTCAAGAAGGAAGCGGTCGACCTCGAGAGACGACAGGAAGAGAGAACCGAGCAGTCGTCATACAGGCACTCAGAGTCCCGGATTTATCATTCTCATCCATTCGAAGTGCAACTTGGGCCTCAGTGAACACAAGGAGCATTAATAGGTGGCTCACAGAAAGGGAGCTGAGCTCATGGCGCCCCTTGCGCCGACTACAGTTGATCTCTGTACACCAAAAAACGGTTTTGCAGCGGTGTCGGACACATGAGGCCTGGAATCTCATTGACTAGAGTAGATTTGTCTTCAGTCACGAGCCCCATTTCGAACGGAGCCCCAATGCTCAACGAAGACATGTCTAGAGAATCCGTGAACATCGGTGGGATGGCAAACCGACTGTCGCCCACCACAAGGCCCGATAACCAGGGGTGGCGGTCTGGGGTGCCGCTTCATTTCATAACAGCACCCCTTTCGTCGTCATCCGCGACACTATTACGGCTCAGCCATGCGATGACGAAATTCAGTGCCCAGTTTTCGTGTTCTTCATTGCAAGCCATCCTGCGTTTATATGTCGTCTTCGTGCTTGCCAAACCCCACCATCCGCAAAATCGCCGGAACTGTCCGCAACTGAGAACTTTTGGAATATTATACAAAGGAATCTCCAACCAGCTCGGGATTTTGACGATCTAATGCGCCACTTGGCCAGAATTTGGCACGATGTCCATCAGGAAGACATCCAACAACTCTGTCAATCAAAGCCAAGACGAATAACTGCTTGCATAAGGGTCAGAGGGGGACCGACGCGTTATTGACTTACTCAATTTGTGAAGCTCCTTCTCTTGAACAAATTATCCAGTTTTTCTGAAATCGTAACCATTTGTTTGTCTGTACTTGTACATCACATCTACCGATTTTCGTCCCATTCGGATATGTACCTTAGGATGTATTAACCATATATAACCATTCACTACATCATGACTACTATAAAAATAAGCACAGTCGTTTGTATACGAGAATAATACAGTGAAAATAGACTTCCTTACATGAAACTTATCTGCAGATTAACAACGAGCGAGATATGAACTGACTAGTAGCACATTCACACACTACCGAATTGATCTAGCGCTTGTATCGTAAATATATGGTCATACATTCATATAAATTAGGCGTATAATAGTAACTCTTTACTTCACCCTGCCTCAATATTTTCCAACACATAAATCGTCTTAACTGCTATGGTAACTATTAGTAGATCATTGTGGTTCTTAGCTTCGGAAAGTGTTATTTCCCTAATTTCGATTTTACACATTACAGAAGACAGTCAATCACCATTGCTGTTACTAATTAATAAATGGGTAACAACTGGAAAAATACATGTAATATTAAAGTTTTAATCTTAGCGAAGACTGCAACAGATAGAGTTATACCGATAGCCACGAAACAATTCCAGTTTGTAATTGGCGACTTGTACAGTACCCTATGTCTATACCATAGATATTCCAACCCTTCGAGGTAATTTAAAAATGAGATTGTACAACTTTAACATTTATTTCTCACATTTCTACGAAGGTCTGTTCATGTTTGTAGCTAGGTTTCCGATGACGATTAGTGGCAATCGAAACTTTTAGCGATAGTAAAGATTTTCATGGTGTTATAACATCTTTTTCGACGAATATCAGCAAATTGGAAAGAGGGGCAGGGGGCAACACCAGGTACTGCGAAAATATTTCCGTCGCTATGTTGTTCTGATCCAGGTAGGAAAGTACAACAAGCCACGCCACATCAATACCAACGAAACTCGATAGTTAATGATGAAATTATTGTAGGGTAAATTAAGGAGACTTTCAAATAGTGTATGTGGCGATCTTCATATCAACCGTACAGCGTCTCGGTGTCAAGATTAACAGTCCTAATCACGTCGTCCAGGTGAAACCATCTCGTTCCGGACTGCTGCCGTAGCGGCCACCCAAGGGCAACAAGACAGGATTATTGGCAGGGTACGGCGAATCAAGGTCCGTATCGCGCAGCAGGAGCGGCCAATTAGCGTTATTGGAAGCGGCCGCGTGCAGAGAGCGTTTTATGACTGCTGCCTGTGGCGTCGCTAAAGCACGCAGTGAGCCATTACGGCCTGACGGGACTGCAGCCGCCTCCTAGAGCACACTTGACTAGCAGTTCTAATCAGCGGTAAGTGTGGCTGTTCGTACCTGCTCACTCCAGTCAGTAGTTTAGCAACCTTCAGTAGGCTTACAGAACTAAAATGAAGTGCTGAGATAATGTCGCCAGACAGGCTAAAACAATGTATTTGATCAAGAAAATAAAAAACTCTAACAACAAAATGAGAACTGTATGGTCAGTGGCGAAAGAGGTGTCAAGACAAAATGTTGGCGCTCAACATATTGCACTCTCTTGTGTCAGATGGAAACTGATAATGATCCACCACTGTTATGGAAATGGTATTTAATAATCAGTTCTTGTCAATAGCCGACAATTATAATTTTACTAGCACGGGTAAATATGTAGAACTCTTGCAAGCTGGTGTTCCGAGACAACTACATGAGTTGGACAGAAATATGAAAAACACCACGCAAACACCTTACCGTGTCTAACAAGGGTTGAGATAAGCGTTGGCAATCAAAACAGCGCCGCGCGGGGTAGCCACGCGGCCAATGGCGCCTTGTCACGATCCGCGCTGCTCCCTCCGTCGGAGATTAGAGTCCTTCCTCGGGCATGGTAGTGGGTGTTGTCCTCTGCTTAAGTTAGTTTAAGTTAGCTCAAGTAGTGCGTAAGCTTAGGGACCGATGACCTCAGCAGTTTGGTCGCATAAGTACTGACCAGAAATTTCCAAAAATGGTTCAAATGGCTCTGAGCACTTGTAATGTCTCTTGCAGCGGTCTCTCCGCGATATTTTTAGAAATTTTATAAATTATATAACTCAGTACATATCTCGAAATATCTCTTCTTATCTTACCGATTATCAATGCAAAGTAGTTACAAGCCCAATTATTCCTTGGAGCGTCCTATTTACCCCATGGAATAGCTTCTCTGCTATCTATGTTTTCTCTTATGAAAAGAATAGGGACTTCTTGCCGATTAGTCGTGAAAGAAGGATGTATGTGTATGTATTGTTGAGCTAGTCGCCATCTTGATGAGATTCTGTATGAGAAGGAATTTAATACATGAACTAAACTAAAGTAAGTGTGTTCGCGTATTATTTAACGGATTATTATTATTGACAGTGTCTGCTTACTACGCTGTGTTGCACGGGATCAGTGGGGAACGTCTGATTTACACTGGACGAACCTGCAGTTTTGTATGCTTAAGATATCCAGTTACTTCAAATAAATGGGCTAACACGGTCTTACCAGCAGATCTCCGGTCTTCCCCATGTGATCACCGAAAGTTAATAATTATTACAAATGTTTCCAGGAGATCGACTGACAATTTTCGTCGCACCGAAACTTCGAAATTACTTCACTGCCTTATGGAATTTAAGTTAAGCTTAATTTAATCAGGATAGAACAGTATTGAACTGTGTGAATGTGATAAGCCTGCTTTGTCAATGAAAATTCCCTTAATATACGGACGTTTTTACTATCCTGATCAGTGAAGCTAAATCAGGCCAGTGTGAGAGAGATTTTTAAATTTTAGAAATATTAAACACTATGGGACTTAACATCTGAGGTCATCAGTCCCCTAGAGCATAGAACTACTTAAACCTAACCTAACCTAACCTAAGGACATCACACACATCCATGCCCGAGGCAGGATTCGAACCTGAAACCGTAGCGGTCGCGCGTTTCCAGACTGAAGCGCCTAGAACTGCTCTGCCACACCGGCCGGCCACATTTTCCAATTTTTTTCAAAATAGCCTTACAGCCGTCTCGAAAAGGATAACTACAGATCCTGTGTGGTTTTCAAGGGAATCATACCATTCTCCATGCAAAATAGGGGTGAAGTCAAATAACGATGATGGATAGTGATCATGCACCTTCTCTGCACAGCATACCACAAAGGCTCAATAACATTATTGTCTCGTGACTCTGCGACATTTCATCGTAGAGCTAAAAAAAAAACAGTCTTGGACCATCTAAGCTGTGTGAACAGGGGCTCTGTCGTCTTGGAAAAACTTCATCACCATTGGAGAAAAGCATTGTGCCATGGGATGGACTTGATCAGCCAAAATGGTCACATAATCCCCGGCAGAGTGACCATGGGGCCCATGGAATACACGATATGGCTCCCAAATCATCGCCGAACCCTGCCGTTTGTCACCCTTGAGCTGCAAACTCGGCCAGAAGTTGTAAACAGTTAAAACAAATTCATGTGACCAAATGACCTTCTACCATTGCTGCGCAGTACAGGTGTTACAACACCACGGGTTCATCTTGCGGGCATTTCCATCACTGACGACCGGTTTGGAATTCTAACCTGTCCTGCAATTCCTTGCTTCCAGAGCTCACTCCTTTTTGTTTTGCCGCTGACAGGGGTCGACAGTGAGACATTCAGTTTTGCAGTACTTTTGCAGTTGTCATCTTATTTTTCGTCGCAATCCTCTTCGATGACCGTCCATCACGATCACTCAACACAGGCTTTCGTCCGTCTTGTGACTCGTCGAATAGTATTTTTCCGACTATCCTACATAAATGTACGATACGGTGCCTCGTGAAACACCAAACGCGTCGGGTACCTTGGTTACGGAAGACCGACCGTGCAACAACTAACAATTTGCCAACGTTAGAATTCACTTCACTCCGACGTAATGTACTCGCAACTACAGGGAAAACTGTTCAGACCACGACTGCCGTTTGTAACCTGTTGAGGGCATTGCACAGGGGCCGCTCGTCACCAAATGGCCGGACGGTGTGGTCAAGCGGTTCTAGGCGCTTCGGTCTGGAACCGCGCGACCGCTACGGTCGCAGGTTCGATCCTGCCTCGCGCATGGATGTGTGTGATGTCCTTAGGTTAGTTAGGTTTAAGTAGTTCTTCGTTCTAGGGAACTGATGACCTCAGATGTTAAGTCCCATACTGCTCAGAGCCATTTCGTCACCTGCAGGCTTATGTAGTATTTCCATTTATGTTCACGCACTCATTTCTCCCTGTGTTTTCATATTTTTGTCCAAACGTCATACGTCACATGCACCTACAGGAAAAAGGCAAAGATGGAATTCAATCAGATATTACAATATTAAAATGGAAAGCATACAGAAAAATCGCCGAAAGATTGGAAAAACGCTTTAATTCACCCTTTATACAAGAAGGAAAGCAGAACAGATGCAAATAACTACAGACGAATCTCACTAATATCAGCTGAGTTCAGAAATCTGTCCCAGTGACTTCGCGACAGAACACAGACTAGCACGTTCTTGTTCAGAGAAATCTTCAACCTAAAATTAATTCTAAGACATTGAACAACTTGTAGCCACACTGTTGTCTCCATATCTGTTGACTTAAAAAAGAAGCCTACGATCCGACTGACTGCGAATCATTCTCTCATACACTACTGCCCATTAAAATTGCTACGCCACGAAGATGACGTGCTACAGACGCGAAATTTTTCCGACAGGAAGAAGATGCTGTGATATGCAAATGATTAGCTTTTCAGAGCATTAACACAAGGTTGGCGCCGGTGGCGACACCTACAACGTGCTGACATGACGAAAATTTCCAGCCGATTTCTCATACACAAACAGCAGTTGACCCGCGTTGCCTGGTGAAACGTTGTTGTGATGCCTCGTGTAAGGAGGAGAAATGCGTACCATCACGTTTCCGACTTTGATAAAGGTCGGATTGTAGCCCATCGCGATTGCGGTTTATCGTATCGCGACATTGCTGCTCGCGTTGGTCGAGATCCAATGATTGTTAGCAGAATATGGAATCGGTGGGTTCAGGAGGGTAATACGGAACGCCGTGCTGGATCCCAACGGCCCCGTATCACTAGCAATCGAGATGACAGGAATCTTATCCTCATGGATGTAACGGATCGTGCAGCCACGTCTCGATCCCTGAGTCAACAGATGGGGACGTTTGCAAGACAACAACCATCAGCACGAACAGTTCGACGACGTTTGCAGCAGCATGGACTATCAGCTCGGAGACCATGGCTGCGGTTACCCTTGACGCTGCATCACAGACAGGAGCGCGTGCGATGGTGTTCTCAACGACGAACCTGGGTGCACGAATGGCAAAACGCCATTTTTTCGGATGAATTGTCCGTTGTGAGAGGCAATTCTTGAAATTTGGTATTCCCGCACGCTTTTGACATTGTCGATCTCGGAATATTGAATTCCCTAACGATTTCCGAAATGGAGTGTCCCGTGCGTCTAGTTCCAACTACTATTCCGAATTCAAAGACTGTTTATTTCCGTCTTGCGGCCATAATCACGTTGGAAACTTTTTCGCTTGAATCACCTGAGTACAAATTAGAGCTACGCGAATGCACTGTCCCTTTACACCTTGTGTACGTGATACTACCGCCATCTATATATATATAATCTCGCTATCCATAACTTTTAGGCTCTAGGCGCTTCAGTGCAGAACCACGTGGCTGCTACGGCGCAGGTTCGAATCCTGCCTCGGACATGGATGTGTGTGATGTCCTTAGGTTAGTTAGTTTTAAGTAGTTCTAAGTCTAGGGGACTGATGACCTCAGATGTTAAGTCCCATAGTGCTTAGAGCCATTTGAACCATGACTTTTGCCACATCACTGTACTTCAATTTTCACTCAAGTCGCTAATTAAGTTTTACTTCATTATTCCTTTTTATTTCTAGATATTAAACTTTTTTTTTCAAAACTAGATCTCATGCTGGTGAACTTGATACCCATTTGTCCATTTCCCACTTTTCGTTGGCTCATGAAAATTCGGACAAGAATCCATTGCGCAGCTTATAGTCAGTCTTATTGTCGGAGTGCTTATACATTTGAACAAAAAATGATACGGCACTTAAGTGTATATGTATATGCGTCTTTCTGCAGGGTGTACGACAATAGTCGCTTGGCAACGTGAATTTCACTACGGGCTAGAGAGGCCACGGTGTCTGTGGGCGCACGTCGTGGGAGCGGTAACCCGCAGAGCGGCGCCGCGGTAATGGAGTCGTGTTGAGGCGGCGATGGGCCATACGCCGGTCGTCGCAGCGGCGCGTGTAATCGCAGGGGTCGGGAAAAGTTGGCTCGTGCGGGTGAAAGGCCGGGGACCATCCCAGCAACCGGACCTGATGGAGATCGTCCTCGCCGCTCTACGGAATCCGCCCGGCGTCCGCGATGCGATGTGTGCGACGGCGCGCAGTCGCCGCGTCTTTTTCGATGAGGACGACCCACTTCCGCGGCCAGCCGTCGGGCTAAGCCGTGTCAGCTGCCACGGGCGTGCTCTGCAGCACGGCTACTCTCGACTGCCGATCTCTGGCCGCAGCTGGTAGCGCACGCGACTTAAAATCCTGTTTATGCTTCCCGAACGCAACACACGATATTATAGAAGTACGACAGCGACAATATTGACAGTCTTTCAAATTCTGAATACAGGAGCGATTTAATACAGGGATTCAAAGGTTATCGATAACTTTTGCAGAACACACAATGCAGTTATAAGAGTCGAAGGACATGAAAGAGAGGCACTAGTGGATAGGGGAGTTACACAGGTTGTTGCCTATCACCGATGACATTCTATCTGTACACTGAGCTCCCAATGTAGAGAACAAAGGAGAAATTAAAATGCAAGGAGGAGAAATAAAAACTTTCATGATTATGTTAGTGCAGTACCCGCGTTGATAAGGGGCGTAGGACGTCAAACTGGCCGACATGGAGCAGGACAGGCATCACAGGACATTTTAATTTCTAGTGCCTATACTTTTACAAATAAATTCATAAAACTTTGTCAGCATCAGGAGGAAGGATTCAGGATTCACACTCACTGCAGTGGAACACAGTGGAAAACATAACAAAATAATTTGTTTACGTGTGAAATTTCATCATTTTTTCACATACTAATGGCTGCATTTGTTGCTATAGGTACACTTTTCTTCATAAGTTAGAGAGATTCTTCGATGAATTTTGCACAGCATACATACCATACTTACAGGTGTATGAAACTCTAGAATTTATTTAATTTATGAAAAAACGAATGATATATTGTATTTTAAACTTCATGTTTAGAAAAAACACAAATTTTGTAGTTAATTACCTCAATTTTTGCCACAGTTTTTAATAGATTTGGAAAATTCTAGAGTTTCATACACCTTTAAGTATGGTTTGTATGCTGTGCAAAATTCATCGAACCATCTCTCTTACTTATGAAGAAAAGTGTACCTATAGCAACAAATGTTGCCATTAGTAAGTGAAGAAAATGATGAAATTTCACACGTAAAAAAAATTACTTCGTTATGTTTTCGAACTTCCACTGCTATGAGTGTGAATTATGAATCCTGCCTGGTCATGCTGACAAAGTTTTATGAATTTATTTGTAAAAGTATAGACAGTGGAAATTAAAATGTCCTGTGGTGTCTCTCCTGCTCCAAGTCGGTCCGTTTGACGTCCTATATATATATAGGATATAAGAGACGGCTGTGAGAAGAAGTCAGCGAATCGCACGGTGACCGGACCTCATTCCAAGACGACAACGCGACAGCAGCAGCCCCTGCGTGAAGAGGACATAGGCGCCGGGCCTGACTGGCGACGGCCCAGTTCAATAGTAGGTTCAAGATTGGCAACTTGGATAGCAGCGTCAACTCTAGTCACTTCGCTCGTATTGTCTATGTAGCACAATCTTGGAATTGTTTTGTATGTCGCCCTTTGCTTGAGACACATCTGTGTAATTGCAAAAGCTAAGTGTTGTAAGTTTCTTATTGTAATAAAGCTCATTGATACGACTGTTTGATTGTCTAGCGAACAAACCATGCAGGCTTCCTAGACACCACATGTGACAATAAAGAATGCCCAAACAGTCGCATCAGTACGCAATGTAACCTCTCTGGCGCCGCCGCGGAGGTGTGTTCTCGCATGCATACCATCATAAAGGCGCCAAATGGATTCCTGCATAGACCGTCCCAAGCATCTTGCACCTTTTGTTGCAATTCGGCAACAGTTCTTGCAGGCTGTGGAGAACGAGTAAGTACCTGCAACATTACGCCCCATACGTGTTCAGCTAGCGAGAGATCTAACGATCTTGCCGCCCAGAGCAGTTGTTGTACATCACGAAGAGCACCTTTGCCTTGCAATAGCCGTATGTGTCCTGGTAGAGAAAAAAGTACATCACCTTCCAGTCGAAGAAATGGTATTTGCACAGCGATAACAGCCTGTGCAGTGTGGCGGGCACTGGTTAGTTTACTCTGCAGAAACCCAAATGTGAATGCGAGTTGTAACTGATGCCTTCTTCACCACACCATGAAGCCTGAGACGGGATCCGTGTGTCGTGGACGAATGCACTCTGTAACAGGCAGCACTCAAGGTCTCGCCACACACGTGTACGTCCACCTCTCACATTCAGACAGAACCTACTCTCAACACTGAAGACAACACAGCACCATTCGACTGTCCAGTCATTTCTTACACGACACCAGAGTATCCATGCTTGGCGGTGTCGTGGTTGCAGTGGTAGCTAGGCCTGAGGCACACGTGATCTTAATCCTGGTGCAATGTGACAGAATTTCACCCATGGATGACGTCTGGTCGGCCGCCATGGTCGCACAATGCAGCTACTTTGACGTGCGTGTGAACTAAACAGACGTCCAGAACTTGGTCTACATGTGTGAGAATATACCACAGAAAACCGCTGTAATAAATCTGCGCCACCCCCCCTCCACCCACCCATAGTTTGCGCCAAACATGTGTAACAAACCGTCCATATGTCCATCCAGCTTCCTGCAGCCCCACAATATAACTCCGATCAAATGGCAGAAGCTGCTCAACAGGGGCACGTAGTCGCCAGCGGGGCATGGTTCAAATGGCTCTGAGCACTATGGGACTTAACTTCTGAGGTCATCAGTCCCCTAGAACTTAGAACTACTTAAACCTAACTAACCTAAGGACAGCACACACATCCATGCCCGAGGCAGGATTCGAACCTGCGACCGTAGCGGTCGCGCGGCTCCAGACTGTAGCGCAGAGAACCGCTCGGCCACTCAGCACAGTTACCACCTGCAGAGCCAAAACAGAGGGTGCAGAGACAGGCCTCCTGAGTGCCATCTGATAGCCGACGATCGTGACAAATGAATCAATAACACGACAGCACCTCAATATGAACATATTACACTGAAGAACAACATAACTGGTACACCTACGTATTATCGTGTAGGGCACGTAGAAGTGCCGCAACACGACGTGGCATGAACCCGACTAATGTCTGAAGTAGTGCTGTATGGAAATGACGCATTGGATTCTGCAGAGCTGTCCATAAATTCGTAAGAGTACGAGGGGTGGAGATCTCTTTTGAACAGCACATTGCAAGGCATTCCATATATGCTCAATAATGTTCATGTCTGGTGAGTTTGGTGGCCAGCGCAAATGTTAAAACTCAGAAGAGTGTTCCTGGAGCCACTCTGTAGCAATTCCGGATTTGTGGGGTGTCGCATTGTCCTGCTGGAATTGCCCAAGTCCGTCGAATACAAAATGCACATGAATGGACGCAGGTGATCAGACAGGATGCTTACGTATGTGTCACCTGTCAGAGTCGTATTTAGACGTATCAGGGTTCCCCTATGACTCCAAGCGCACACGCCCACACTATTGCAGAGCCTCTACCAGCTTGAAGAAACCACTGCTGACGTGCAGGGTCCATAGATTCATGAGGTTGTCTCCATACTCGTACACGTCCATCCGCTCGATACAATTTGAAACGAGACTCGTCCGACCAGGCAACATGTTTCCAAAAAATGGCTCTGAGCACTATGGGACTTAACATCTGAGGTCATCAGTCCCCTAGAAGTTAGAACTACTTAAACCTAACTAACCTAAGGACATCACACACATCCATGCCCGAGGCAGGATTCGAACCTGCGACCGTAGCAGTCTCGCGGTTCCGGACTGCAGTGCCTAGAACCGCACGGCCACCTCGGCCGGCACATGTTTCCAGTCATAAACAGTCCAATGTTAGCAGTCCCAGGCAAGACGGAAAGCTTTGCGTCGTGTTGTCATTAAGACTAAGGGAGTGTGTCTTCGGCTCCGAAAGCTCTTATCGATGACGTTTCGCTGAATGGTTTCAACCCTGACACTTGTTGATGGCTCAGCATTAAAATCTGCAGATATTTGCGGAAGGGTTGCATTTGTGTCACGTTAAACGATTCTCTTCAGTCGTCGTTGGAGCCGTTCTTGCAGGATGTTTTTCCTGCCGCAGCGATGTCTGAGAGTTGATGTTTTACCGGATTACTGATATTAAGGGTACACTCGTGAAATGGTTCTACGGGAAAATCCGCACTTCATCGCTACCTCGGAGTTGCTGTGTTCCATTGCTCGTACGCCGACTAGAACAACACGTTCAAACTCACTTAAATCTTGATAACCTGCCATTGTAGCAGGAGTAACCGGTGTAGCAACTGCGTCAGACACTTTTAGTCCTAAATAGGCGTTGCCTACCGCAGCGCAGTATTTTGCTTGTCTACATATCTCTGTATTTGAATACGCATGGCTATACCAGTTTCTTTGGCGCTTCAGTGTATATCCTGGCACAACTGAAAACAGTTCTGGAGAGTGTTGCGTTTTTTCCCGGCATTTTAGTTGAGTTTTCTTTTACAGGGAGCAAAACAGTGATGGCCTAAGTAGCGAGGATGTAAAACACACACTAAAGATAACAAGAAAATTCTTAGTGAAGAAGGTGAAGTTGGCATCTTCGAATATAAATTTATGCGTTAGAGAGCAGATTCTGACGATATTTAGCAGGAGTATAACCTTCTATGGAAGTCCAAAGTGGACGATTAACAGAACACACAAAAAGAGACTTGAAGCTTTTGAAATGTGATCCTACAGGAGCATTCTGAATATTAGATGGGTAGATCGAATAACTAATGCAGAGGCTACTGAATCGAACTGGGAAGGAAGGAAACTTATTGTTCAACTTGAGTAAAAGAAGTAGTCGGTTGATATGACATAACCTTATGCCATAAAGCTGGGAGGGAGATGTGAGGGTCAAAATTGCAGAGGGAGACCAAAGGTGGAATGCGGTAAACAGGTTCAAATGGATGTATGTTTCAATAGTTACGCAGAGATGAAGGCTCTTGCACGAGATAGACTAGCGTGAAACGCTGCTTTGTATTTAAGGCTCCAACAGCAGTAACTGGAAGCGAATAGAGAGATACAGCTGGTGACTATGAACATGTAGCAGATGATATGCAATTTTATGATAAGTGTACTTTTCTGTCATGGAAATTTCCATTCGTCTTCAGAAGATAGACCTTACAAGGGAACCTCCCCATCGCACCCCCCTCAGATTTAGTTATAAGTTGGCACTGTGGATAGGCCTTGAAAAACTGAACACAGATCAATTGAGAAAACAGGAAGAAATTGTGTGGAACTGTGAAAAAATAAGCAAAATATACAAACTGAGTAGTTCATGGGAGGATAGGCAACATCAAGGACACTGAGACGGCAGAAGCGCCGTGGTCTCGTGGTAACGTGAGCAGCTGCGGAACGAAAGGTGCTTGGTTCAAATCTTCCATCGAGAGAAAACTTTAATTTCTTATTTTCAGTTTATGTGACAAACTCTTATGTTTTCATCACTTTTTTGGGAGTGATTATCACATCCACAAGAAAACCTAAATCGGGCAAGGTAGAAGAATCTTTTTACCCATTCGCCAAGTGTACAAGTTACGTGGGTCGACAACATATTCCTGTCATGTGACGCACATGCCGTCAGCAGTGTCGTATAGAATATATCAGATGTGTTTTCCTGTGGAGGAATCGGTTGACCTATGACCTTGCGATCAAATCTTTTCGGTTCCCATTGGAGAGGCACGTCCTTTCGTCTACTAATCGTACGGTTTTGCGGTGCGGTCGCAAAACATAGACACTAAACTTATTACAGTGAACAGAGACGTCAATGAACGAACGGACAGATAATAACTATGCAAAAATAAAGAAGGTAAAATTTTCACCCGTGGGTAGACTTGAACCAAGGACCTCTCCTTCTGCAGCTGCTCACGCTACCACGAGACCACGGCGCTCCTGAGCTCACATTTACCTTGATGTTTCCTATATGGCCCATGGACTACTAAGTTTGTATATTTTGCTTATTTTTTCAGTTCCACACAACTTCTTCCTGTTTTCTCATTTGATCTGTGTTCAGTTTATCAAGGCCTATCCACTGTGCCAAGTTATAACTAAATCTAAGGGGGGTGCGATGGGGAGGTTCCCTTGTTAGAAAAATGGAAGGAAGTAACCTTAGAAAAATGGAAGGAATTCTGGTAGGGTTTAGCATCTCATCGCTGACGTAGTCATTAGAGACCGAGCACAAGTTCGGATTGGGGAAGAAACTGGGTGTGTTCTTTTTTTAAATACGATCCCGATATCTGTCTCTCGAGATTATGGGCAGGCATCGGTGGCTCACCAACTTGTTCGTGCGTCTCAACGTCAAACAGTGATTTAAATCACATACTCTTTTCGTATGAGTATTATCATGATCAGCAAGTAACTTTGTGCAAGAAACTAAGCAATTACAAACGCCAGTTTCCCACTAGCATGCTCAGATGTAACGTAACAGCATACGCAGTCATACTGTATACATATTGTAAGGGATTGTAACCTACACATATAACTGACGGCCTATTCCAGAGAGAGCTTCTGTAACAGGCCACAGATTGTATAACAGCCGATAGTACCATTATTCCATAGTATTTTGCTTTCCCAAGCCACTTTGCGAACAGAAAGTAATGCAGCAGCATAACTTCAGAACAAAGTAATGCGCAATAATCGGACAAAAATGTGGAAACACCAAAAACACAACACATTATCATGCCTAATACGGTGTAGAAAAATCGTTGGCACTAAACTATCGTGTGGCTAGGGCCTCCCGTCGGGTGGACCGGTCGCCTGGTGCAAGTCTTTTTAGTTGATGCCACTTCGACGACTTGCACGTCGATTGGGATGAAATGATGAAGCTCAAGGCAACACAACACCCAGCCCCCGAGCGGAGAAAATCTCGGACCCAGCCGGGAATCGAACCCTGGCCCGTGTGCATGGAATTCTGTCGAGCTGACAACCTTTTCTTTTTTCTTTTTTTTTACTTCAAAAAAAATGGTTCAAATTGCTCTGAGCACTATGGGACTTAACTTCTGAGGTCATCAGTCCCCTAGAACTTAGAACTACTTAAACCTAACTAACCTAAGGACATCACACACATCCATGCCCGAGGCAGGATCCGAACCTGCGACCGTAGCGGTCGCGCGGTTCCAGACTGAAGCGCCTAGAACCTCTCGGCCACTCCGGCCGGCTTTTTTACTTCATTTTGATCGGTACTGTTCTTTGGGTTTAGTCTGGGCGGACGTCACATGATATCCGTGTAAGTTGGTCGTTGATTCCTTTACTCAGTTTTTATTATTACAGAAGGCAACCAGCCCTCTGACCGAACACTCTGAGCTACCGTGCTGGCAACCACTCAGCTATCGAGGCGGACGTTGGCATTCAAAACAACTTTCAGTCGTCTTGGACTGGATAAATACAGGTCTTCTATTATTTTCAAGAGAATCTTACAGCATTCTTCCTGGAAAACAGTGACAAATTTACGTAACGATGATGGAGGCGGATAACGATAACGCGCCTTCTCTCCAAAGTGCACCTCAATGGCTCAGTAACATTGACGTCTGGTGACAGTGGTAGCCAGAGGAGATTCGACTATTTATCAAAATGGCTCTGAGCACTATGGGACTTAACAGCTACGGTCATCAGTCCCCTAGAACTTAGAACTACTTAAACCTAACTAACCTAAGGACATCACACAACACCCAGCCATCACGAGGCAGAGAAAATCCCTGACCCCGCCGGGAATCGAACCCGGGAACCCGGGCGTGGAAAGCGAGAACGCTACCGCACGACCACGAGATGCGGGCTCGACTATTTATCCTCCTGCCAACAAAACCAGTCCTGGACGATGTCAACTGTGCGAAGAGTTCGTCTTGGAACACGAAATCACCATTGAGGAACAAACATCGTACCATGGGATAGACCTGATCAGCCAAAATGGTCACATAATCCTTGGCAGTAATCCGACCTTGCAAAATACGTAAGGGACCATGGACAGAGCACTATTCCGAAGTCTCCCACGAACATCAAGAGACCATACTGACCTCCGACTCGGAGGATCGGCAACGGAAACATTGCTTGCCGCAATGACGCCCCAGAGGCTGTTGAGGAGTGCGACCCAAGGCACGAGGATACGGGGAGGCTATGTCGCTTGCAACGTATGATAACGATGGGACGCTGGGAGATTGGACACAAGACCGGCCCCTGTGCAGGCCACACTCTCCTGGTGTAAATCTGAGAGAGTCCACGGAGTGACGGCTGACCACATGATGGGACTGAGTGGGCGGTAGAAAGAGCGCAGTCTGTGTACGGAGATATTAGCCACTTTAAGATACCATGCAAAAAGAGTATCAGATAGGGCCAGTTAACAACAATAGCATTCGGACGCCCATGAAGATCAAGATGATGACTTGTTAAAGGTTACGGACATAGACATAGCGCTGTTACAGGAAAATAGATGGCTTCCATTCCCCCGCCCCTCCCCCCTCCCTCCACCCCCCCCCCCCCGCCCCACCGGTTACAATGTTCCACGTCTGACAAGAGAGAGCAATACTACTGAAGGAAGGGTCACCTGCAGACGACGTGGTGGAGTATTTGGCTTCGCCTGTGGTACAGTCGTTACCGTAGACGGCGTGCGTTTGATCGCTATTTAGGCGCCATAAGACTCTAATAAGAGAATGGAAGAGCAGGGTTCCACACCCGCGAGTTTACGCCGTTGTCTGGGAGCGATACGATGCTTGTGTAACCGGCGGAGATGTTAATTGTGTGATCGATCGAAAGGACCAACATCCCAACTACACTCCCAGCGAATAACTTTGGAAGCTGGTCAAAGGGGTGGAATTAGTTGATACATGGGACATAAAGCGCCGCAACCAACCGAATGCAATGGTTTTACGAGCAACGCTGCGAGCTATTTGGATCGGATCTATGTTTCAAGGGCGTCAGTGATGTTGACGGTGGACGCAGAAATCTGGTCGCAGATGCTTACAGACCATAAGGCATATATTTGTACGGTTACCCTTGCCAAGCAGCGGGTATGGAGATGGAGGGTTAACTGGAAGATGAAAGTCTCCGATCTGCGTGGTGCGAATTGCCGCCCCGTGGTAGAGGGCAGGTGGCACGGCTGCCTCCACTGAAGAAATTCTTATGGCTCCATCCTACAGTGGTGGATCGAGTGCGCAAAGCCAGCTTTAAGGAAGACGTTAATGGGGTATGAGAGGGAGGCTTCTCGATGGTAGCCATCCGGGAACTGTTCGCTTAACCGCCTTCACCGGAACGTCAGAGAGCCGTCCACCGAGTCAAGGCGAAGCTGGTACAGCTTGTGACGCTAAAGATGGTGGATACAGTGGCACTCACGTGTCGAAGGACTGCCTGCCCAACCCTCGATGCATTATGTAGTACGGGAAAGACTACGACGACGCAGGACGATAACCCATGAGATCGATCTTGGCGATGGTCGTTGTTTTACAGCACAAAGGGACATAGCACAGGCGTTCACGGATCATCTGGACCTGCCTGGACGAGATCTCAGACGCGACACGTGCGAGCTGGGAAACAGACGTCTTATCTGAAATTTCGAGGAGCTGGAGGAATCGATTACACGAGATGCCTCCATGCCCTGACGGGCTCCAGTTGGAATTTTACCTTGTCCTAGAGATCATTATAACTCCGACGTGATTATGCATGTTTAATGAGCTTCTGAAGCTGGAACTGCCGGTTCCCGTTAAATTCGCGGAAGAGCTCGTGATCCTGTTAGCCAGGCTACGTGGCGGCAAACGACCATGTGATGATCGTCCCCTGACCCTTTTTAATAGCGACTGTAAGATCTTTATGCCATACTGGACGATCGTACAAAAACGTCACTGGTGGATCGTATACATGCAGATCAGACGTGTCTTGGCAGAACAAACAATATCCACACAGCGTCGGGTGACTATCGTGACAGCGTCGGCCTCTCGGTGGCATTCCTCCTCCGGGGAGCACTGGTCGCCATTAGATTTCGATCACGCCTTTGATCGAATGTCTTATGCGTACCTCGATGCGGTGGTGAACAGGATATCGTCCTGCCTTTACTGACCACTGCAGTAACGTGGGTGTTGCCTGGTGCCAGACTTCAATGGTGATCGACGGGGAGAGAAAGGAGTATTTTGAGGTCCTCGATCTGTCAGGCAGGGTTGCCCTTTGTCGATTCTCCCTTATGCGATCGCCTTAGAAATGTGCCTTGCAGGCCCACGCCACGACTTACTGGGATCTCCCTAAGGCATTTATCATTCAAATGTAGAGCCTACGCAGATGATATTATGTTTCTCGTTCGGACTGACGAGACCAGTTCCACACTGGACCAGATACAGAGGTATGGGATGGCACCTGGCAGCGAGATTAACTTCTGAAAATCACAATACATGCATGTGGGGCGTGTGCTAAGATCAGGAACGGAAGGAACCTTACCTGTGGTGCAAACGTGTACGATGTCTATAAGGTACTATGTAAGCTTCGGCAGCCCTTTACAGTACAGGTTGACACACTTACCCTCCCAGTGCTAGAAAGGCCAGTGTCGGACGTCGGACATGTCTCGTCTCCGCTAACATACGCGCGGACTTTCATCGACAGATTGACCGGAACAAGAAGGAACGGAAACAGCCTGCCGTTAATTGCACAGTGGTGTGGCACACGGTTCAGCACCCCCATCTACCTGCATCATTCGGGTCGACATGGTCAATTGTCACGAACCGAAAGTACCCGACGAATGACAAATAGTGCGCTATCCGTTTGGTGGATTCGTCACTGTGTCAACGATGCGATATGCTTGATACGGACGATCACCGGTTGGTCTGCAGCGTGGCGTTGAGATTTGGACTCTGGCAAGGAAGAGCATAGCGTTCATGCAGCGCACTACACTATTCGTCCGACGTAGTATTCCTTTTTTCCAGAGGAAACGTATTTTCCGCGCCATAAGACGAACGCAGAGGCGTGGGTCATGGGCATGACGGTCAATTACGTATACCACGATACAGATACGATCTTAATGGATTATTGGCAATACTTGGAAGATAGATGGAGAGCGCGATGATGAGCAGCGGTGATGTCGTTTGTGGAAACGATTAGAAAATCGATCATCTGAGAAAAACAACGCGGGTAAACGACCAGGAACATAGAAAAGGTGCGAGGCTAACAGTACAAGGATTATTTTTTTTTAATTCTATATTTTTCTTTCTTTTTATTTTTTTAGTTATGTTGGTGAAGTGTTGAAGGGCGCCAGAGATGGCCCCACCTCGTGTTATTTTCCTGCTGCGTGGTCCGGCGGCAGCGGGATTCCTTCCAGGACAGTTAAAAGGGTTTTGTAAACAATATGGATTCCTGTTTCTCCTACTTTCCTATAGCCAACAGATTCGATGGCTGTGAGAGGTCACTGCGGCCATCCCTCGGGTTTCATACATGACCTTAATGCTCAGTTTTTCTCTCTTTTCAGCAATTAGCAACAGCGTCCCAGCACACAACTCACGAAAGGGTGGAAATGGTTCTTATCCATGCTGCAGGTACGAGTCTACGAGAAGATGGAGAGGAACATCACAGACAGCATGCAAATCCATCACCCCCACAACACGCAACAGCAACACATCATGCAACCTCAGCTGGCGCATTAACTAGGCTGACAGTCAGTCCAACACGGTGAACAAGAAAAGTGGCTCGAGAATGTGGCATCAATCAACATCCGTGGGTAGGATATTATCTAGAAATCATTTCTACTCATATCCTGTGAATTTTGTCCAATAGCTTCATGGAGATGACACAGATAAAAGGGTGCAATCAGTGAGCGAATTACGGAAAGACGACCACGCTAGCCGTACCTTGAAGCTGATATTCTTTTTAGCGAAGAGACCTGTTTCCATCTGAACGGAACAGTGAATAAACACTGGGCAACCAAGAATCTATATATCATCAGACTGACCCAAGGTTAAATGTGTGGTGTGGCAAACTCGGGGATGGTCTCATCGGTCCCATATTTCTTAATAACAAGCTCACTGGTGAACTGTGCAGAGAGCATCTCGAGATGACATTCCTACCCTGATTGGATAATCTACCCCTAGTAAAACGACGAGGTTTTTTTTTTTTTTTCAGCAAAGATGGAGCACCGCCACATTTCGGACGAACAACTCGCGAATCGATTGATGAAGTTTTACCTGAGCGTTGAATAGGTTGAAGAGCTCCATTGGAACCACCGCCTAGGTCACCAGGTTTGATACGAGTTGACTTTTTCCTCTGGGACCATCTCAAATCCGTAGTGTATAAAACACGCCCCGAACACTGCAGGCACTGCAGGAAAAGATCAGAGTAGCCTGTGCAGCAATAACACCTACGGTGTTACGTAAAGCGCGAAAGAGTTATTTGAACCCTGTTGGGTGAACCATCAACGGGATGGCAAGCACTTTGGACAATTGCTCCTAGTAGTGTTCAAGTGTTACAGCAGCAAAACATGGAAATTCATATCATCGATTTGTTTCAGTTTCCTATTCTGTGAGTTTACTATTTGGAGTGTCAATATTGTTGTTAAGTCGTAAATGGCGTACTAACATGGCACTGATTTCAGAATGAGATTTTCACTCTGCAGCGGCGTGTGCGCTGATATAAAACTTCCTGGCAGATTAAAACTGTGTGCCTGACCGAGACTCGAACTCGGGACCTTTGCCTTTCGCGGGCAAGCGCACTACCAACTGAGCTACCGAAGCACGACTCACGCCCGGTACCCACAGCTTTACTTCTGCCAGTATCTCGTCTCCTACCTTCCAAACTTTACAGAGGTTCTCCTGCGAAACTTGCAGAACTAGCACTCCTGAAAGAAAGGATATAGCGGAGACATGGCTTAGACACAGCCTGGGGGATGTTTCCAGAATGAGATTTTCACTCTGCAGCGGAGTGTGCGCTGATATGAAACTTCCTGGCATTTTAAAACTGTGTGCCCGACCGAGACTCGAACTCGGGACCTTTGCCTTTCGCGGGCAAGTGCTCTACCAACTGAGCTACCGAAGCACGACTCACGCCCGGTACCCACAGGTTTACTTCTGCCAAGTTTGGAAGGTATGAGACGAGATACTGGCAGAAGTAAAGCTGTGGGTACCGGGCGTGAGTCGTGCTTCGGTAGCTCAGTTGGTAGAGCACTTGCCTGCGAAAGGCAAAGGTCCCGAGTTCGAGTCTCGGTCGGGCACACAGTTTTAAGCTGCCAGGAAGTTTCATATCAGCGCACACTCCGGTGCAGAGTGAAAATCTCATTCTGGAAACATCCCCCAGGCTGTGTCTAAGCCATGTCTCCGCTATATCCTTTCTTTCAGGAGTGCTAGTTCTGCAAGTTTCGCAGGAGAACTTCTGTAAAGTTTGGAAGGTAGGAGACGAGATACTGGCAGAAGTAAAGCTGTGGGTACCGGGTGTGAGTCGTGCTTCGGTAGCTCAGTTGGTAGAGCACTTGCCCGCGAAAGGCAAAGGTCCCGAGTTCGAGTCTCGGTCGGGCACACAGTTTTAATCTGCCAGGAAGTTTCATATCAGCGCACACTCCGGTGCAGAGTGAAAATCTCATTCTGGAAACATCCCCCAGGCTGTGGCTAAGCCATGTCTCCGCTATATCCTTTCTTTCAGGAGTGCTAGTTCTGCAAGTTTCGCAGGAGAACTTCTGTAAAGTTTGGAAGGTAGGAGACGAGATACTGGCAGAAGTAAAGCTGTGGGTACCGGGCGTGAGTCGTGATTCGGTAGCTCAGTTGGTAGAGCACTTGCCCGCGAAAGGCAAAGGTCCCGAGTTCGAGTCTCGGTCGGACACACAGTTTTAATCCGCCAGGAAGTTTCATATCAGCGCACACTCCGGTGCAGAGTGAAAATCTCATTCTGGAAACATCCCCCAGGCTGTGGCTAAGCCATGTCTCCGCTATATCCTTTCTTTCAGGAGTGCTAGTTCTGCAAGTTTCGCAGGAGAACTTCTGTAAAGTTTGGAAGGTAGGAGACGAGATACTGGCAGAAGTAAAGCTGTGGGTACCGGGCGTGAGTCGTGCTTCGGTAGCTCAGTTGGTAGAGCACTTGCCGGCGAAAGGCAAAGGTCCCGAGTTCGAGTCTCGGTCGGGCACACAGTTTTAATCTGCCAGGAAGTTTCATGGCACTGATTTATTTGTGTTCGCTTCAGTTTGCCACTTTGACAGTCATTTAGTTTGGTTAAATTTGTGACATCAAGCAGGCTAATAAAGTTACTCAATAACTAATTTGAGTGGTGATTGTTATGTCGTAACAATGAAGCTCATGACTTAATATATTTCCAACAATTTAGCCCTCTGTCGTTCTTTCTGTATCTGCACTAGATGTCCTATGTCGCACAACTTTTGAATTACCTCATATATATACTACCCGGGTGGAAATGTCAGAAAATGATTACTTTCCATGCACCCAGATTCTCCTGAATCCAAATACACGTTCGTCAGATCACCTCTTACTTTCTGTCGACTCTGTGAAATATCTGCAACAACCCCTCCAACAGCTGTAGGAGGCATTTAGTGTAAATTAGCATCAGGTAGTCGCCGAGATTTGTCAGCACCTGCTTCTGTCAACTGCATTTATAGTACACTGGATTTAAGTTCTTCAAGCAGCCGTACGCTGGATTAGAGCTACTAATAATGTGACCTGACACTTCAGATGATTTATTAAAATTCACTGGACTGTATTTCTGTCAGACGTCCGCTGAATCCAGACCCACCGGAAGAAATATGGCGTTGCTCATCGACCTGCGAGAGAACGTGTTTTGGACGGTGACAGCTTAGCCGGCCGCCCCGCCACGCCTCTTCACTTCGTGACCTCCGACGGCTTTCGGCGGCAGTCCACCGGTTTTCCAAGTTCGACCGACATCGCAGGTGACCGCACACTAACGGGCCTGTCGGGCTACGATAACTCTGCCATTGCTTTAACTGCTTCAAATGTGTGTGAAATCTTATGGGACTTAACTGCTAAGGTCATCAGTCCCTAAGCTTACACACTACTTAACCTAAATTATCCTAAGGACAAACACACACACCCATGCCCGAGGGAGGACTCGAACCTCCGCCGGGACGAGCCGCACAGTCCATGACTGCAGCGCCTCAGGCCGCACAGCTAATCCCGTGCGTCCTTTAATTGCTTGCAAGCACGAACTTCCGAACATCTGCAAAAAAGTTTGGCTAACTTCGGGTAGTCTTGTAACCACATATCTCCGTACACGAATACTTCCTGTCATATTTCACTTTATCTTGCAATCACCTCTCATTTATTTAATCGATTTTACGCTCATTTATTTCTTACTGCAAAGCGATTTGCAAAATAAACATCGTTGTTCAATTATTTTTATTTCTTATACAAGGTGTCCTGAAAAAAGGTCCCAGTATTGCTGCTTTGCTGCAGAGCAATAGTGTACGTAATTTTGCAGTGCTAAACGTGAAAAAATGGATACTTCTGTGAAGCAGCGTAAAATTAGACCACAATTTTCAGTGCCTAACGAAAAAAGAAATCAGAGACATGCTATCAGACGACACTTTCCGATGTAAGCGAAAAACCAAGCAGAAATTACCGTAAGTAAAAACCAATAATTTGTTAACTAACCGGTTTTTGATCTAGAAAACAAATCAAACTGTAAATATCCTTAATGACAGACCACCGGCTTCTGGTGAGAAAAACTCTCATTTTCTTGTAGTTTTAGCGACAGTACGAAAATACTCTCAGAAATATGAAGTGCTGCCTAAAAGTGACTGTGAACCTGAGCCATTTCAATAGACTTTTCTCGTCGAAATCTCGAGCGAAGTCAATTCTAGTGCAGAAACGTCGGTAAGTCGGACGTATTCCGAGTATGGCTGAGCGTCCACTGGGTCCGTATTCGTCCGTCTAGGTGGATGGCCGTATAGGACCGCACGCAGACGACCAATGCCACCATATATTGCGGCGTTGGCAAGCGTCCACTGCATACAACCAAGTCGGCCGCGTACATCTGTACACGGCCGTCTGACGGACGGATCCCAGAGAAATGGGATTGGTTGCACGTAGTCGGACGTAGCAGGTGTAAGCCAGCGCTGTTGTTGCTTGTCTGTGTGTGTTTCGCACTTAATTGCCTACTACGGACGTAGGGAATCTTATAAGTCTTCTGAATGAGAATAGGTGACTGTGGGATGTGCATGACAAGAGAAACACCACCGCCACTTGGCTGGACTACGACTGAAAGCTGCAGAGGACACGAGTGTGGAAACGTAAGTGGAAACGTTAGTCATAACGTAGCAAAAACACAGTACTGTGTGGTCAGATTCAGTGAATATGTGATACGTTATGCACAGTGTACATTCAGTAAGACTGCTTAAAAAAGATTCTAGAAACTGTACTTAAAAACAAAGCCGAGAAGAATCTACGCTACGCTACACAGACCTGTCTTGCGTGCGTCTGTCACTTCTTTTTAGTGCGGCGTCGTGACGAGAACAGTACAGATCGAAAAGCACATCGTGTGATAGTTTTCTATTGAATTCTCTGCTCGTTTTGTACATCAAGGCCGACTGAAATCACTCCATTCAATAAGACTTTAAATATTTTAGAAACTGTATTTAAAATCAAAATTGAATAACACCTTCACTCTAGGTAACTAGTATTCTCTAAAGCACTCAAACCGCTTCCATTCGTGCTTTTCCCCTGAGCAAAGGAACATAGTTAATAAATTTATCTCATATGGAATACGCTGCAATGAGACCGGGTTCCTCACCAACATATGTGCACCTTCATGTCGACTGTGTAGCTAGAAACAGAATGCAGCTGCTGGTTCTGTATTCTTCCCATTACCTGTGAATTCCGATGTTCTATAGTCAATATGTACATTTGAATATGTCAACATTAGCAGGCTTAACAATTTCAGTACTTGTCTGCAGAAATCTGCATTCACTAGTCATTATTCCAAACGTACATTTGATAACTTGTCGAATTTTATAAAGACATTCGTTGAAAGAAGTTTGCTTTGGTCAGAGTTTTGACACTGGGACTGATCTCATCATGTAAGTCTTCAATTCAGTTGCCTTGCGACTGACTATGCGTCGGATGTTGCTTGGCTGCAGTGGACGAGCTTCATCGGTCGTCCGTAGTGGTACTGTCAATCTGTTAGAAGGATGAATACGTCTCCAATGGACGCCCAGGCTAGGCATCACTCAGGATGAGACGAAGGAAAACGATGCACACTGAGTATATGTGCCCAGAGGACACATTCAGCGATTAGAGAAGGACATCGCAGCAGAAAGTGAGGTCAATAAACGCCAATCTCACGTTTAAGGGGTGATACGTGGCGTGAACAGGCAAGCTAGTCAAAGAGAGGTATCGTTTTTCTGTGGAGTTGTGACCGTTCCTTGCAATTCCAGAAAGAGAACTATAGTGCTGAAATAAAATTATGAGTGAAGGAAGGGTACACTTTCGACATTTAGAAATTTCCTGGCGTGGTGGGCGCTGTAGAGAGGGTACTTAATTCGGATTCAGAAAATACAATACAATACGAGTCAGGTGTTCATACTGCCATTTTGGAGGTGATGGACGTACACATCTACCTCAGTCGATCACCACTGTAAACTAGAATGAAGCGAAACACACAATAAACGACGATCTACTGCCAATGGCACTTTTCTGACGTACCTGTTGATCCTGAGAGACCTCTTGTTTTTTGGTAAAGTGCATCCATCACGAAGGAATACGCACACACAGTCTACCGCAATCAGGCTGTTTGGAACTGCGACCGTAAATTGCTAACTTGCATTAGTGCTTCCCACATAATACACAGGTTTGACGGGTTAACGAAGGCCCATCGGCAGAAAATGTTGAACTTTCAGAATACAATCTGCGTCGAACCTCCACTATTTTAGAATGGAACCATTCTTACATGAGTCACGCTGCTGGTTCCATCACAGAGATGGGTGCTGACACACTAACATAAAAAAGGGATGAGCAGATAAGGTTAAACAGTTGTTCGAGGAATACATAATAGAAAGATTAGGGTTTACCTTACCATGGACGACAAGGTCATCAGAGATGGAGTTGGAGAAGGATGGGGAAGAATACCGGCCACGTTGTTTGCAAAAAGGCTATAGTGGCAATTGCATTACTCTGTTTAGATTATATTAGATTAGTACTTGTTCCATAGATCATGAATACGACACTTCGCAATGATGTGGAACGTGTCAAGTTAATAAAAGCTGCCTATACAAGATATTACATTACACAAAATATTACATGACACTTAATATTTTTTTGGGTGGTGGGTGGAGAAATCACCCACTTACTGTATCCAAAAATTCATCTAATGAGTAGAAGGAGTTGCCATTCAGAAATTTTTTGTTTATGGAGCTGTTGTACTAATTGGTAGCTGCTGTACTAATCGTATACACAACTATTGTGGGTGACATAAGGGCGTCTCTCCGAAGAGTCGTCAGACGCATCTTCTATGGTGTTTCAGCAGATACTTGAAATCTGCGTAACTGGAGTCAGGCTAAACAAATATTGTTTATCGTGTCCTTCATGCGATGCCCTGTGTCGACAGAAAGCACCGGTTGGTTCCTTGTTACAGACAAAATTATTTTTAAAGTAAAATTTTACGTGTCCATTCGATAGAGCTGTCTTAAATTAGTCTAGTTCGATATCTGTTTTTTTTTTCAATATGTGTTAATAAAGACAGTAAAATTCTAAGAGTAACCGGTACTCCAGCAGCAACAACACTGCTCCGTCCCGCTCTGGCTGTAACCGCCAAGCATGCAGCGCTACTGAGTCGCTGCTAAGTTGCTGTTTATTCTTCGTCTTTTATGCCCCTGTTAATACACATCGATAAAATTCGGACTAGACTAATTTGGGACCACTCTATTGAATGGTCACATAAAAATTCGTTTTAAAAATAATTTTGTTTGTTGATAATGGGCGTCACTTGAAAGATGTCTTTCTTTCACTGGTGCCTTATCCCGCTGTTTCGCAGGGTCGGCATGATGAGGAACGGATTTGGCAAGGTTAGTTTAAGGGGTGGCCGGATGCCCTTCCTGCCGCCACCCCGTGCCCCCAGGACGTAAGCAGTGTACCCCAGCTGTCTGCATCTAGTGTAATCCATGGAATAGTGCGAACGTGTTCAGACATCTGCGAGTCGTGTAACTGAGGCGGAACGTGGGGACCAGCCCGGTATTCACCTAGTGGGATGTGGGAAACCGCCTAAAATACACATCCAGGCTGGCCGGTACACCGGCCGACGTCGGTAATTCGCCGGGCGGATTCGATCCGGGGCCGGCGCGGCTACCCGAGTCCAGGAAGCAGCGTATTAGCACTCTCGGCTAACCTGGTGGGTCGTCACATAAAAACTAGTAGTAATTATCTGAGACGACTCCAGCTACACAATGTAGAAACAAAATTGCAGATATCTGCCGAAACACCATAAAAAATGCGTCTGACGGCTCTTAGGGAGAGGCACCAGGTGTATATTTTAAACCACTTGCCTGACAGTCCGAAAAATCTCTACAGAGTACCAAAACTCCTGGAGAACGTTCTGAGTTGGTATCATGCCTTTCTCTCGGAATAACGCCTAATTACCGCAGAACATCTTTTGTTCTGAGTCAGTTAGTTGTTTATCCATCCAAAAAACGCTGCACATTTATGTTACAGATTTTAGCTTAATATAATAAAAAACATAATTAAAAGTTAAACATTCTGGCGTATAATTACTTACAGGTGAAGTCAATTCCATAATTAATGTTAAGCTGTTTATTCACATCACGAACTACTGCACGCGTTACACTTCTTGCACAGACTACATCAACATCCTTTCAGCTGACAGCAAACAGCCATGATAGACCTGTCTCTTGATTGTATTCTTCGTGCTGTCCTATTTGTCTGCCTGACAAACTAAGTCTAATCCGTCCATAAAGAAGGACATATTGAGCCCAGAAAAAATGAAAGGAAGTTATCATTTTCCGTCATATATATTGCACATACAAATTTCGAGTAGCATGGATTAGCGTCTGAAAGTGGATTTTTGAACGACAGAATAGTTTTTTTTTTAAGTTTTTGCCAACGCTAGTATTTTTAACCAACACCTCTTTTGTGTTATTTCAGCAGGGCCTAACCGTCTGCTGAACGGCACGTGTTATTTAAGAGGTATATTTTAAATGCCTTTTTGATCATGTTGCTATCAGTTAGGTGCTTCATTTTCTTGCTGTTATACACTTTGATTCCCTCGCAGAAAATCCTATTTTGAGTATTTTAATGAGTTTTTACATGTATGTTAAGCATAGTTCTAATTCCATTAGTTGTTGTTCGTCTATTAATTACTAATGTTGTTTGCTGCCATAATTAGGTTGGAAACACACGACCTACGAATGTTAAAAGATGCGGGGTCTCACAAATAATCTTTTATTAGTAAACTTCGAAAAAATTATTTATAATCGTTGATAAGTAACTTCGACTAAAGCAGCTGGCAATCTTCAGACTTGAAATTTTATAGAAAATTCCACATGGAGGAAAATAGTGTGACACAAACTGTTTTATGACAAACATTACACAAAGTCGATACATATCTTATACGACAAACGTTGCTGTGCCTAATCGCCATACTGATAGGAGACAGATTGTAATCAAGAAATTACATACTTGTAATGCACTCAACAGCTTGGTCTATGGATCCTGTTATGTGCAAGTATGTAATTTCTTGATAGCAATGTATCTCCTATCTGGATGGTCATTAGACATAGCAATGTTTGTCATATTTGGTATCTGTTGAGTTTGTGTAACGTTTATAATAATGACAGTTCGTGCCACAGTACTCATGTGTAGTTGTCTGTAAAATTGCTGAAAATAGCTAACTGTTTTATGATTATAAATATTTTTCCGATCTTGACTAATAGAAAATTATTTATAAGACTGCCTAACTTTTATAATTATTAATGTTTTTCTTAACGTGTGTAATGGACGGGTAGATTTACCTAGATACAATTGCAATTCCAAAGTCTCTAAGCAGATTTTGGGCATTAAACATTACATTGTTGCTCAGAAAAGTGATCGCATGTTTAATCATTATTCACTATTAAAGGAGTCCCCCAAACGTAAGGAGTGAAATCTATGCAGAAGGTAGAGGATCCTAAACGGAGTATTTTAATATAAGGAACCAATTGTTGGAAATGAACATTTCAGGTATGAACATTTCAGATGGTATGAAGTCTCGAATGCGTATGAGGAACGTGTTCGTAGACCCTCGATCATCTACTAACGTTTCGCAACAGAACAGCTACGACCTCAGTTTGCTGCTATACGTTGTAAGTTCTATATGTCAACAGAAAAGTAAATATTCATTTGTAAACATTGGTTCCTTATCTTAAAACACTCGGTTTAGGATCTTCTACGACCTGTATAGTTTTTCCCCTGTTCTTTTCGACACGTAACATCAGTTTCTGGCGTTCCAACTTTGATGAGCTGTAGTATATGTGCAGTGACTATATGTTAATTAGTAAGTACTATGGCCGGCCGGTGTGGCCGAGCGGTTCTAGGCGCTACAGTCTGGAACCGCGCGACCGCTACAGTCGCAGGTTAGAATCCTGCCTCGGACATGGATGTGTGATGTCCTTAGGTTAGTTAGGTTTAAGTAGTTCTAAGTTCTAGGGGACTGATGACCTAAGAAGTTAAATCCCATAGTGCTCAGAGCCATTTGAACCATTTTTAAGTAAGTACTATGCAAAATAGAACTCACAGAGTCGTAGTTATAAACATACCCGAGAGAATCTTACTACTCGTTTCTCCCTGAATAGCTTCCAGTGCAATATAACTCAGGGTCCTAACGTCGATCATAATCGGTGTTCATCTCTCACATCTATTGCTAGTGGTATTATGCAGTTATTCACAGTACTGCCTTCTGGCCATTTATTATAACGTTTCAGCGTAGCAGTGTGTGACCAATTAACAAACTGCGAGCTTCAAGAACTTGAGTTTTCCTTGACCCAAAGTAGTTAATTGTTGCTTTAAAAAAAATGTTTCAGATGGCTCTGAGCACTATGGGACTTAACATCTGAGGTCATCAGTCCCCTAGAACTTAGAACTACTTAAACCTAACTAACCTAAGGAAATCACACACATCCATGCCCGAGGTAGGATTCGAACCTGCGACCGTAACGGTCGCGCGGTTCCAGACTGAAGCACCTAGAACCGCTCGGCCACACTGGCCAGCAATTGTTGCTTTCATTAACTACTGTAAATCTAAATCGACCCCTTCACCCATCATAACAACGAGATATCACGAAATGGCCTCCCGCTAGCTGCAGTCGCCTCCAAATGGAGGTGCCGTTGTATAGGTTAATTGCCGACTTTAGCAGTTGTAATAAAAGTCGTATTAAGACCAGACGCATTTCGCTTTTTTTAAGCGTTTTCAAGTGGTCTCTGTGTATGGCTTTTTTTTCTCTTACAGTTGTGTTAGTTATGATCATTAACAGTTCGCTTGCTTTACTGATTACTACGAATAGTCTTTATTCCTTTCGTTACTCAAGGTTTTTTGTTGTTTATTGCATTGTTCTTCGACTTTCACGTGTATGTGTTGAGTTTTTGCACACATCAATCTCACTGCTCTTAACATTATTTTATTTTGCTATTGCGGAATGCGTTCGTATTTTGTTTGTTTTGATAATGGAGGAAGCTTCCGCTATCGCCTTGTGCGTGTTTATATTTTACGACTCGGGAGACAGAGAGAGAGAGAGAGAGAGAGAGAGAGAGAAATAGAGAGAGAGAGAGAGAGTCTGTGTGTGTGTGTGTGTGTGTGTGTGTGTGTGTGTGTGTATTAATGAAAGAGAGATAAAGTTTTCGTTATTTTTATTTATTTGTTTTGATTTATTATTTTAAAAGTAGGGGTGATTATCTTACTTTGTTTGTAGGTGTGTGTTTGTGAAGGGAGCTAACACGTCCTATACCTTGAGTGTGTAAGTTACTGCTTCATTATGGCATGTTGGTGGACGATCTGGGGTGAGAATGTTGCCTAGTTTTGGTATCGTTTTGTGGTGTCTAGGAGGGTTCTTCATCTATGTCTACATCGTATTTAGCAAGCCACATAATGATGTGTGACGGACGGTACTTTTTGTACCACTAATTGAGCCCTCCAACAGTGTTCCACTCGCTAATAGCGCGTGGGAAGAATGATTGTCTTTATTGGCGGTAATTTCTCGAATTTTCTCCTCATGGTCATTACGAGAGACGTATTGGGGAAGCAATATGTCCGACTCATCCCGGAAAGTGGTATCTCGTAATTTCAATAGTAAATATCTCCGTGATGCACAACACCTCTCTTATAATGTCTGACAGTGGAGTTTGTTGAGCATCTCCGTTATGCTCTCATGCCGACTAAGCGATCCCGTGACGAAACGTGCTGCTCTTCATTTGATCTTCTCTATCTCCTATCAATTATATCTGGTACGCATCCCAAATAGATGAACAATACTCAAAAATCGGTCGAAAAAGAGCCTTGTGAGCCATGTCCTTCGTGGATGAGTTAAATTTTATTAAGATTCTTTTTATGATTCTGAGTGTGGTATCTGCTTTTCCTACAATTTATTTTAAGCGGTCATTTCACTTACGGTCGCTCTGGATAGTTACTCCTAGATATTTTACGGCAGATACTGTTTCAATAGTGTTGCCATACAGTAGTGGATTTCTTTACCTATGTATGCGTAGTATGTCACATTTATTTAAGTTCAGGGTCAACTGCCATTCATCAATTCCCTGGAGGTCATTCTGCAATTCGTTACTATCTTCTGGCGTTGCTACTTCGTTATAGACAACCACATCATCTGAGGACAGCCTTAGAGAGCATCTAGATCATTTATAAATACTGTAAACAGTAAAGGTACTATCAAGCTTCCGTAGACTACTTCGGAAATTACCTTTACACCTGCCGATTTGTTCCGTTAAGGACGACGTGCTGGGTTCTGTCTGAGAGGAAGTCTTGAATCCAGTCGCAAATCTGCTCCATTACTCGATAATCTCGAGTCTTTTTCACTAAATGGCAGTGTGGGACGGTGTCAAATGCCTTCCTGAAATCAGGGAACACGGCATCAACCTGAGAGACGGGGGAACGAAGAAAACTGAGTTTCACAGGATCTCTGTTTGAGGAATCTATGTTGATTTTTATAGAACAGATTTTCCTTCTCCAAGAACGTCATAATTCTTGAACATAGAGCATGTTCCGTAATTCTGCAACAGATTGACCTCAAAGTTATAGGTCTATAATTGAGTGCATCTGTACTACGGCCCTTCTTAAAAGCGGGAATGACCTGAGCTTTCTTCCAGTCACTAGGTACCGTTCGTTGCTCAAGCAATCTACGATACATTTCTGTTACAAGGGGGGCAAGTTCTTTCTCATAATCTTTGTAGAATCTTATAAGTACCCCATCTGGTCCTGACATCTTGCCACTACTAAGCTATTGTTGTTGTTTTTTCTATTCCGCGATCGGTTATCTCGATATCACCCATTTCGACATTCGTACGACGATTGAAAGAAGGGACCGTATTAGGATCTTCCGCAGTGAGAGAATTTCGGTAGACCGAATTTAGTTTTTCGGCCTTCTCTCTGTTATCGTGCGTTTCGGTACCAGTATGGCCACTGAGTGAATGAATAATCTCGACCGACTTACTGATTCTACATACGACCAATACTTCTTAGGGATTTTACTCAGATCGGTTGACTAAGTTTTACTTTCAAAGTCATTGAACGCTTCTCTCATTGCTCTCCTTATGCTCATTTTCGCTTTGTTCAGCTTATGTTTGTCAGCTAGGTTTTTAGTTCTCTTGAATCTGCGAAGAAGTCATCTATGTTTACGTAGCAGTTTTCTAACACGACTATTAAACAATGTTGGATCATTCCCATCTCTTAAGATCTTACTCGGAAGTACTTGTTTAAGGCACATTGCATGATTCTTTGAACTTTTTGCATTTCCTTTCCACACCTTCGTCCTCATCACCGAATATTTGATGCTGACTGGTCAGATAATCTGAAATTTGTGTCCAGTTACTCTCACTAAGTAAAAATATCTTCCTGCGTTTCTTAGCATTATTTGTTAGACCAGTTGTCACAGATGCTGTCACAGCCTTATGATCACTGACACCTTCCTCTGCGTCAACTGATTCTATAAGTTCAGGACTGTTGGTTGCCAGGAGGTCTGAGAGGTTACCCTCAGCCGTGCGGGATTAGCCGAGCGCCCTCAGGCGCTGAAGTCACGGACTGTGCGGCTGGTCCCGGCGGAGGTTCGAGTCCTCCCTCGGGCATGGGTGTGTGTGTTTGTCCTTAGGATAATTTAGGTTAAGTAGTGTGTAAGCTTAGGGACTGATGACCTTAGCAATTAAGTCCCATAAGATTTCACACACATTTGAACATTTTTTTGGTTACCCTCATGAGTTGGCTCTCTAACTATCTGCTCAAAGTAGTTTTCGGACAAGACATCCTAACAATGTCACACGAATCTCTGTCTCTGGCACCAGTTTTGATAGTATGACACTCCCAATCTATACCTGGAAAGTTGAAGTCACCCCCTATTACAACGGCATGATCAGGGAAATTATTGATATATTCTGCAAGTTCTGTCCGAAGCGCTCTACCACTAGAGCTCCTGACCCAGGCGGTCTATAAAAGCATCCGATTACCATTTTTGACCGATCTTTGATACTTAACTTCGCCCAGATTAATCCACAATCGGAATCCGTGATACCCTTGCTAAATTTTATCGAATTCTTTACTGCTGCCACCACTGGCGACTGATCTATCCTTACGATAAATATTCCAATCTGAACTTAGTCATGATGTCATTAACGTCTGGTTTCAACCAACATTCTTTTCTTAATGCTATCTGTGCATTACAGCCCTTAGTAAACGACACTAACTGTCGGAACTTTCCTTGGTTGCTCCTTAAATTCACTAAAATTATGTTAACCTTGTCCGCCCCGATGGCTGAGTGGTCAGCGTGACGGATGGCCGTCCTACGGGCCCGGGTTAGATACCCGGCAAGGTCGGGGATTTTCTTCGCTGAGGGACTGGTTGTGTTGTCTCATCATCATTTCATCCCCATCCAGCGCGCAGGTCGCCCAATGTGACGTCGAATGTAATAAGAGCTGCACCAAGGCGGCCGGACCTGCCCCGTAAGGGGCCTCCCGACCAATGACGCCAAACGCTCATTTCCATTTTCCATATTAACCTTTTCTATCTCTGATCTGCGACGACGAACGTTTTCGAGGATACTGTGGCTAATTAAACAGGTAACTCGTCTTTGATCCAAAGGGAGGGTTTCTCTAACCTAAAGAAGCCCGATGTGTACGCCAAACGTACTCCGCTACCCTAGTAGCCGCTACCTGCCTTAAGGGGAACCCTAGAATTCTGTACCCGATAGCAGAGGTCGAGAAATTCGGATCCGATATCGTCGCAGAGCCATCTAAGCCTCTGGTTTAGACCTTCCACTCTGCTCCAAACCAGAGGACCGCGATCAATCCTGGGTACGATGCTACAAATAGATAGCTTATTCTGCACCCCGCGTGAGATGCTATTTGCCTTCAGCAAATCAGTCATCCGTCGCAAGCAGCCGACGATGCCCTCAGAAACCATGCGGCAGGCGTCATTCTTGTCGACATATGCCACTATATGTGACCGGTTGCACCCAGTGCGCTTGATAGCCGCCGACAGGGCCCTTTCCACATCACGGACGAGACGTCTCGGCAAACATATCGAGTGCACACTGACATTCTTTCCCTCCTTACTTGCTATTTCCCTGAGGGGCTCCATCACCCACCTAACGTTGGAGCTCGCAATGACAAACATACCTAGCCTCTGAACTTGTCCGGACTGGGCAGGAAAATCGGCCGCTGGCCTAACAGCAGAGGCATCCCGTGCTGGCTCAGAGTTATAATCAACACTGGGTAGCACCTCGTACCTGTAAGGCGTATGGAGTCAGTAGCACGACCTGCTCCCTCTTTGGCTTTCTGCCCAGTGGCACGAGAACCCACCAGTGCCTGTCAGCCACTCTCGAGTGAGGACGGACCGGTCAGATGGTGCGTAGCAGAAGATGCAGGTCACCAGGGGATTCCAAAGGCACCAAAAATGTTGCAGGTCTCATCCCCAGCGCACCGAAGTCGTCGCAACTTTGAGCATTAGCTAGAATCTTATCGACGGTAGTCAACGCTGCTTCCAGCTGTTTACGGACAGCAGCCAATTCTCCTTGTGTCCGCTCACAACAAGCATAGTCCCTAGCCATATCGTAGAGTATAAAAATAGATATAAGATCCCAAATGGCATTACTGAGTTTGATTGTACGCTAAATATAACGACGAGAATAAAGAAACACTAAAAACCGCTCTGCAGATTTCTCACTATGCCCTGAGACAGCAAGCTCTCAGCTTACCACGATATATTTCATTTGCTAGTAATTTAATTTTTCATTAATTTTCCTCATTGTTCCATTTGAATATAGAAATTTGAAGTAAATCGGTGACGTTCCAAGTACTTCTCGAGGTGTTTGGTAACAAGATTTCTCCCTAAACAGAAATAAATTTCTTTACTGAAGTGGATGTTATCTACAGTTTCCTGCTGCTAGAAACTCTGATAACCCGAAAGCTACGGCACGAGATAAGTATGCACACCAGAATGCTCTGATCAAATCCATATGCTGTGTACCAGCATGAGCTTTAAACTTAGTGGCGTGTGGTGGCGGACTGACGGCGGAAAAATTGCACTAGGAAGCTGTCTTACACAAGGATATGCACCAAAATTTACCCAAAAACAAAAACTTAGAGTAATTTGCTAACCCTTAGTTTACACAGTAAATACACAGGTATAGCTCATTTCTTTGCAGATGCACGTGAAAAAGAAACAGAAACTAAACTAAATTACTGTGTATCAGACAACTGTTGCTCTGCTACCGCTACTGGTGCGTCTGCTTGGTTCAGCGTCTGCCGGTATACTCCTGTTCTTTCTCAACAGTATGTTTTATTAGTTTAAATAGCGTCTTGCTGCTGATGTTTGTTTGGTCATTTATTATGTGTTTCTTCTCTGTTACTGCTCTTTCCATTTATAGTTTTCTTGTAGGTGTGGGAGAAGTCTCTTGTGGCTGAATCTGAATATTTTCATGTCGTTTTCTATCTTGGTAAGGTGATTTTCTTGCCTGAGGTGTTCTGCAAATGTTAAAGGGTTGGTACCATATTTCCATGCCCCTTAATCCTCCTCATACCTCATTTCAAAAGTTCTGCTTGTCTCCTGTAGGTACAGAGCATCACAGCTATTACACTGCAGTTGATAAATGCCAGATTTTTGGTAGATGTCCATTTGATCTTTCTTTTCTGGACATTTCTATATAGAGTTATTGTTTTGGTATGTTATTTTTATTCCCTGTTTCTTGAGGATGTTCCCAATTCTGTGTGTCAATTTGTTTCCGTATGTGAGTGTGTACCAATCTGTCTGTTGAGTTGCTATGTTATTCTCTTGTTGTGTAGTGGTGGTAATGATAGTGTGTGTGATTGTGATGGGTGGTGCGAGTTTCTGAATTTGTATGATTTTTTTTTATTTTTATGTTTTTCTGGATATTTTTTGTTCAGTTTTGTTACTAGGGATTCCTGGTAGCCATTATTTTTTGCTATCTGAGTAATTACGTCCAACTCCTTATTATAGTTATGTTTGTCAGGAGATACTGTGTTTAATCTTTGGATTATATCTCTGTGGGATGGCTCTTTTTGGGCCTGTGGGTGGTTAGATGATTGACATAATATTTTGCTGTTGTGATATTTTTCCTGTAAATTCAGAGATCTAAATCATCCACTACAAACACACACACACCAACATCGTCACCACAACAGAACAAGAGAACAACTTAGCAACTCAGCAGACAAGCTGGTATACACTCACTGAAGGAAACAAACTGACTCACTTCAGTGTAACACCTGTGATACTCCATACCTAGGACAGACAAGCAGAACTTTTGAAATAAGGTATAATGAGCACAAAAGAGTGTGGAAATATGGCACCAGATAGCCAATATTTGCAGAACACCTCAGGCAAGAAAAGCACTACCCTACCACAATAGAAAAGAACATGAAAATATCCAGATTCAGCAAAAAGTAACATCTCCTACACCTACAAGAAAACAACCAAATTCAAAAAGCTCACCTTCTGCAGCATCGTCGATAGAACCAACTGTGGTTCTTTGGTGTAGAGCAGACTGGAGGGTATGAATCAGAGGCTCAGGCGGTTCTGTGACCGTGTACGTTGCAGATTCCTTGACTTGCCCCATCGGGTGGTGGGTTTCCGGGTTCTGCTTAATAGGTCAGGAGTCCACTACACACTGGAAGTGGCTACACGGGTAGTGGGGGCTGTGTGGAATGGACTGGGGTGGTTTTTTAGAGAGGGTCTCAGGAAACCACAGAAAGGGCGTCCGCCTAAAAGGGGGCAGGTAAAACACAGTAAGATCGTTGCAGCAACAATCGGTATTAAAGTTGTAAATTATCGTAGCTGTGCTGAAAAAAAAACCAGAGCTCCAGGCCCTAATAGAAAGCACTGAAGCTCAAATACACTCCTGGAAATTGAAATAAGAACACCGTGAATTCATTGTCCCAGGAAGGGGAAACTTTATTGACACATTCCTGGGGTCAGATACATCACATGATCACACTGACAGAACCACAGGCACATAGACACAGGCAACAGAGCATGCACAATGTCGGCACTAGTACAGTGTATATCCACCTTTCGCAGCAATGCAGGCTGCTATTCTCCCATGGAGACGATCGTAGAGATGCTGGATGTAGTCCTGTGGAACGGCTTGCCATGCCATTTCCACCTGGCGCCTCAGTTGGACCAGCGTTCGTGCTGGACGTGCAGACCGCGTGAGACGACGCTTCATCCAGTCCCAAACATGCTCAATGGGGGACAGATCCGGAGATCTTGCTGGCCAGGGTAGTTGACTTACACCTTCTAGAGCACGTTGGGTGGCACGGGATACATGCGGACGTGCATTGTCCTGTTGGAACAGCAAGTTCCCTTGCCGGTCTAGGAATGGTAGAACGATGGGTTCGATGACGGTTTGGATGTACCGTGCACTATTCAGTGTCCCCTCGACGATCACCAGTGGTGTACGGCCAGTGTAGGAGATCGCACCCCACACCATGATGCTGCGTGTTGGCACTGTGTGCCTCGGTCGTATGCAGTCCTGATTGTGGCGCTCACCTGCACGGCGCCAAACACGCATACGACCATCATTGGCACCAAGGCAGAAGCGACTCTCATCGCTGAAGACGACACGTCTCCATTCGTCCCTCCATTCACGCCTGTCGCGACACCACTAGAGGCGGTCTGCACGATGTTGGGGCGTGAGCGGAAGACGGCCTAACGGTGTGCGGGACCGTAGCCCAGCTTCATGGAGACGGTTGCGAATGGTCCTCGCCGATACCCCAGGAGTAACAGTGTCCCTAATTTGCTGGGAAGTGGCGGTGCGGTCCCCTACGGCACTGCGTAGGATCCTACGGTCTTGGCGTGCATCCGTGCGTCGCTGCGGTCCGGTCCCAGGTCGACGGGCACGTGCACCTTCCGCCGACCACTGGCGACAACATCGATGTACTGTGGAGACCTCACGCCCCACGTGTTGAGCAATTCGGCGGTACTTCCACCCGGCCTCCCGCATGCCCACTATACGCCCTCGCTCAAAGTCCGTCAACTGCACATGCGGTTCACGTCCACGCTGTCGCGGCATGCTACCGGTGTTAAAGACTGCGATGGAGCTCCGTATGCCACGGCAAACTGGCTGACACTGACGGCGGCGGTGCACAAATGCTGCGCAGCTAGCGCCATTCGACGGCCAACACCGCGGTTCCTGGTGTGTCCGCTGTGCCGTGCGTGTGATCATTGCTTGTACAGCCCTCTCGCAGTGTCCGGAGCAAGTATGGTGGGTCTGACACACCGGTGTCAATGTGTTCTTTTTTCCATTTCCAGGAGTGTAGTTATAGGTACGGAAAGCTGGCTAAAGCCTGAAATAAATTGAGCCGAATTTTTTTCAAACGACCTAACAGTGTTCAGGAAGGGTAGATTAAACACAGATGGTGGAGGAGTATTTATTGCTGTCAGAAGTAGTTTACCTTGCAGTGAAATGGAAGTAGATAGTTCCTACGAAATAGTGTGGATAGAGGTTGTACCTGACATTCGGACTAAACTATTAATTGGATCGTTTTACCGACCCCTGACTCAGAAGATATAGTTGCTGAACAGTTCAAATAAAATAACGCGTACTTCAATGCGAGATGCTTTAATTAATTTCCACAATGAAACTCTGTCTCGGAATGTGGCAGAAACCCCAAAGAGATTCTGGTCATATATAAAGTCCACATGTAACAAGACGCAATCAGTACCTTCACTGCGCGATAACAACGGTGAAGTCACTGATAAAAGTGCCACTAAAGCAGAGTTATCAAACACGGTTTTCCGAAACTCCTTCACCAAAGAAGACGAAGTAAATATTCCTGAATTCCAATCAATAACAACTGCCAAGATGAGAAACATAGAAGTAGATATCCTCGGTTTAGTGAAGCAACTTAAATCACTTAATATAGGCAAGGCCTCCGGTCCAGATCGTATACCAGTCCTGTTAAAGTATGCCGATACAATAGCTCCATATTAAGTGATTATATAAAACCGCTCGCTCATAGAAAGATCCGTACCTAAAGACTGGAAAACTGCTGAAGTCACACCAATACCCAAAAAGGGAAATAGTAGTAACCCGCTGAATTACAGTCCCATAACACTAACGTCGATTTGCAGTAGGGTTTTGGAACATATACTGTGTTCGAACATTATGAATTACCTCGAAGAAAACGATTTATTGACACATAGTCACCACGGATTCAGAAAATACCGCTCTTGTGAAACACAACTAGCTCTTTATACTCATGAAGTAATGAGTACTATCGACAGGGGATGTCAAATTGATTCCATAATATTTAGATTTCCAGAAAGCTTTCGACACCGTTCCTCACAAGCGTCTTCTAACCAAACTGCGCCTCAGTTGTGCGACTGGATTCGTGATTTCCTGTCAGAAAGGTCACAGATAGTAGTAACAGAAGGAAAGTCATCGAGTAAAACAGAAATAATATTCGGCGTTCCCCAAGGAAGTGTTATAGGCCCTCTATTGTTCCTGATCTATATTAACGACATATAAGACGATCTGAGTGGCCCTCTTAGATTCTTTGCAGATGATGCTGACATTTACCGTCTTGTAAAGTCATCAAATGACCAAAACTAATTGCAAAATGATTTAGATAAGATATATGTATAGTGCGAAAAGTAGCAATTGACTCTGAATAAAGGAAAGTGTGAAGTTATTCACATGAGTACAAAAAGAAATCCGCTAAATTTCGATTACGCGATAAGCCACAAAAATGTGAAGGCTGTAAATTCAGCTAAATACTTAGGGATTACGATTACAAATAACATACATTGGAACGATCACATACATAATGTTATGGGTAGAGCAAACCAAAGACTGCGATTCATTGACATAACACTTAGAAGGTGCAACAAGGCTACTAAAGAGACTACTTACATCACGCTTGACCGCCCTGTTCAGGAGTATTGCTGTGAGGTGTGGGATCCGCATCGGTTGGGACTGACGGATGACATCGCAAACGTTCACAGAAGGGCAGCTCGTTTTGTATTATAGCGAAATAGGGGAGATAGTGCCACAGATTTGATACGTGAATTAGTGTCGCAATCATGAAAACAAAGGCGTTTTCGTTACGACGGGATCTTCTCATGAAATTTCAATCACTAGTTTTTTCATTCGATTGCGAAAACATTCTATTGGCACCCACCTACATAGGGAAACATGATCGTCACCATAAAATAAGAGAAATCAGGACTCGCACAGAAAAATTTAAGTGCTCGTTTTTCCCACGCACCTTTAGAGAGTGGAACGGTAGAGAAACAGCGTGAAGGTGGTTAATTGAACCCTCTGCCAGGCACTTAACAAACATCAGCAACCAGACGCTATTTAAACTAATAAACCGTATTGTTGACACACAACAACTTCCCTGGACACCACTAAATAATATCACGAACTAGGTAATATCCTCACCCTAGATCTTCCACCACTATACCATATTAAAGCAATAACTTACGCACACAATAGATAGACATTAGCTTCCTTCACAAACGTACAAAAATGGTTCAGATGGCTCTAAGCACTATGGGACTTAACATCTGAGGTCATCAGTCCCCTAGAACTTAGAACTACTTAAACCTAACTAGCCTAAGGACATCACACACATCCATGCCCGAGGCAGGATTCGAACCTGCGACCGTAGCAGCAGCGCGGCTCCGGACTGAAGAGCCTAGAACCGCTCGGCCACAGCGGCCGGCACAAACATACACCTATGAACAAATCCTCCACTTTAAAATAAAAATCAAATCAAAAATAAACAAATAAAAGTAATGTAATCTCTCTCTCATACTCATACAGGCACACTTTCTCTCTCTCTCTCTCTCTCTCACTCACTCACTCACTCACTCACTCACTCGCTCACTCAATCGAAAAACATAAGCACTCACATTATCGAAACAAACAAAAGACAAACACTACCCGCAATAGCAAAACAAAAACACGCAGAATGGCAAGAGGACAGTGACACTTCACAAAACGAAAGTGTTAATGTGTTAAGTGCAGCGAAAGTGATGTGTACAAAACTAAACACATACATGTGGAAGACGAAGAAGAATGCAATAAGCAACAAAAACCCGTAATTAAATGAATGAAAACTGTTTATAGTAGTACTATGCGAACTGTTAATGATCTTAACAAACAAAATTGCAGGCGAGGAAAACCATATTGTTACAGTGATGACTTGAAGATGCTTTAAAATAAAGTGAAACGTGTCTGGTCTTAATAAGACTTTTATTACTATTGCTAAAGACGGCAGTTAGCCTATACTACTTTTATATGTGCAACTGCGAAAAAAGCGGCCAAAAAACAAAGACGACAACATGTAAAGGTTCAGTTGTTTGGAGTCATTATCACTTAGGCCTTACAACAGATATTGAATGAATTCATGAACGTGTTGCTGGGATCATGACAAAGTGGTATAGCCCACAGACAGTATGACAGAAAAGGTGAGTGAAAGTAAGAGGGCTCTTTGGAGGCACGGCGGTATTGTCCTCACTAAATCATGTTGAGCAAACGTAGAGAAACGATATCATTATTTTTTTATCAGCTTTCGGAAAGTGCCTATGCAGCCACCTTAGCTCTGGAAATCTAATGCTAAAATCTGTTTGTGACAATTCAGATTTTATGGCAGTTGAATTCGTACCCTGGTACAAAATTACATAGCCTTAACAAATGACAGATTCTGACATAAAACAAATTTTCACACACGCAGCCTACTGAAGGAAAGAAACAAGATAAAATTTAATACATGATACACAGTGATAGTAAGCTATAAGAATCTTACTGGTACTACGGTAATAACTGATAAATCGCCATTGGTTCACATTTGTGATAGTTCGAGTTCAATCCATATTAATGACTATTTATCTAAAGTAACAAATGGCTCTGAGCACTATGGGACTCAACTGCTGAGGTCATTAGTCTAAAGTAACATTAAAATGTTCTTTATGATGTCCTGTAAGAATTGTTTCAAAGGCTGCAGATACAGAATGGAATATGTGTGCAGGTATACGAGTACGATCTAGACGGAATATGAAATGGTTGGTTGGTTGGTTGGTTTGGGGAAGGAGACCAGACAGCGAGGTCATCGGTCTCATCGGATTAGGGAAGGACGGGGAAGGAAGGCGGCCGTGCCCTTTGAAAGGAACCATCCCGGCATTTGCCTGGAGCGATTTAGGGAAATCACGGAAAACCTAAATCAGGATGGCCGGACGCGGGATTGAACCGTCGTCCTCCCGAATGCGAGTCCAGTGTCTAACCACTGCGCCACCTCGCTCGGTGCGAATATGAAATCAATATAGAAGAACCAGACACAAACGTATAGTAGTATTCAGAAACATACATATAGGTCGTGCTTAGCGGGGTACGTTTATGGGCTGAACATTCCATATCCTGCTGAGTACCACGTGGGAAACTAGTCAGTTAAATTGTGCTTTGGTCTTCCCCTGACACTATCATTACCAAGAAAGTTATATAAGCAGCGCAGGGGGATATCTCAGGATACTGACACTGTTGACTAACTCGGACAGTATTTTATACGTCACTATATCATTGGATGCTAACAAGGCCGGCCGGAGTGGCCGGGCGGTTCTAGGCGCTACAGTCTGGAATCGAGCGACCGCTACGGTTGCAGGTTCGAATCCTGCCTCGGGCATGGATGTGTGTGATGTCCTTAGGTTAGTTAGGTTTAATTAGTTTTAAGTTCTAGGCGACTGATGACCTTAGAAGTTAAGTCTCAGAGCCATTTGAACTATTTTTTGATGCTAACAAGGTTTTGGAAGCTGCTTGTAAACTGATGACCAGAATCCCAAAGAATACTGTCAAGTATGTTTATGTGGTCCTTATTCCGAAGACGTTGTAAGAATACGTGACTTGGAGTTTCTTCCTCTCTGGAAACACATAGAGGTGTGGCACTTAGGTTGAGCCGATAGAGGTGTTTGTTGAACTTCCAACGATTAAATTTCAGTCGTGCTTCAAGTGTCGCGAAGCTGCTCGATGTGTTTGTCGTATTATAGCATGGTACTCTTGGAATAAAGGAATGAATTCACGCGTAGTTACTAAATTTGATTTTAGACGTCCACGACCATTCCTCCTTAACCAAATTTTTATGTTGTTCATAAATTGCGTCACTTTCTAAACGGTTCACGCTAATTATATCCATAGAAGCAGGGTATTTTCCAAATGTACTTCTGACCAAGAAGCGATCCTGGTAGCTGGAGTCCAACGTTTTTGTTAATCATGCCTTTGGCGTTCTTATGGAGATATTTTCATAGGAACTTTCATCCCGCAACACGAATTTCTTTATGCCTAACTGAGAAGTGAAACACTAATTTTCATAGATTTTGCTTTAAAGATTTTGTGATGCAACGAAATATTTTCGTAACTATTTTCACCACCTAAAAGACTGAACTTTCAAAGACAGTGAAACACGGATTGTTTAATTTCTAACAGGCAAGACAAATACAAATTTACATACGTTTAGCTTTGAAAATGTTTTTATAATGAAATAATTTCATAAAAATTTTCATCTCCACTTCCATTCCCTTACGATGATGAATTTCGAAAAACACTGAAATACCAATTTTATGGGTGCAACTTTAAAAATGATATAGTAATTCTTCAATAAAGGTTTAATTACAAAAAAAATTACCCAATATTTCATCACCTTAATTGCTGAATTTCCAAAAGTGATAAAACACGTATATTTTTATTTCCGAAACGAAATACCAATTTTCGTAATTCCCTCTTCAGATCTGCCTTAATAGCAACATACTTTTTAAAAAAAACTTTTCATCTCCTATTTCACCCCCTTAGGAGTCGAATTTCGAACAATCCCTTCTTAAACGATACCAACGATATAAGCTCCACACCCTCTCCAAATTTCAAGTTTCTGTCCTTAGCACTTTCGGCTGGTCGATGATGATTATGTAAATCAGTCTCGTCCTATTTCAGTCCCTTAATGGTTGAATTTCCAAAAACAGTGAAACACATTTCTTTCATTTCTAATCGAGAAGCCAAATACTAATATTCATAGATTTAACTTCAAAAATGCTTTCTCAATCAAATATTTTTATGAAAATTTCATCCCCTATTTGAATACATTATGAGTTAAATTTCCAAAAACAGCGACACACATATTTTTTAAATTTCTAACAAAGAAGGCAAATACAAATTTTCGTAGATTTAGCTTCAGTAAGGAAGATGTAGATATTTGTTACATTGTGAGCGCTGTGTGGGTGGCGTGTTTCGACTGTATAGCGTGTGCAGGACGGCATTGGGATGTCGGTAACGTTCGTCGTCACGTATATCTTTCTGTACTTTTAAGAGCCGGTTCTGTAACTACCTGAGGTCACCAGGAGGTACCACATTGGGAGGCCACGGTACGGAACAGCCAGCCTCAACGGTTGTCGGACAGGTCAACGACACTCAGCTTTTGCCGACATCCCGTCGAGAGACTGGCAGAAAGAAAACATAAATAAATCAAAAGGCTGATCGCTGGATCCATACCGGAACTTGCAGACTATCTGACTGGACGTCACAGTTTTCGCGATCGCGCAGGTTGTCCTGATTTACACCGTCACTTGTTTATTTCAAAACATATTTAGTCTAGTGAAGAACCAGCGTGCTACCAAAAGACGCACGTATTAATTGAAACATTACTTTAATTTTCATTGCACGGAACACCAACTTAAACAGAGTAACATGTCATTAAAGATCTGTTGTCTTTGTAGAGGTAAAGTACACTACTTCCTCGGACACTCAAACGTATCGTCAGCCAAGACAAACGGTGCATAAACCATGTAAATGTGTTAAGATGAACCCATGGCCAAAATGTTGGCTGCAGGATTGGACAATAGGCTGGAGGATCCTGTCCCGATACTGCGCAGCCTTCAAATTACCCTCGATAGTGGCGAGAGTCTTCAGACGTCCGACATGATATGTCTGGCCCAACTCTCTGCTGAACCTGTGGAACTGCGTGCTCACGACGAATACTGATGCGTGGCCACCTCTACACTCTTTTGCGATGATAATCAGGCCTCAGACAAACTCTGCACTCGCAGCTGAAGAGATGCCGAAAAATTTAACGCAGGTTGCGTTCCAGGTGTTTCCTTTCCCACCCAGTCCACACACCAGTTCTCCCAGTCACCCCAAAAAATGCTACTTGTAGACCTGTTATATTTTTCTCAGGCTACCTGCGATCCCTAATTTGTGTATAACTGTTATCGGCTGGTGCTGCTTTGCTCGCCACGGCGATCACTAGCAGACAGATCTTTCATGTTTTGTGTCGCATGGTACTAGTTGAACATTCCAATGACAGTGCTGTGATCTACGCTAATTTCGAGAGAACTTTCCAGTGCTCACAACCCTTCAAGCTGTAATATTATAATTCGTCCGCAGCTCGTGGTCGTGCGGTAGCGTTCTCGCTTCCCGCGCCCGGGTTCCCGGATTCGATTCCCGGCGGGGTCAGGGATTTTCTCTGCCTCGTAATGACTGGGTGTTGTGTGATGTCCGTAGGTTAGTTAGGTTTAAGTAGTTCTAAGTTCTAGGGGACTGATAACCATAGATGTTAAGTCCTATAGTGCTCAGAGCCATTTGAACCATTTTTTTATTATAATGCGCGTAAGGCCTGATTTTGGAAAGTTCCCTCAAGGTATGTTGACAGACTGACAGTGTACACGATTGGAGATCAACAGACTCCACTGAGCTGCTCTAAGAATACAGGCTTACTGTAACCCCAAATACATGGGCGGCTTTTAGTAGCGGTTTCCTTAGAAAAAGGGTTCCTTGCGCCAGCACTGATCGTGCTTTCCTGACACACCAATTTTTTGGTTCCGAGTGCAGCACCACAGCGAGACAAGACGTGACACGCTGTCAGAGTGAAACAAAGTGTGTGGCACAGAACTGAAGGTGCAGGTGCTACTTATTGCCAGCGCCGGACTTTGGTGCATCGTTGGGGCCATGCGTGGTGCCACGGCCGAGCTTTGTTTGGTACCTGGCTGGCCTGGAACTGTAGGTATCAGGGCAATTCCGCATAGACGGGCTAGGAGCAACCGTGGTGGAGCAGAGGAATATACACTGATGGAAAAAAATCGGAACGCCAATAAGGAGTTTTGGGACATAAACCAAAGTTGGTAGGCGTTTTTTCTACATCTGGAAGATGTCGCGCAAGAGTGGCGTTAGTAGCGCTACAACGAGGATGCACATCATGTTTACTTTAATACACACTGTAACGGCCGTGAGCGTTAGTAACCTTTTAGATGGGACGTGGTGAGTTGATATTAGTCAAGAACGACTTTAAGGCAAGAAAGAAGCCTTTGTCAACACCCCATAGCGTTTGAACCAGGTCATGTAATAGGGCTGTGAGAAGCTGGATGTTGCTTCTGCGATACTGCAGTCAGACTCGATGGGAATGTAGCCACTGTACATACTGCTGACAGTGACGGCCTCGAGAATGTACGGTCACAAGAAAATCACGCTCCAGACGGCCACATGGCACTACTGAGACAAAAGACCATCATGTTTGACATATGGCTCTGCCGCATTGCACTGCATCTGTAGCAGCAATCTGAGCAGCAGTTGTCACCACAGTGACACAAGGAATGATTACAAATCGACAGCTCCGAGCCAACCGCCCCGTACCATGCATTCCACTGACCTCAAACCACCACCATTTGCGACTTCAGTTGTGTTAAGCGAGAGTTCAGCGGAGGGCAGTGTAGGACTCTGTTGTGTTTTCTGATGAAAGCTGGTTCTGTCTCGGTGCCAATGATGCCGGTTAGAAGGAGGCCAGCTGAGGGCCTGCATCCAGCCTGTCTGTCGTCTGAGAGCGCGAGCACTCTCGTGGTTATTCCACGTCCCCTGGCTGCATATTTGAACGTCAGTCTTGTTATTCGACCTGTTGTGCTGTCAACAGAATTCCAGGGACTATTTTCCAACAGGGTAAAGCTAGCCCACGTACCGCTGTTGCGACGCGAAATGCTCTACAGAGTATCGAGATGTTGTTTTGGCCTGCTCTCCAATTGAGGACACACGAGACCACTGGGCGACAACTCTAGCGTCATCCACAACCAGAATTAACCGTCCCTATATTGACCGACCAAATGCAACGGGCATGGATTCCATCCCACAAACTATCATCTGGCACCTGAACAACACAATGCATGCACGCGTGCATGCTTGCATTCAACATTGTGGCGGTTACATCACTTGTTAATGTACCAGCATTTCACATATGCAGTGGCTTAATTATTTTTTGGCGTTGCGATTTTTTTCCGTGAGTGTAGCTGGAGTCGACCATTGAAAGCGGAAACAACCGGCAAGTTGGAGCTCGAGAGCAGCCACTTGAAGGCGGAGCTGGAAGCGTGACAGAGCAGCAAGGCAGCTGGGCTGATGGCTGGGAGTGGCTTGCTGTCAACACGAGACGTAGTTCCGTCTGAGCAACACACGGCGTTTGCCTTCGCATCTCCAGGAGACACGCACAGCTGTGAGCGAGGAAGCGCTAGCTGAAGTGTGGTCTCCGTTACAAGTGGCTGGCAGTGGGTAGCGGCGATTTGTGTTGTCTTGTCGTGTAAACAGTTGATCCTGTGCTGGCGTAGTTAAGTACCCATTGGTTAACGTTTGTGTTACGCGGCAAGGCTGCTGTTAGGTGCGTAATTCGTAGAGCAGTGCTTCATCTGACTGAATCGTATTTTAGGGATAACTTTGTCTTTTATTGATTGTTACTTTTCTTTGTGTCGTTGCCATAGGATGCACATTTAGTTGATGCATTAGTGTACATATTGTCTGTCTGTTTCTGCTGTCTAGCTGGTGTTTGCTTAAGATGTCATCCTTGGTTGGGTGCATTTTATGATTAGGTTATGAAACAAGATCCTTGGTTGCGTGTCCTCCTGTTGATAAATATGTGATAATTCGTGTCTCTTTTATTTCCAGGTTTTAATCTCAGTGGGGCGAAATATTGATTTTTAATGCTGTGTATTAGGTTACGACTATCTGAGGCTGTATTTTGGTTTGTGTCACTTTTGTAAAGCCGATTGTTACCTTGGGGCAAGAGTTTTGTAGAGTATTATTTTATTGTACAATGTATCATCGTAATTTGAAAAACGGAGCTCTAGTTCCTGGTTTGTGGTTTCTCACGAATGCGGTCTGACTTATTATATGGTTCACATTGGCTAATAAGATTGATTTGCATTTGGTTAGGAAAGTACTCTGAAAATCCCCAGCCACTTTCCATTCACACCGTCATACTGCGCCACAATATAAAACTTTTTCTTAGCCTTTTATATCGAAGAATGTATTTATTTCCTGATAGTATGCAGTACACTTGGACTTTTGTGGTATTTTAAAGCTGAGACTCGTTCTCTTCCTGTTCTCGGTCGTCGAAAGGCCTCCTAGAAAATCCACAGCCCTCTGAGACTGACAAACATTCCAAATGGCTTCCGTCGATTCATGGAACTCGTTTTAGTGTACGTCATAAGATAATGCTGAACGAAGCAGCTGGCCAGTCGCTGTCCTTGCTTAAGAGTTTAGTTATTACAGCAGCATAGTTCTCTTTTATGAACTTACTGCTGCTATTCGCCTTTATAGTTTGACACGGATTTATTTGGTTCGTTTCGACCCTTTAGAATCACAAGTGACTTTATCAGCACGGTTTCCCTCTTCCCCGTATCTCTATCTTTTTTCCACTTGGTTCCCTCTGTTTCCATGATCTTAATTTTTGTCACGGTACTAGTCGAATTCAACTATTTCCCTGTAGTGAGACAGATTCTGCACCTCTGAGTATGTTTATTTTTTACACGTTATTTCAGTTGTCGTTCCTGACTCCTTTTCGCCATATATTTCATGCTAAGGATCTCTGATCGCCAAAATATTGTGTCCGTTGGACACTGTGAACCAGCAGTACACCCGTGGACTGCTCGATCAACAAATAAACTGGGAGAAACGGAAGAACCACGCGCAACATATTGTTCAGTTTGCTAATTCTCTGAAGAAATGTGCAGAACAGTAAAGAGCTGAAATCCCTACAAACTATGAATCTCACTTTTAACAGTCAGAAACAGCCTCAACCTGTTTCATTGTAATTCCATTAAGGCCCCTCACCAAAGCAATGGAGTTGCGACTTACGTGCTACCTAGTATGTGCTGGGACGATGACATCATTTGAAGACTCCAGGTTATTGGAAAACTGGAAATTCTATGTTTTGCTCCGACTCAACAAGACACAACGAGCGCCTCACACGTCCTGCCATGCCAGTACAAATGGAGACAATTGCGTGCCATCTGCGATATCACAGATGAGGGAATCGCACTGAGTCTTACAATCATTGCGATTAACAGATCGGTATAACCTTCTTGTCCAATTCGAGGCTATGCTTCGTCTCTAATAAAGTCGACGATAAGTTAAATTCTGACCCTATTTATTCACATACCGAAGGAAAAATTGTAACTCTCTGGAGACACGTGCTAATACCTTGATAACGACCTTTGTACAAAAGCTTTACCAGGTATGACGTATCGAAATAAACCCCGCAGTGATATGAAATTGTGGGTATGTTGAATGCTACGTTTCGACAGCTCTCTAAATAATCACAGACAGTTCCTGTGGCACTAACATCGGGTGATATAGGGGACTAGTGAGGTGCAATAGGATGGCTGTGTGTTCGCCACACCAGGGATGTAAATTTTCAGCCCAAGGAACACGGTGTTGTCATCTTGGAAGACGGGAGTATCCCCAGATTATTATTCATGAAGGAGTATCAGGAAGGGCAACATTTGTCCATCGATAATATCGAAACAAATATCCTCGTTGGTACTCACGGTAGCCTGAATGTGTAGGCCCAAGTGATGCTATGAAAATCACTCCTAAACCATCCATCTTCACTTATGGCCTGAACTACACTATCTGATCAAACGTACCCGGAAGCCATTGTGTAATGCGGAATTGACCGCTAGATGTCACGAGAGGGACCCGTCAGTGTGAAAGGAGGCCGGGAGTACTATGTTGTCATTAGACAAGCAGTAACAGCAGAATGTGTGGATCAGGAGAGTTCAGGAGTTCGAACGTGGACTAGCCATTGGATGTCACCTGAGTAACAAAGCTATCAGGGACGTTTCAATCCTACTAAAGCTGCCCGACTGTTTGTGACACAACTACGAAGTAAAAACGCGAAGGACCAAACAACAGATAAACCAAGACGAGGCAGACCCCATGTTCTGAGGGACATGGAAGTGGGTTGTGTTGTTTGGGGAAGGAGACCAGACAGCGAGGTCATCGGTCTCATAGGATAAGGGAAGGACGGGGAAGGGAGTCGGCCGTGCCCTTTCAAAGGAACCGTCCCGGCATTTGCCTGGAGCGATTTAGGGAAATCACAGAAAACCTAAATCAGGATGGCCGGACGCGGGATTGAACCGTCGTCCTCCCGAAAGCGAGTCCAGTGTGCTAGCCACTGCGACACCTTGCTCGGTGAGGGACATAGGCCCTGGAGCACTGCATAGATTAGTTGCAACAAATCGCATGAAATCAGCGAATGGAATCAAAATCATGTGCACAGGCCGTTAAAAAGAAAAGGGTACAGTGTCCGAGCAGCTCCTCGTAAGCTACACATTTCTGCTATCAAGGGAAAGCGAAGCTTGAAGTGGTGTAAAGAGCTACGTGGTCAATGGATGCTAGGAAACAAGTGATATGGAGTGATCAGTTACGCTATAGCCTGTAGTAGTCCGATGGAAGGGATTCGGTTTAGCGAGTGTCTGGAGAAAGTTACCTGCCATCATGTTTTGTGCCTACAGTGAAGTAAGGAGGGGTGGGTGCTACAGTGTGTTGATGTTTTCCGTGTTCAGGGTGCGGTCCCCTTATTGTGCTTAATAAAACGCTAAGTGCCGAAGGCTATTCTACACGCTTTACTACACTGTGTACTACGTGCGACGAGGAGCAGTTCGGAAACGATGGTTGTTTGTATCAGCATGACAATTCATCCTGTCATGAAGCAGTATCTGTTAGGCCATGGTATACGGACAATGACATTCCTGAACTGGACTGCTCCGCCACGAGTACCGACCGAACCCAATGGGACACTTTTTCCATGAGTTAGAACGTCGACCTGCCTTCAGATCCCATCGTCCAACATCACTACCTTCTCTAGTTTCAGCTCTGGAGGAAAAATTAACTGCCATTTCACCACAGACATTCAGCCACCTCACTGAAAATGTCCTCAGCGGTGCTGAAGCCGTCATAAAGACGAAGGGTGGCCCTATCTTATATTATTTTCCACTAATAGGCGTCAGCGTACTTTTGATCAAATACCCGTTTGGGCTCTGTTTGATAATACTTAATATCAATTACAATATTTCAAAATGGCAGCAGATTATGCTGTGAAATCTCAAAACGGAAAACTAAGTTAGAACCTCTAACTGAAAAACGCCTATCAGAAGCGGAATTTGTCTGGACAAATCTATAATACTACAAATAAACTAACTTAAAAACTTGGGCTACATGTTGTCTTGTATAGACGACCCAGATCTTACAATGTACAAACCTACAATAGTGCACTCAAAATCAAATTCAAAAACAAGCAAGATTAACAGCTTATAAAAGTTCTGACACGACAAACTTTGTTTTATGGTAGCGAATAATGAACCATTCCAAAGCATGAAAGAAATGAAATTTATGAGTAAACAAGCCGTCTACGGTCTTCTGTTAGTATGCTCTTCAGTTCAGAGACTGGTTTGATGCAGCTCTCCATGGTACTCTATTCTGTGCTTGCTTCTTCATCTCCGAATAACTACTGAAACCTACATCGTTTCTAATCTAATTAGTGATTCTTTGATGTCTCAGAATGTGTGCTATGAACCGCTCCCTTCTTTTAGTGAAGCTGTGCCACAAATTTCTTTCTCATCAATTATATTCGGTACTTTCTCATTACTTACGTGATCTACTCATTTCACCTCCAGCATTTTTCTTTAACACCACAATTCAAAGCTTCCATCCTCTTCTTGTCTAAGCAGTTTATCGTCCATGTTCCACTTCCATACATAGCTACATTCCAGACAAATACCTCCACAAAAAACTTCCTAACATTTAAATCCATATTCGATGTTAACAAATTTCTCCTCTTCAGAAACAATTTTCTTACCATCCTCTCTACTTCGGTCATCATCAGGTAGTTTGATGCCAAAATAGCAAAATTCTCCTTTTCTAATCTAATTTCGTCCCCCTGATTTAATTCGACTGCATTTCATTATTTGCTTTGCTTTTATTTATGTTCATCTTATATCGTCCTTTCAAGGCTCTGTCCGTTCCATCCAATTGCCCTTCCTAGTCCCTTACTTTCTCCGATAGAATTATAATGTCATAGACAAACCTCAAAGTTTTTATTTTTTGATTTTCTTTCGTTGATGTTCATCTTATATCCTCCTTCCAAGACACTGTCCGTTCCATGTAGCTGCTCTCCCAAGTACTTTGCTGTCTCTAACAGAATCACAGTGTATTGGCGAACATCAATTTTTTTTATTGCTTCTCCCTGAATTTTAATTCCTACTCCATATTTTCTTTGGCTTACTTTGCTGCTTACTGAGTGTTCAGATTGGATAATAACGGGGAAGGTTACAACCGTGTCTCACTTCCTTCTCAACCACTGCTTACATTTCAAGGCTCTCAACTCTTATAACTGCCATCTGGTTTCTGTACAAGTTGTAAATAGCCTTTCACGCCCTGAGTTTTACCTCTGCTACCTTCAGCATTGTCGAAAGTGTACAAATGCTATAAAAGTAGGTCTGCCTTTCCTTCTAGGCCATAAATGTGACGAAATCACAGCCAAACAGCTCAAAATAACACACGTAACAGCTTACGTTTAGGATTAGTGACAAAACTGGCTTCAGCAAAATAGATTGAAACGACCAGTTCTAAATTATGTAGTCAAAAGAAAGAAAGCTGTTTGTCGGTCATACAAGAGATGAAACGAAACCGTAATAAGCCACTAGGCTCCTTACTTGAAAGTACGATGATGACAATAGACGGAATGAACTGGGTCGGCACACAGTCGACATGGAATGAAGTCGACTGTCGAGTTTCGCGCCTTCTAATCCCATTGCGTTGCTACGAAATATCGTCTTAGCTGTACAACTGGATCCACAATTTCATGTCAGAAAGTTTAGTATGTAGTATCTCATGGGAACTCGTCTGCTGACACCGATGTAATATCTGGCCCATGATCTTCCCCATGAAAGCGCGATAGGGCGTGTGCTGTTCTTAGTGTACATAAATTATTAACAAGACAAGTTCAACGTCTCTCTGAGATTGCTTGCAGATAATGCAGTCTAGTGAAGTCAAAAAATAAACAAAAAATTATAAATTGATTTAGACGCTTGAATAGTGTGAAAAGTGACAACTGATCCCGGATAATAAAAAGTATGAAGTCTTCCACGCGTATACTTACAGAATTCTGTTGACACAAGATTTGTAGATTGTCAGTACAACTAAAAGGGCTTACAGTAATGAAAAACACAAACTGAAAAGTGATACAAGAAACGAACCAACAGCTGCGTTTTATTGGCAGAACACTTGAAAGGCACAACAAATCCGCTACTGAAACTCGTTATACTACGCTTGTCTGTCCTTTTCTAGCACGATGCTGCGCAGTACCTTCTTATCGGATAAAATTGATGGAAGATATCGAAAAACGTCAGAGAAGGGCCGTTCGTTTCATGTTACAATGTAATAAGGGACAGTGTGTGACGGTTTCGATCAGCAAGTGTGGATGACCATTATTTCAAGAAAGCCATTTTCCTTTGAGACGAAATCTTGTCAAGAGATTTCAGTCGATAACGTTTTTCCTTCAAATATCAGAATATCTTGAGGCATCTCACTTACATAGATGAGGATGACCAACACGATAAATTAACAGAAAGCAAGCTCATACTGGAACATTTATGAGTTCAAGACTGATTTTCACAGTTTGCGAAGATGACAGAACTTCAGTGCAATATATGGTGGCAATGAAAACTTGTGCTGGAACAGGGCTCGAACCGGGATTTCCGACTTCACGCAAGCGGTCTCCTTAACCCTTTCGGCTATCGAGTACGCTCCCCAGGCAGAGCCAAATCTCAATGTGTCACTGCTTTGTCTGGATCGTGCATCCTACAAGAATCACAGTATCTGTGCGAGCATAGGATGTACTTAAACCGTGACGTATGGAAGTTTGGGTTTGTCTGGGGAGCGTGTTGGATAGCAGAAGTGGTTAAGGCGGGTGCCCGCGTGAAGTGAGAAATCCGAGTTCGAGTCCCAGCCGGTACAAATTTTCGTTGTCACGGGTACACTACGCAGCTGGAGTTTCACCACATGCACAAAAGCTGACGCTCGCACCATTGCCTGCTCCTTCAGATATGCATGGATGTCTGAAGGACAGTGCGTAGTACACCGTAATAACACAGACGCTACAAAATCATATTTAGGTGTTCATTTTCCCCGTGCAACATTCGAGAGTGGAACAGTAGGAATCAGTGGCGTAGCGCGGTTGTAAATGTTAGGGAGACTCTGCAGTTATTAGAGGGACACAAAATAGTACAATAAACAATAATTTAAACATATGAAACAAAATGTATCAAATAAAACAACAACAACTACTACTACTACTACTACTACCACTACCACTGCCACTAATAATAATAATAATAATAATAATAATAATAATAATAATAATAACTAACTGTTTCAAGAAATGATGACAAATTTGTAGAACTCCAGCAGCCAGAGAAGAAGCACTTATATTTTCTTGTACACAAGTGCAATGCGTCTGTCTTTTCTTTCCACGAATAAGTCTATAACTCGGTCTACAAAGATCTGATCACTGGTTAGCTCTCCAAGTAGTGTCTTTTCTATTGCTAACGTGCTCAATCACGACTACCGGATGTTGGACATTGAACTCCTTAAATGCTTTTTCACTCGTTTAAGAGTACTTATGATTCGTTCACTGCTTGCTGTAGTTGCGGGTAAGGTCATAACCAAACGCAGGAACTTCGTTGTTTCTTCATAAACGGAGTCTAAATCATTGTTGACAATGTACCTTAAGAGGATTCTTGGAAATGTTTTTTCTCGTCAGTGTATATGTTACACAGTTCATTTTCAAGTTGTTCTTGTTTGATAAAAGGGTACTGTTCTAATAATTAAAGCAGTTTCAACTTTGGGAATTCTTTTTGATAGTTAGGGAAACACTTTTCGTTCAAAAGTTCAACAAACTGAATTTGGGGAATGTCTTGAAACCTTCTTTCCATCTGAACAATTTGCAAATCCAGAATTTCGTAAGTTAGTGCCCTGAAAGATGTCTTTTTGACTGTCACAGAATGATAAGTAGCTATTCAAACACAAGCTGCATTTAATGCATTTATCAACGAATGTTTCCGTTCTTAATTGTCGTAAGTTTCTCAAAACAGTTCTTATTTCGTCGTGGCAAGCAGTTATGCTGACATATTGTGACTGAAGAACATTAAAGAGATGATCAACATAAACAAAGCACCCTCGGTAGAAGCGAAGCAAGTAGACAAACGTAGGATCATCCATCCGTCGTTTCATTCACACAGCACAGCTCAAAGATTCTGAGTCCCACTGAGAGTCTGTAGCATCGAATAGATAATTAAAAACACTATATAGCCCTGAGAAATGACTAAATGTTGTTGAAACAACCCTGGAACGAAAGTTCCAGCGAGTGTTGCTTGCATGTGGCAGTTTAAATCCTTTCTCAGCAATACAGTCCGTTTTGATGATTTGCTGAAAAACGAATGAAATGCAATAAGATCGCTTACAAACAAGCGTACATGTCGTATGATTTTGGAGGCATGTAACAGTACCAAATTCAGTTGGTGTGCGTAACAATGAATAAAGAGCGCATAGGGACAGAACTGTTTCACCAATTGTACTGTAGTCCTCTTTCTCTGCCCGCCATTACTGAAGCGCCATCATATGTTTGACTAACCACTTTTCCTTCCACATTCCATTCTTTCAATACTGCAAGAAAAATGTTTGACAAACCTTCAGCAGTTTTATCTCCAGAAACATAGTAAAATCCAATGAATCTTTCCCCAATTTTGTCTGCAATACAGCACCTGAATATTACACACATTTGACTCTTGCATGACACGTCTAATGTTTCATCACACTGAATCGAAATGAAATTGCAGTTCTGAATTTCAGATTTTATTTTCTCGTTAACTGCGAGAGTTATTATTTCTATTACATCATTCTGTATATCTGGAGAAGTTCCTTTAAAGGTTGAAGATGATGATAGATGGTCTCGGATTACCTGCTCTTCTTGAGCTAGTAAAACCAACAATTCCAGATAGTTACATTTGTTGCTGGAGGATTCGTCTTCTCGATGACCGCTAAAGGCTAGTTCTTGTTTACAAAGAAATACAATAAGACGAGCCAATACTCTCCTGCTGGATGCAACTTGTTTGTTGTATTTTATTGCTGTCAGACGAGCGGCTTCAGAAAGGGCGTGCTCAATTCTACTTTTGCCCAATAACTGAAATGATTCTTTGTTCTGCAGGTGACGTTTTGATATTTGATGCTTTTGTGCTTTCTTGTCAAATTTCTTTATAGTAAAAATGCCCTCATTGCATCATTCCTTTTTACCACCAAACAGAAGATATGTATAACAATATAATCTGTTATTAACCACATTCGCAGTCAGCCAAGCATACTTTTCGTACCAGGCTGTCTGAAAAGTGCGTTTTTGTTTGGCTTCACTTACAGCTACAGGAGGTCGTTGTTCTTCAATTCGCACTTTTTTTCGTGCATTAATGTAGAAAAAGGCGTTTTTAATAAAAGTTCTATAAGGTGTTCAGTTGCTGGCTCACTCATGTTGGCCACACAACGCAAATATGCACTAAAATCACACAAGAATGACTATGAACACAAATCGCGCGACTATTCACTTCCGTGTTAAAAGCCAGCATAGAAGCGGCAGAGACTAGTCTCGATACCTGCTAGCAAGTGCAGCGCACTGGCCTTCGTGGAAGATGGGAAGAGGAGGGGGTGCAGGCGCACACAGGCAGGTAAAGGAAGGGAGGCAGAGACTGAGAGCAGTCGAGTCTCAAGCAGGCAAATACACCAATGCTCATGGTGCGGCGCGGGCTACAAGACTGATGTCTTCGCACATTTAGAGCTCTTAGTAGAAAGTTGTTAATATTTTTGTTATGAATTACTGTTGCATCTTTTTTAAACACTAATACAGGGGAGACTAAGTCTCAAAGTCTCCCCTCACGCTACGCCACTGGTAGGAATATACACTGATCAGACAGAACAGTATGACCACCGATCTCCTAGATATATAAACCCGTCAAGGCGATAGCAGCATCACCTGGCGAAGACTGACTGTTAGTCAGACATACGCACGGTACTTATAGCATCAGTGAGCTTGCTGTCCGTTCCATGAATAGAATTGGAAAGGTGCGCGACCTATCTGAGTGAGACTGAGGGCAGATTGTGATAGACCGAACGCTGCACGAAACCTGCAAGACTTGTCGAGTGTTCGAGGAGCGCTGTGGTGAGTATCTTCAACACATAGAGCGACCACACATCATTACAGATAACTGACGTCGTAGGCTAGGCATACTGGTAAAACAGGTCAGGAAGCGAATTGTGGTGGAACTACCATCAGACTTTAATGCTGGGTAGAGCACACATTTGTCTGAACACAAAGTACACCGAACACTCCTAAGGATGGGCCTCCGCATCTGACGAACTGTGCGTGTGGCAGTCTTAACTCCACATCGGCAGCTACGACTGAAATGGCCACTGGACGGTTTCGCAGTGGCAGAGCGTTAGATAGTCTGATGAATCCCGATACTTTCTTCATCACTCAGATGTGAGGGCGCGAATCCGTCGTCTTCCGGAGGAACAGCTCTTTAACACCTGTACTGCGGGATGGAGACAAGCTGGTGGCGGCTCCTTTATGCTCTGGGGAACATTCACGTGGGCATCCGTGGGTCCAGCGGTGCTCTTGAAAGACACGATGGCAGCCAAGGAGTATCGTACACTGCTTACTGACCACGTACACCCCTTCTTGACGATTATGTTTCGAGACGGCAGCGGCATTTTTCAGCAAGATAATGTGCCGTGTCAGAAGGTCAGGAGTGTGATGGGGCCGTTCGGAGAACACATTGGTGAGTTCCAGTTGATGCGCTGGCCCCCCAATTCGGCAGATCTGTACCAAATCGCATACATCTGGGATGTGACTGAACGTGGCATCAGAGTTCATCGCCACCTCGCCGGAATTAGGTGACGTGTGTGTGCAGACGTGGTGCCAACTCCCTCCAGAGACCTACCAAGACCTCATTGCTTCCAAGGCACGCCTCGTCACCGCTATCATCCGTGCCGAAGACGAACATACCGGCTATTAGGTAGATGACCATAATGTTCTGTCAGATCAGTGTGCACCGATGAACCGAAACATTATGACCTCTGCTCACTGTGAGCATGAGTAATCGCCTGATAGCGTTGTGGACATGGGACGCGGTAAGGAAAGTAAACAAGCGTATCAGAGATGAATGGGGAATCGTTCTAGCGATGGTACGGACTGAGAATGAGAAAATCCACTGAGAAAAGTGACTTTGACAAAGGGCACATTGTTACGGCTCGCAGTCTGGGAACGAACATTTGGAAAACGGCGGAACTGGTCAGTTGTTCGCGTGTTACTGTCGTGAGCTCTTACGGAAAGTGGCTGACGATCGATGAAGCCACGAGTATGTGACAAAATGTTGGATATCCACGCCTCGTCATAGTACGTGGAAGTCGGATGCTTGCTCGTTCTATCAAAGACTGTAGGAGGGGCATCCGTGATCTAGGGGCAGTGTGTTCGACTTACGAGAAGTCACCTCGTTCTGCCAACGGACTTGTCAAAAAGGGTGGAGGAGCGGACAGAGGTTCAGAGCATTCTTTTGCCCTTGGGGTGGAAAACTGCCCTTAAAAGTCGGCACGAGCGAGAGGTGACCATTAGAAAAATATTCAACAAGCGACGAAACGGTAACGTTCTACGGGTCGGTGCGTGGAATGTCAGAAATTTGAACGTGGTAGAGAAACTATAAAACCTGAAGAGGAAAATGTAGAGGTTCAATTTAGATAAATTGCGGATCAGTGAAGTGAAATGGAAAGAAGGCAAGAATTTCTGGGCTGACGAGTATAGGGTAATACCAACAGCAGCAGAAAATGGTACAGCGGGAGTAGAATTCGTAATGAATATGAAGGTAGGGCAGAAAGTGAGCTACTGTGACCATTTCACAGGTAGGACAGTTGTCATCAGAATAGACAGCAAACCAACGCCGACAGCAATACTTTATGTATACACGCCGACGTCGCAAGCAGAGGTTGAGGAGACAGACAAAGTATACGAGGATATTGAACTGGTAATTCAGAAAATCTGATAGTTTTGGAGGATTGGAAAGAGGTTGTAGAGGAAGTAATAGGAGAAAGGATTATATGAGAATGTGCGATTGGTGGTAGGAAGGAGAGAGAAGAAAGACTAATTGAGTTCTGCAGGAAATTTCAGATAGTAATAATGAATACCCTATTCAACAATGACAAGAGAGGGAGGTATATTTGGAAAAGGCTGTGAGATAAGGGAAATTCTAGTTAGATCACATAATTGTCAGGTAGAGATTCAGAAATGAAGACACGTTCACAGGATCTGTCGACCTGGAAAAGGCGTTCGGCAATGCTAAACGGCGCAAGATATGCTTAATTCTGAGAAAAATAGGTAAAGCTATAGGGAAAGGCGGGTAATATACAATATGCACAAGAACCAAGAGGGAACAATAAAAACGGAAGACCAAGTACGAAGTGCTTGGATTAAAAAGGGTGTAAGACAGGAATGTAGTGTTTGGCCCCTGCTGTTCAACCTATACGTCGAAGAAGCAATGACAGAAACAGAAGAAAGGTTCCAGACTGGGATTAAAATTCAAGGTGAAATAATATCAATGTTAAGATTCGCTGATGACATTGCTATCCTCAGTGAAAGTGAAGAAGAATTACAGGATCTGCTGAATGGGATGAATAGTCAAATGTGTACAGAATGTGGATTGAGAGTAAATCTCAGAAAGACGAAAATAATGAGAAGCAGAAGAAATAAGAACAATTAGAATCTTAACATTAGTACTGAGGATCACGAAGTAGATGAAGTGAAGGAATTCTGATACCTAAACAGAAAAATAACCGACGATGTACGGAGCAAGGAGGACACAAAGCGGAGTAGCACTGGCAAAAACGGCGTTCCCGGCCAAGTGATGCCCACTAGTACGAGGGTATTCCCAAAAGTAAGGTCTCCTATTTTTTTATAAGTACAGAACTCTGTTTGTGTGGCAGTTGGTCACACTGTTATGAAGAGTGCTTCACGCGCTGTGTGTAAACATGCGCACGCCGCGCTGAGGCGCTCAGTCTTGGCTTGGCAGCCGTTGAGAATGGAGCTCCTGTTGGATGTTACCGCCAAGTGCGAATTGCTCGCAGTTGTTCGGTTTTTGAACGCAAAGGGCACTGCGCCGATTGAAAACCATCGCCAATTGACGAAAGAGTATGGTGAGTCATGCATGGATGTCAGAAATGTTCGTAAGCAGTGTTGAGAGTTTGCAGCTGGTTGGACCGAAATTCACGACGAACAAAGGAGCGGGAGACCGTCAATTTCTGAGGAGACAGTGTTGAAGGTTGAGCAAAGCATGTGTGAAGATCGGCGGATCACCCTGGATGATCTCTGCACGTTGGTTCCTGGGGTTTCCCGAAGCACCGCTCACAGAATTTTTACGGAAACATTGAACTACCGGAAGGTGTGCGTATGATGGGTGCCACGCATGCTGACTGAGGACCACTTGGGGCAACGAGTTGATGCTTCCTGTGCATTTCTTCAACGCCTTGTAGCCGAACAGGACAACTTTCTGGACTCAATAGTCAGGGTGACGAAACCTGGGCACACCACTTTACACCTCAGACCAAGTAATAATCTCGCCATCTCGCCAGTCGCGGCATCCTTCTTCGCCAAAGCCGCGGAAGTTCAGACATAGTCTGTCGGTAAAGTCATGACAACCGTTTTTTGGGATCGGAAAGGGGTACTGTTGGTCGAATTTATGCCCACTGGGACCACAATTAACGCCGACAGGTACTGCGAGACTCTGAAAAAACTAAAACGGGCAATTCAGAACCGGAGAAGAGGAATGTTGAGTAAGGACGTACCCATTCTCCATGTCGACGCTCGCCCACATATCGCTCGTCAAACCGTTGCTCTCCTGCAACAGTTTCAGTGGAACATAATCACCCACCCACCCTATAGTCCTGACTTGGCGCCCAGTGACTATCACCTGTTCCATAGGTTAAAAGAGCGATTCATCTCCGACGACGAGGTGAAAGAAGAGGTTCATACCTTTCTGGACAGCATGGCGGCTGGTATGACATGGGCATACAAAAACTGCCACAGCGTCTACAAAAATGCATCGACAGAAATGTTGATTATGTCAAAAATAGCTAAATTTTCAATTTGTAAACTGATGTAAACAACTGTAGAAATAAACAGATTTATGTACTTATAAAAAAATAGGAGACCTTACTTTTGGGATTACCCTCGTATCACACATAGACTTTATTTGAGGAAGGAATTTTTGATAATGTACGTTTGGGGCATAGCGTTGCAGGTAGTGAAACATTAACAGTGGGAAAATTGCATTAGAAGAGAACCGAAAAATTTTGTGCTACAGAAGAATGTTGAAAATTATGTTGACTGACGAGGTGAGAAATGGGGAAGTTCTCCACAAAATCGGCGAGGAAAGGTGTATATGGAAACACTAAGGAGAAGAAGGAATAGGATGATAGGAAGGTTGGCATAGGAGAGAAACACTTGGCGGCAAACATCAAATCACTCAGAAATCTGCTGACTCAACAAAATAAATAATTAAATAAATAGAAATAAAAAAGGTGCCGATATGTGGCAAATCTGACGACAGAGTACAAAGTTGATGCAGTTACAAGTGTTTTGAAGGTCACACTGCAGATAACATTACTGAACACGGGGCTCCACAACAGACGTCCCCTACGTGTTTCCAAGTTGACCCAACGACGTCGTCAGTTCGATTGTAGTGGGCACGAGGTCATAGAGATTAGACTGTTGATGCAAACGACTGGTCGGATTAATTACATTTCTTGCTATACCAGGTCGATTGTTTGCTATACCAGGTCGATTGTCGTGTCTTGAAACGTTGTCATCCATTCGAAAAGCTACACGAAACGTGCACCGTGCCAGCGTCGCAGGCCGTTGGTGGAAGTCTAAGCTGTGAGGGACATTCACCTGGGCTTCCATGTGACCTATATAGAAACTGAAAGCACAGTGGCTGCTTTGGCCTACGTGAACAGTACTGCGGACCAGGTGCATCCCTTAATTCTTGATATCCTCTCCGACGATAATTATATCTTCCAGCAGGATAACTGTGCATGCCACAAGGCCATAGTCGTGTTACAGTGGTTTGACGAGCATGATAGTGAGCTGACGTTGATGTCTTGACCGCCAGATACTGGAGTCCATCTGGGATGCCATAAGGTGACAGCTCCACACCCACAAACTACCAGCCGGCAATTTACGGGAATCTCGTGACCTGTGCGAAGACATCTGGTGCCACATACCCCGGAAACCCAAAAAGGGCTCGCCGAACGCATGGCACGCAGAATCGCTGCTGTACTATGTTCCAGAAGTGGACCAACACGCTGTTAAGCTGGACGCCATAATTATTTTGCCTTATCAATGTAAGTCTGAAAGTGGTGTCTTCCACCCCTTCTCAACCACTTAAGTGTAAATTGCAGAGAAATCATGCAGATGCAGGAGTGTAACTTCCCCAATCGGATCACGATCAGCAACGTTACACGCCTTCAACTGGTTACCGTGTAGTGGTTTGAGATTAATCGCAGGATGTTGACATATAATAAGATGCTAACGTGTGCTCCACCATCTGAGAAGGTGTTTGTTACGTGATCTCCCCTCAACACGTGTGGACGCGACGCATTCTCTCAGCGCCGGTGCTTGTCGGACCGCTGCCCAGCGTTCAGTATGCAGTAGTGGGAGATGACCAGTCTTCGTGCAAAGCCGGTCGCCAGTCGTAAATAAATATGTTCTCTGCGAACGTTATCTGCGTGGTCAAGAATACGGTGCCAATATGTTAGGGACAAAGTGGGAAGTTGTGTCGTTTGCAAAGGCGTACAGGAAGAGTGCCGTCGAATTTATGAATGAGTGTCCGCGTACCAAAAGACATGTCTCCGAATAGATGGCACGAAACATTCTGTTGCAACGGCTTATAAGACTTATGCTTCAATTACATCAATTCTTTCTGTAAAGTTCAGTGGACGTTTATCTTTTTTAATTTTCGAAACGCTTTTTAGCACTTCCTCGGCATGACTAAAGTTACTCGTTTTAAATGAAAATTCTATCTATATCAATGATGAGCAAACTACGTGTTCCGGTGTGTGACGGAGGGTTATGGTACCTTTAAGTGGTCTCCCTCCCCCACCCCCCTTCAAGGTTACATTCGCGAATGGCGCTTAGGAAAATCAGTGTCACTAAGCCTGTGTATTACCTCTAATTTCTCGAATTTTTTCGCTGTGGACATCTCACGGTACGTGTGCGGGAGGAATTAATATTTTCCACGATTCTTCCCAGAAACTAAGCTCTCGAAATTTCAGCAGTAAACATCTCAGTAAAGCACAACGCCTCTCTTGGAGCATCTGCTACCAGTGTTTATTGAGCAACCCTGTAACGCTCTCACACGGACTAAAAGATTCAGTGACAAAAAGTGCCGCTCTTCGTTGGATCATCTCCATCTCTTCTATCAGTCCTACCCTTTAAATGTTCCAGACTGATAAACAGTATTCATGGATCGGTCGAACAAGCGCTTTTAAGCCACTTCCTTGGTGGATGCAATAACATTTCCCTAGGATTCTTCCTGTTAATCTCAGTCAGGCATCTGCTTTTCCTACTACCTGTTTTATGTGGACATTCCACTTAAGGTCACTCTGGACAGATATTCATAGATATTTAAAGGCAGTTACTGTTTACAACTATTTGACGTCGATGATGTAGTTCCACTGAAGTGGATTTCTTTTCCCACGTGTGACTTCTACGTTACATTTATTTACGTTCAGAGTTGCCAGTTCCTACACCATTCATCAATCGTCTGCAGCTCCTTCTACAAGTCGTTACTGTCTTCTGGGGTTGTTACATTCTTACATACAACCTCGTCCTTTGCGAGAATCCTTAAACTGCTTCCGAAGCATTCTTATAGAACATTATACCTTATTATTCCACTCCCTTTTACTAAAAAGCTCTATTCTTGAACATAATCTTCATTTAAAGTGACGGCTTTATGCCACTTTACTAGGAGGGCCAGTGTGCTCGCATAGTACCACTCTACAGATCGACGTCGGAGACGTCTTGCTTCATCAATAACCCCCCCGTTATCTACGTTCTGCTTCCCGCCGAGTGCATCCTTTCTTGGACCAAACAATTGTAAGATGGAAGGTGCGGGATCCGGACTGTAGGGTGGGCGAGGAAGAACAGTCAAATGAAGTTTTGTTAGATTCTCATGGTTGCGCAAACTTTTGTGAGGCCTTGTGTAGTCATGGAGAAAGACAAGTTCGTTTGTTGCGACGAACACGCTCAACTTGTTTTTTTCAGTTTCTTCAGAGTTAATCGTTGCTCCATGATGGAGGACGTCAAATGCAATAAACCCTTTCACAATTCCAGAAAATCGTCGCCATGACTTTACCGGTTGAGGGTGCGGCTTCGAACTTTTTCTTCGTAAGGGAGGTGGTGCGGCGCCACTTCATGGATTGCCGTTTTGTTTCCGTTTCGAAGTGATGAACTCTTGTTTCATCGTCTGTGACGATGTTCGACAAAAACTCTCACGATCAGCTTTACAACGTGCAAGCAATGGCGCCCAGATGGTCACTGGTTGCACTTTATGGTTTTCTGTTAGGTGGCGAGGAACCCAACGGACACACGCCTTAAGCACCCCAACAGGTGAACGAGTGTGCCAGCACTTCCAACAGAGACTTGCAGTTGTGCAGCGAGGTGTTTGATTGTAATGCGTCGATCGCCGCTTGTGAGAGTGTCCGCACGTTCCAGCATTGCAGCCGCCACAGCTGTGTGAGCCGCCGGTCAGCACGCGGAATATCGGACATGTTTGTTCGGCATTGTTGCGATGATGACAGACGCCTCGCCCAACGACTCATATGCTTTTGTTCACTGTCAGGTCTCCACAGATATTCTGCACGCTACTCTGAATATCTGCTATACTCTGATTTTTCGCCAGAAGAAATTCAATGACATCTCTCTGCTTGGAACGCGTCTCCTTTACAAACGCCATTTTTGAAGGCTACGTATAGTGCCGTTACCTTCTGAGCTCCATGAAACTATAGGGCCGAAGCGGAAATATTCCACCTTGTCCCACAATAGATTCCGCGTTTTGTCAACCGAAATTGCCTAAGAAAAAAAATGTGTTCCATTACTTTTAGAACGGCCTTCATACATTGTAAACGGTAACGGTCCCATTACACTTCCTTAGGGTACCTGCGAAATTACCTCTTCATCTGTCGTTAAGAGCGATTGTTAAGTTCTATCTGCAACGAAGTGTTGAATCCAGTTGCAAATGTGATCCGATACTCGGTAAGCTCGTATTTTTTTTTTCACTAAACGGTAGCACTTCTCAGCGTGAAATGCCTCCCTGATATCGAGGAACACGCTATTTCGTGGAGAAACAGAGCGAGATGAGTTTCGCAAGATCTCTTTTTGCGGGATCCATGCTGTTTTTCGTTCTCCAAAAATTTCATAACAAGTGAGTATAAAACATATTCCACAATTCTACAACAGACTGACGTCAACGACGTAGGCCTATGATTATGTGCCTCTGTCCTATGACTCTTCTTGGAAACGGTAATGACCCGCGCTTTTTTCCAGTCGATAGATACCATTCGTTGCTCCAGTGAACAACGATAAACTAATGCTAGAAGGGGAGCAATCTCTTTCACTTAGTCCCTGCAGAATCTTATAGGTATCTCTTCTGGTCCTGATGCCTTTTCAGAACAAAGCGACTGTAGCTGTTCTTCTATTCCGCGATCTGTTAAATCGTGCTGTAAATATGAATCTTGGACTGTGTATTAACTACCAGCCACGACTAAATATAAGTATCACAAACTGTGATTTATTTCATAAACTTCCTCGTGCATCGGTCAACAGTTGCGGTGAAGTTTTAAGAGATTAAAACTGTTTTGTCAGCTTCCGCTGATTAAAATTTTAGAAATGAATGATTCGTCCACCTATGTACTATACCTTGATTTTCGCACTTAATCATTATCATGCTCTTTAAAAGTTATCATCACCCCCTACAACCATTTGAATAACATGAAAGGGTATACAACATGAACTTATGATGGAACGACATGCTTTTAAAGTCGTACGAGTAACACTCCGTTCAGCATTTAATGTTGTTCGATCGCCAGAGCACAAGCTATTTTAAATCACAAAAGAGTAAAAGCAAGAACAAGAGATTCCAGAATCTTTAAAGTCAGTACAGCCATTAGACTGTTTTTTTATTTGCAGTGTTACATTTACACGGCCATGATTTAGCCAACTGTCATTCAGTCAACATGATTTACTCAGAGATAAAACAAAGCAATAGGCTTTTATCAGAAATATTGACCCTTAGACAATGTGTCTAATAGTGTATTTTAAATATGGCAGTATGGCGTCTTAGGCACTGTATAACATTAAAACCTTTGATAATGCCACTTTAAAGCCGAAATCACGATCGTGTAAATGTAACACTGCAAATAAAAAACAGTCTAATGGCGGTACTGACTTAAAAGAAATATATTATGACTGTGGCCCCACATAATGAAAAGAATTATTAGATCCCAGGATAGTAGGAACTTACGGATCTGAGTATAGTAAACTTGAAGGTTTCAACCCCAGGGTGGAGCAAACATCCTAAGTCGGTATTGAGTCTCAGTGTATAGCTGAATTTGACAAAATATAAAAAAATAGAAACTACAGCCGTAATTTTTCCCGGGGGCATGCAGCTTTACTGGTAGCATGGAGAGCTGCATCAAACCAGTCTCGGGACTGAAGACCACAACAACAACAACATAAAAAGATCTTGTATACAAGATTTAAGTATCAGAAAGTTTTAACGTATTTTAGAATAGTTTTGACACTCTACAGCTTTTTCGTTAATATGTCTCTAAAGGAAGATACTGTCGGATACCTGTAGTGCTTTTATGATGCGCATTCCAGGAGACTATATTGTATGGTGCGGAGGTTTGAGCTACACTAAAGCCGTGGAAACAGGTGGGGTATGATCGACATAGTAGTTTTCCAATATGTTCTGATTCCTGAAGTACCATTCAGTTGTATTCAGCGGATTAAATGGTAAAAATCATACAAAAGACCCTCCATACACTACCGTGGCATGGTAAGTGCCATTCTCCTGACTGCTGCTGAGTCATGTGGGAAAGCAGGAGAATTAGCAAGCAGACACAAAGATAACGAAAACGTAGAATGGAAATAATGTACAACACGTTGCCGTCTTGTCGTACATAGATAAACGCAGGTCAAATGATGTCATGTACCAAGTGTACCATGTAGAATATTATGAGCGTGTGAATTTCTTTTCACAAAGTGCCTCATCCAAGTATGGCGGCTTCCAACAGTGCTTACTCGTGGCAGCTAAGAAGTGCGTTGTTTAATCAGAGCTAGTGTGAACAAGCAATACGACTACTATCACATAACCACTTGCCATTGGTCACAGCGAAATGCTTACGGACTATTTGCCACACTTTAACACATCATTAGAATTTTCATGTTACACTCAACGGCAGAGGGAGGAGGGGATGAAATCCTACATCATTAAGATGTACAAAGAGCTCCACCCAAAGATAAAAAGGAGAGAATGGTCTCACCTTGATTACGATTACTGGGATGATTAGCTGTCTGTAGTATGATATCCGTCGAGTTGAGTTACAGCTGGAAGAAGATTCTACCCTGTCAACTTCGGCAACTTAAGGACCATGCACAGACATCAGTGTAGTGTGTAAGCGGCCTCCTCAGTTATAGGAATTTATTGTCCACCGATGGGCATCAGTACAAACGGTAACACGTTGGGGTATGCTGACTTGGAACTGGTTGAGTTTCTATGCTGTGTACTGCACGGTTTTATGCTGCCGATAGTGAATCCTGTATTACTTCGTATGGTACCTGGAACAAGCTGCAACTCCACGCATGAGTCACCGTAGATTACGACAGACAGTTAAAGCTGGATGCCTCCCCAGCTCTGTGTGATTTTCTATTCATTAAATTTAAGTATTGTACATAAACAGATACACTGATCAACCAGAACATTATCATCTCCGACCTGCTATAGGCATAAACCGTCCAGATAATAGCAGCATCGTCTGGCGAGGAATGACTGCTAGACACAAGCACGGTACATGTAGTATTAGGAGAGCGTGCTGTCCATATGTAGAAGGCGCTAGAACTATCTGAGTTTTACCGAGGGTAGATTATGATGGCCCGGAGGCTGGGCACGAGTATTTCTGAAACTGCACGACTTGTACGGTGTTCGAGGCTTGCCGTGGTGAGTGTCCTCAACACGCGGCGAAACCAAGGTGAAAACACTACCAGACATCGTAAGGTTGGGCGGCCACCTCTCATCACGGATGTCGGACGTCGTAGGCTGGGCAGACTGGTAAGACAGGACAAGTGGCGAACTGTGGCGGAACTAACGTCAGACTTTAATGCTGGGCAGACAACAAGTGTATCTGAACACACAGTGCAGCGAACTCTCCTAACGATGCGCCTCCGCAGCCGACGACCCATGCGTGTGCCAATGTTTACACCACGGCACCGGCAACTACGACTGAAATGGGCATGTGACCATCGGCACTGGACGTTGGTGCAGTAGCAGAGCACTGCATGTTCTGATGAATCCCAATACCTTCTTCATCAAGGCAATGGGAGGGCGCGAATCCGTCGTCTTCCAGGAGAACAGCTCCTTGACACCTGCACTGCAGGTTGGAGACAAGCTGGTGGTGGCTCCATTACGCTCTGAGAAACATTCACCTGGGCACCCATGGGTCCAGTGGAGCTTTTGCTAGGCAGCATGACGGCCAAGGAGTATCGTGCAGTGGCCGAGCGGTTCTAGGCGCTTCCGTCTGGAACCGCGCGACCGCTACGGTCTCAGGTTCGAATCCTGCCTCGGGCATGGATGTGTGTGCTGTCCTTAGGTTAGTTAGGTTTAAGTAGTTCTAAGTTCTAGGGGACTGATGACCTTAGATGTTAAGTCCCATAGTGCTCAGAGTATCGTGCACAGGTTGCAGACCATGTACACACTTCATGACGATCGTGTTTGCCGACGGCAGCGGCATTTGCCAACAATATAATGCGGCATGTCACAAGGCCAAGAGTGTTATGAGATGGTTCGATTCCTCGGCGAGATCCAATAGATGGTTCAAATGGCTCTGAGCACTATGGGACTTAACATCTATGGTCATCAGTCCCCTAGAACTTAGAACTACTTAAACCTAAATAACCTAAGGACAGCACACAACACCCAGTCATCACGAGGCAGAGAAAATCCCTGACCCCGCCGGGAATCGAAACCGGGAACCCGGGCGTGGGAAGCGAGAACGCTACCGCACTACCACGAGCTGCGGACTAATCCAATTGATGTGCGGGCCCCACAACTCACCAGATCAGAAACCAATCGCACACATCTTGTATATGATCGAACGTGGCGCCAGAGCTCATCGCCCCCTTCCCCGAAATTTGCGGGAATTAGGTGACTTGTGTGTGCATATGTGTGCCTTCTCCCTCCAGCAACCTACCACGCCAGGACGCGTCGCCGCTGTTATCCGCGCCAAACTGACTACTAGGTAAGTGATCATAATTTTTTGGCTGGTCAGTGTACGTATATAATCATACAATTACCACCAGATAAACTGATCCAAGAATTCCGAGAAAGCGCTCTCCCTTCTAGCTTCAGAATTGCTAATAATAATCCTCTCGTGTTCAGAGCGAATCACTCCATCTCACCTTCGTCTGACTTACAACAACGAGCTATGAGCCCTCTACTTTCAAAGTCCCTAATATTAGTATTGAGGCGTATCAACGTCCATCCGCCGGCCGTTGTGGCCGATAGGTTCTAGGCGCTTCAGTCCGGAACAGCGCTGCTGCTACGGTCGCAGGTTCGAATCCTGCTTCGGGCATGGATGTGTGTGATGTCCTTAGGTTAGTTAGGTTTAAGTAGTTCTAAGTTCTAGGGGACTTATGACCTCAGATGTTAAGTCCCATAGTGCTCAGAGCCATTCGAACCATTCATTCAACGTCCGCCCACCGGACGCAGGACCAAGGCAGGTAGAACTTTCAGTGTAATCAAGTGTGCACAACACAACGAATGCGAGAAACGACAGTCCCCATGAGTGGTGTTAATTCGTTGCTGAAGATAAAAAAACACGTAACATCTTTGGTAACATTTCTGGAAAAACGGCGATCTTGTAATCTACATAAAATCTGTGAAATAAAAAAAAATCCGTGATAGCGATGGAAATTTTATTGAAATGCCATGTTTCGCTGAAATTGCTGACTGAGGTCAATTGACTTTTCCACGCATCGTCAATTTCAACTGATTCTGAAGATGGCCTAAGCTTTGGCAGAGACCGATTATTTTAATAAAATAACCATTGCGATCAATGATGTTTTTTCACTGATTTTATGTAAAAAAATATGACATGCCAAGAAAAAGTGGCTACTGTTACAAAGTAAAACGAACTGTGGCAGGTTATGGCAATAATTTTCCCATAGCAGACATCCGTTAAGCAACATACACTACTGGCCATTAAAATTGCTACACCAAGAAGAAATGAAGACGATAAACGGGTATTCATTGGACAAATATATTATACTAGAACTAACATGTGATTACTTTTTCACGCAATTTGGGTGCATAGATCCTGAGATATCAGTACCCAGAACAACCACATCTGACCGTAATAACGGCCTTGAAACGCCTGGGCATTGAGTCAGAGCTTGGATGGCGTGTACAGATACAGCTGCCCATCCAGCTACAACACGATACCACAGTTCATCAAGAGTAGTGACTAGCGTATTGTGACGAGCCAGTGGCTCGGCCACCATTGACCAGACGTTTTCAATTGGTGAGAGATCTGGAGAACGTGCTGGCCAGGGCAGCAGTCGAACATTTTCTGTATCCAGAAATGCCCGTACAGGACTTGCAACATGCGGTCGTGCATTATCCTGCTAAAATGTAGGGTTTCGCAGAGATCGAGTGAAGGGTAGAGCCACGGGTCGTAACACATCTCAAATGTAACGTCCACTGTTAAAAGTGACATCAATGTGAACAAGATGTGACAGACACGTGTAACCAATGGCACCCCATACCATTACGCCGGGTAATACGCCAGTATGGCGATGACGAATACATGCTTCCAATGTGCATTTACCGCGATGTCGCCAAACACGGATGCGACCATCATGATGCTGTAAATAGAACCTGGATTCATCCGAAAAAATGACGTTCTACCATTCGTGCACCCAGGTTCGTCGTTGAGTACACCATCGCAGGCGCTCCTGTCTGTGATGCAGCTGATAGTCCATGCTGCTGCAAACGTCGTCGAACTGTTCGTGCAGATGATTGTTGTCTTGTAAACGTCCCCATCTGTTGACTGAGGGATCGAGACGTGGTTGCACGATGCGTTACAGCTATGCGGATAAGATGCCTGTCATCATGACTGCTAGTAATACGAGGCCGCTGGGATCCAGCACGGCGTTCCGTATTACCCTCCTTAACCCACCGATTCCATATTCTGCTAACAGTCATTGGATCTCGACCAACGCTAGCATCAATGTCGCGATACGATAAACCGCAATCGCGATAGGCTACAATCCGACCTTTATCAAAGTCGGAAACGTGATGGTACGCATTTCTCCTCCTTACACGAGGCATCATAACAACGTTTCACCAGGTAACGCCGGTCAACTGCTGTTTGTGTATGAGAAATCGGTTGGAAACCTTTCTCGTGTCAGCACGTTGTAGGTGTCGCCACCGGCGCCAACCTTGTGTGAGTGCTCTGAAAAGCTAATAATTTGTATATCACAGTATCTTCTTCCTGTCGGTTAAATTTCGCGTCTGTATCACGTCATCTTCGTGGTGTAGCAAATTTAACGGCCAGTAGTGTAAATAGAAATTACATAAGCCAAGGCGATAACATGTTCTCTATAAGGTGCCCACGTCGCAACCATGTGAACCGCGATACTGCTGTACGAACACAAGATATACCCGGAAATTAGACATGGGCCGTGACTAATATTTCCAGTATGCAGTATTCTTTCTCCAGTGGCTTACAGATTGACAGTATGGCAAGTGATGCCCTCGTATGGTTAAGTGGTCTGCACAGCTGATACCCTGACTGTGGACCGTGCTGTCCGCCACGGATCCCATCGACTACTAGACCTGGGTCGTCTCAAGGTCAGGAAAGGTCCGTGGTCGCAGCGACAGATCTGCAATATTTCAGCTTAGAGTGACCCATACAAATAAATTTTGACTTCAAAAAATTCATATTACTGTGCTGTGTGTAATAATATTGATTTGCAACCAGTTTCTGTTTTAAACCATCTTCGCGGCAGGAAAATATTACAGATGTGTCATATGTCAGACAGGTCTTGAGATAAAGTTAACGAGAAATACATGGACTTCCACTAAGGTCAAAAGATATTAGATAGACCACTTTTAACAAATGTGACCAAACAAGAAATTAGTATGAGGACTGACGCAATTCTTTAAGTTTGTACATGCTGTTGATTTTCACCATAACCTCCCACACTTCGGTAATTTGTATCAGTAGCCACTTTTTTCCCATGTCATATTTCTTTATATAAAATCAGTGAAATTATATTTGCATACAAGTCTGGGGAAATATCTTGACCATTATAGACGCTTCATTTCTTCACGTCGCAGACACTCGAAATAAATATAACAGCCATATGGTTGCAGGGATGTTATTTCTTCACAGGAAGAAGTTCGAACTCCACCGACAAAATCGTGGTTGCTGTTTAGGGATATACTCAGAGTATTTTGGTGTAGGGGAATCCTGGTCTCAGGTGGCTCTTTACAGAGTAATAACGTAAATATGAATTAATCTGTTTGTTTACCTAATTACCTTCGTTTCTGTGTAAATACATTCAGAATAATATGCAATAATCGAAATGTTAAACCATAAACATAGATTAACGTAGCAACTCTCAGATGAAACTCTGTGAAGAAGATGCTATCACTGTGGGAACAGTCGAATATAAAGTCGTAGTGCCCATCTTCCATTACATTCAATTTACTTATGCACTAATTGTGTATTTCTTATTAAGTAAACCAATAACAAAACCTTGCCATACTACGGGATATGACTGTTTATTTACAACAGACACAGTTGTAAAAACCAACCGGTGACAGAACCGAGCAGCACTGCATGCAAGCTTGAGCACGAAGATTAAAGTGGACATTACTGTTGTCAACAGAAAATATCGTGGCTGAATGAAACAGATTAGCAATACAGCTGAAGATTGTCCAGGAAGGTCGAAACTAAGCCATACTGTAAAAATATCCAACTGACACTGAAAAATAAAGATGTATAATTTTTTTAAGGAACAAGTTTCAAAAAATGGTTCAAATGGCTCTGAGCACTATGGGACTCAACTGCTGAGGTCATTAGTCCCCTAGAACTTAGAACTAGTTAAACCTAACTAACCTAAGGACATCACAAACATCCATGCCCGAGGCAGGATTCGAACCTGCGACCGTAGCGGTCTTGCGGTTCCAGACTGCAGCGCCTTTAACCGCACGGCCACTTCGGCCGGCAAGGAACAAGTTTGTTTCCAAACAAGACACACAGAACATACTTTCTGCATTTGAGCAATTGCACAAATGTTTTCAGCGCATTACTGACGGAAAGATACATGGGGATAACACCTCAGACAAGATGCAATTACTCTGTAAAGAGACACCGAAAGCAACAGGTGCTTTATACACGAGAACTCGGATAATATACCTGAACAGCCTCCGAAACGTTGTCGGTGGAAGTCAAGTTCACCATATAGACTGCTTCCGCCACAATAACCGGAGAAAACATACGTGCTCTTAAGACTTGCAGCCACAGGACAGACGATTAGTAATGCTATATGAGTCGCTTCCTTTAATACTGGCTGGTGCGTAAAGTGTCCCAAGTCATGCCACATGAACAGGGGACCAGAAACATTCTCCACGCAGAACCTCGACTCATTTGTTAACAAGTCACTTCCCTACTCTTTTATGTCACATTACAGTGGGTGGGCAAGCGCACATGTCAAACCGCGCCCTGATTTCGTGTAGGGGGAAGGCATCTGGCTGATCTCTGAGCACACAGCATGTTATAGAAGTGGACGACTTGAAGTCTGAGTCATCAGTAACGGATCATAAGCTCTAGCAGGAAGGAAACTAACGGTATTTTTTTTTCAAAGAAACCGTCCTTACATTTTAAGAAAATTAAACCTGTTGACACATATTCACCGCGGATTCAGTAATATCGTTCATGTGAAACACAACTAGCTCTTTATTCTCACGAGGTAAAGGGTGTTACGGCAGAGGATCTCAAATTGATTTGAATTTCTAGACTTCCAAATAGCTCTTGATGGCGTCCCTCACAAGTGGCTTCTAATCAGATTGCGTGCCTATGGAGCATCGTCTCAGTTTTGCAACTCCATTCGTGATTTCCAGTCATAAAAGTCACAGTTCGAAATAACTGAAGGAAAGTTATCGAGTAAAACTGAAGTGGTATCTGGCGTTCCCCATGGAAGTGTCATAGGCTCTCTGCTGTTTCTAATCTACTTTTTTGTAAATGATGTGGCAGAGAATATGAGCACCTATCACAGATCATTTTCAGGTAACGCTGTCATCTACCGTCTAGTAAAGTCATCAGTAAATCAAAACCAATTACAAAATGATTTAGACAAGACATGCGAAAATTGGAAATTGGCCCTAAGTAGTGAAAAGTGTATGAACCATTCATTTGGGTACGAAAAGATGTTCGTTAAATTTCGGTTGCACGATAAATCACACAAATCTAAAGGCTGTCAATTCAACTAAATAACTAGGAATTACAACTTGAACTGGAACGATAACATAGAGAATGCCCTGGCAAATGCAAACCAAAGACTGCGTTTTATTGACAGAACACTTAGAAGATGCTACAGGAATTCTAAAGAGATAACTACACTACGTTTAACCATTGTTGCTAGAGAACCGTTGTGCGATATGGGATCCTTAGCAGATAAGACTGACGGAGGATATCAAAAGGTGCAAAGAAGGGCAGCTCGTTTTACATTACAGTGAATTATCGTGTCATGCGTATGATACGGGAGTTGGGTTGGCAATCATTAAAGCAAAGGCAGTTTTGGTTGCAGAGAGATCTTTCCACAATATTTCAATCTCCAACGTTCTCCTTCGAATGCAAAAATATTTTGTTGACACCCACCTACATAGGGAAACAAGAGAAATCAAATCTCGCGCGAAAAGATTTGAGGGCTCGTTTCTCCCACGCACTTTTCTGAAATGGAGCGATAGGCAAATATAGTGAAAGTGGTACAGTTAGCTCTTTGCCAGGCACTGAAGTCTGAATTCCACAGCAGTCATGTAGATGTAGATGTAAATCTGGAATCTGAACCGCCGTTCTACCGAATGAGAGTCCAGCATCATTGGCACTGAGATATTTCTGACGGGAGATGTGTGTTCTATCGGTTGGTAGCGGTCTCTCTTGTATTCACTGCAGGTGAAATGTTTCTCCCATCTGGAATCTTCTGCACAGCCACGGAATCCTACAATCAGAATTCAAATCCCGTCTTGCCTCACACTGTGACCAGCCTCTAGTGTGGCACTGATCGGGTCACACGCAGTGTTACTGAAACGTGTTCACTACGCCGCCCTGCTTGGAATTAGCTCATTTCCAAGTGATGTAAACACTACCTCCTCGTAATTATTTACCAAAAGTGACATGCCATGCACATTAAGAGTACCGTTGTTTTGACCAAACAGCATGGTAGGAATACACCACGTGTTGAAAAGTATTCGGATACCTATTAGTGGACATAAATATGTGGTATGTCCACTCTTAGTCTTTATGACAACTTTAATTCTGCAGTGGGCACTTTCAGTGAGGTCTATGAATGTTTGTGGTGGAATGGCAGCTCATTCTTCGTCAAGGGCCAAAACCAGAGAAGGTAGTGATGTTGGACGCTGGGATCTGGGGATAAGTCGACGATCTAACTCATCCCAAAGGTATTTCATTGGGTTCAGGTCGGAACTCTTGGAAGGTCAGCCCAATTCAGGAATGCTGTTGTCCATAAACATTACCTCACAGATGATGCTTTATGACACGTTGCACTGTCATACTGATACAATCATTGTCTCCGAACTGTTCCTTACTGTACATAGTGCTGTGAAATATGTTAAATATCCTTTCGCATTAGTATTTTACCACGTCCAATAAGAGAATCGCACCCTGACCACGAAAAACATCAACATACCGTAGCACCAAGTCTCCATACATCTCTGTTGGCACTAAACATGAAGACAGGTCATGTTCTCTAGGTGTTAACTAAACCTAAAATTTTCCACCGGACTGCCAGAGATTATAGAGTGATTTATCACTTCAATCCACTCGTTTCCATCCATCCGCTGCCCAGTGGCGTAGCTCTTTATAATGTGTCAAGCTTCGCTTACCTTTGACTGCAGAAATGTGTGGCGAATGAGACGCTGCTCTACCATTATACCCCATTATTTTTAACTCCCTAAGCATAATCATTATGCTAGGTGGACTACTAGCAGAAGTTTGGAACCCACGAATGATTCTTTCCGCTGATTTCAGGCGATTTTTTACATCCATCCTCTGCAATGTTCATCTTTCACTGTACGTCAGAACACAAGGTGTGCCTGGTCTTGATTTGGCCGAGGTTGTTACTTCGCGTTTCCACTTCACAATCACATCACCAACAGTCAACTCTGGCAGCTTTAGGACGGTTGAAATGCCCCTGACGGAATTATTGCTCAGATGACATCGAATGATTAGTCCAGTCTGAAGTCACTTTGCTCTCCTGACCAATCCATTCCCTTATTACTACTTCTCTCAAGACAACACAATACTCTCTGTCTCTTTCTATATTTGAATTTCCCGCCTTTCGTCACACTTAATGGTCAATTTCGCTTCAGGTTGCAGCTCTAGATATTTTTTTTTTCAAATGGTGTGCATCTATCTCTGAATTTATCTATCTGTGGTGTCGAACCAAACGAAATCAAGAACCATTATATCCTAGACCGCTCCTCTCTGAGACTATTGCAGGAATACTAAGTCGTCGCATACTGAAGTACTATCTACGTCTCGTGTTTTTGGTGTTGCCCCGAACGTGTTGCTATGACGTAATGCTTTTTATCGACCTCGAAGCTCTCATAAATGTGATCACGAGTGGATATCTTTTCAAATATTATACTCCTGCTACTTATACACAAAACATAGTATGAGCGTTAAGGACCTCCATCACCTGAACAAAAACGCCATCATCGTCAAGTGAGAGGACATGGTTAAGACACTGATATGGAGAATGCTTCATTCGCGTCCAGTCATACAGAGTTATTACGTTTCCCATGAACTCTCTTAACTGCTTGAAACAAGTTTCGTGATGAAGTTAGGGTGATTAGAATTAAACGCTTCTTCGACGGCAAGATCATCAGAGACGGAGTACAAGTTACAATCGCGGAAGGATCAGGAAAGAAATTATCTTTGTCCTTTTGAAAAGTAGCATGCTGATATTTACCATGAGCTGTTCATGGAAGCGAAGGAAAGCCTACTTCTGCGTAGATGGACGTCTCCAGAATGTGACTCCAGCGGATTATTTGAGACGGACGTTTCCTTCCGGGGAAGGTCCAATCACAGCTTGTGTTCACTTCGAAGCAGACGTAAGGTTCAACCCTAATCCTCTAACCTGCATTTCATCGTAGAGCCTATAGAACCACGAGAACAAGCAATGGCCGGGACGAGTTCTCGGCTTGCTGCTTTCCTCGTAACGTCAGTGGTCCTCTCCGCTCATCTCCGACGCTCTAGCCATGAAGTTAAGACTCAGGCGTTTACAGCAGCCACATGCCGCCAGCAACCTTGACACATCTGCGGTTTGCCGCTCCTTTAATGTTTCGTATCCCCTTGAAGTTAAGCGTCTCAGCTCGAAAGGAAGGAATGAGGTCACGCAGTTCTTACTTGTGGTGAGCTACTGCAGTAGAGATCGTGCCTATGTAATTGTTGCTCTACAGGAAATTCCGGTAATAGTTTCAGTCTGTTGCTTTAACGCATGAGAAAATACATGCATTTACGGATTACTTCCTTGTCTTTATAAATGATAATTAGAAGTATGAAACCTGTGATACATCTACTTCAGCGTCAAACAGTTACAATCTGAATGTGCGTAATAATACAATATCATGTTACATGAAGTCTTAATAATACATGTACTTTAGCATGAAACCGTTACAAATTGGATGTGTATAACATTTGACCATCTTTCATACATTATATTTGTGCGTAGGTCCACCTCGCGAACAATATTTACAATTGTACTGTGGCATATTGGACGACTTCCGCATATTCACAGCTGCTTCGGCTACACGAGTGTATCTGCCTCGGGTCTTTGAGACGATAGTGGCTTCGACCAGTGTCTAGTAAGGGCGTGGTCGGCACACATGACTTGCCAGTTTATGAGGAAAACAAGGCGTTCAGTTTCATGTCTATTCCGTTTGGGCTGCTCTGCAGTAAAAGTGTGTTTTGCTCGTCTGTGATATGGTGCGCTAACGAGCCTGACTGCGTTAACGTATACTGAAAGAGAGGGAATCACACTGAAAGCGGCAATGGGCTTTTATCGACGTAGTGGTCATAACAGGTATAGCTGCTCCCTATGCTTCAAGCTGTCTGGCAAGCTACAATGGAACAGTGCGGTTGCTTAAACACGTGCAGTAGCTATTAATGAGACGCAAATCCCTTTGCGATTTGTGACTAGGCTTAGCAAGCCGGTACGTCACTCACCAAAGGTTGTGAATTTTATGCCTTCTTTAAATCGTCGTTGCAGAGCAGGTCTTTGTAAGATTGTTCCGAGAGCACAACGTGAGTCATGTAACATTAATCTGACTGATTTTTTTGATCAAATAACAACCCTGAAGTTAAAAGAAAATGTCACGTCTTTATTTCTGTTTGGTAACTTTCGTCAGTTTAATTAAGTGAAGTACGATTTTGCAAGATGGTAATACTGGATAACCAAGAGGATTCCATTGCACCCTTATTCAGAGGAGATTACAGAAATATTCTCATATTTTCATTCGATCGCTAGATTAATTTGGACCACTTCTGCTCCGAACAATCAATTCAAATATCAAGGATTTCATAGCAGCACTGAATTACTTTCATATCACGAAAGGTAAATTTGCCTCGAGAATTTAAGGACAAGAGCTGTTTCGTCGTCTATTCTTCATGCTCTGTGAAGACTTTTTACTGGCTCTTAGCACTATGCGACTAAACTTCTGAGGTCATCAGTCCCCTAGAACTTAGAACTACTTATACCTAACTACATCAACCACATCCATGCCCGAGGCAGGATTCGAACCTGCGGCCGTAGCGGTCGTGCGGTTCCAGACTGTAGCGCCTAGAACCGCTCGGCCCCCGACCGGCAGACTTTTTATTACTAGGTGTCAATGACTAGTAGATCTTTTCATAAACCAAGAGAATTTCCGATGCTTTTAGTCTGATTCTGGCCAAACAGAGCTCTGGAGGCAAAACGCTACCGACCGACCGCTGTGTCATCCTCAAGAGATGGGCGCCATTGGATACGCAAATGGAGGGGCATGTGGTCAGCACACGCTCTCCCGGCCCTTATCAGTTTTCGTGACCTCACCCCCTACTTCTCATTCAGGTCGCTCCTCAACTGGCCTCGCAAGCCTCGCTTACCAACAGCACTAGGCTGGCCCGGACGGTCGCCCATCCAAGTGCTAACCAAGCCCGACAGCGCTTAACTACGGTCATCTGACGGAACCGATGTTAGCACTGCAGCAATGCCGTGCCGTTGCGTTATGTATGCATATCCTTATGAATTATTCCTGAGGATACTCAGATTGCAGGATAATATTAGCGTAAAGCTGTTATTTCTTTTGGGCTTCGTTTGGTTTTAAAGAGGTCATCTTTAACAAGGCAATTTCAAGTGGAAATTTAATTTCCAACGCTACTAGCGAAATCGCATTCAATTTAAGAGACACCACACACATTACAATACTGTGTTACATGAGACCTTTTTCTAAGATTTGACAGTCTGATTGCTCTGTACAAGGTGAAAGATTTTTTTACATAGAACCCAAAGAACACCAATCCTCTGTGGGTGGATGAAGTACACAATTCTGCTGTGTGAACACACAAAATAATCATTACCCAGTAATTGTAACGTAACCGAAAGACAACCTTGAAAATTAAACGCAAATAACACCAGCAAGTTGCTCAGATGGCTGCGGAGGGCCGGCGACTAAAAGTGCATCAAATTTATGACGTCATATATATTGTTGAATGATGAGCTAAAGCACACACGAAAAGTAATTTTTCAGTAACGAGCAAATAACTGTCCAGCTGTTTTTATGGATCGAGGTAAAGCTGCTTCCTGTGCAAAAATCGATACATATTTCTGGTTCATGTACCCAGTCGTCTGTCTTACGTTTCACTTCGCCACAGATCGATTGTCTAGTGCCACTCGCTATCAAACCATTGTGCTGAATTCGTACATCATAAATGATAATATAACCAGATCTACTTACAAGATGATCCTACAAGAAACACCTTGCTGGCCTTTATAGACTGTGTTAAGTGTAAGTTTGCCAATCAGTTCGCTAAATGTGAATCTGTAGGAGTTGGCAGAAGTCGAAAAGCTTCAGTAGGCAGTAATTTGTTTTCGGTTGCACCCAACGTTGCCTAAGAGTACTGAATAAGACAGCCGTTGTTGTCACATTACTGTTTCGTACTTTACTCTGTTTCGTAGTGTTTCCTTACCTCGTGATAAGTGTACGTAAGTGTCGCAATTAGAATCTTTTTTTAAACATGTCAGTAAATAAGACAATTTCATTTTCGACTGCGAGAAATGTTTAAGTGATCTTCACCTCTGTGCTTGACTCCTGCTTTTGCGGAAGCATGAAGCGTGGGTTAAGGTGGCTGCTCTCTAGGGGGCAGACGTAAGTTGTTCCCGTTGTACGATTCCTAGTCCTGCGGTGGCATGCATGGTCGTTGGAGTTGTTTGCTCTTGCTCTAATAAAAATAACCCCCGTCCCCCAAAGACTTACAGTTAGCACACTGTGTAAACACATTTGCACAAATATGTACATGTAAGGGGCTGCCTTGTGCTACGGGCTGGAAAATCTTGTTAGTAGCTTTGATGTCGTTTATGACGTGTGAATCCAAAGCCATATTATGATGACAAGCGGCACATATCAACTAAGTAATAGCAAAGTGAAACGTAAGGCGCATCAGTGTCTCATTCAGGATGAGAGCTACACGTGTAAACCGCTGCATCCACTTGAGGAAGAGTGGGTAACAGCTCGAAATGTTTCCAGAATGAGATTTTCACTCTGCAGCGGAGTGTGCGCTGATATGAAACTTCCTGGCAGATTAAAACTGTGTGTCCGACCGAGACTCGAACTCGGGACCTTTGCCTTTCGCGGGCAAGTGCTCTACCATCTGAGCTACCGAAGCACGACTCACGCCCGGTCCTCACAGCTTTACTTCTGCCAGTATCTCGTCTCCTACCTTCCAAACTTTACAGAAGCTCTCCTGCGAACCTTGCAGAACTAGCACTCCTGAAAGAAAGGATACTGCGGAGACAAGGCTTAGCCACAGCCTGGGGGATGTTTCCAGAATGAGATTTTCACTCTGCAGCGGAGTGTGCGCTGATATGAAACTTCCTGGCAGATTACAACAGTGTGTCCGACCGAGACTCGAACTCGGGACCTTTGCCTTTCGCGGGCAAGTGCTCTACCATCTGAGCTACCGAAGCACGACTCACGCCCGGTCCTCACAGCTTTACTTCTGCCAGTATCTCGTCTCCTACCTTCCAAACTTTACAGAAGCTCTCCTGCGAACCTTGCAGAACTAGCACTCCTGAAAGAAAGGATACTGCGGAGACAAGGCTTAGCCACAGCCTGGGGGATGTTTCCAGAATGAGATTTTCACTCTGCAGCGGAGTGTGCGCTGATATGAAACTTCCTGGCAGATTAACACTGTGTGCTCAACCGAGACTAGAACTCGGCACCTTTGCCTTTCGCGGGCAAGTGCTCTACCATCTGAGCTACCGAAGCACGACTCACGCTCTGTCCTCACTGCTTTACTTCTGCCAGTCAATATTTCCAAACCATCGATCAGCGTGGACAAAACAAGGTGATGTACATAATATAAATTGCAGCAAGCCATTTGGTACAGATAACAGCGACTGATTGCTTGGAGGATAGCTGGAGAGCTTCTGTAAAGTTTGGAAAGTAGGAGACGAGATACTGGCAGAAGTAAAGCTGTGAGGATGGGGCGTGAGTCGTGCTTGGGTAGCTTAGGTGGTAGAGCACTTGCCCGCGAAAGGCAAAGGATCCGAGTTCGAGTCTCATAGATACTTCTGAAAATAGTGAGTGTGAATTTTTAGCAATTGTGAAAATAATAGTAAGATTTGCAACGAAAAACGTGGGGCCTATGCAGCACATTTTAGAAATGTTTCTACTGCACGCATTTCAAGATTTTAGTTATCAACCTTAGAAATATATATTCATGGCTACTAAAAATTCACAATCACGAATTTTTTCAGATCCGTCTGTGTGAGTTCAGGAATCTCTATGACGTTGTTGTTGTTGTTGTTGTTGTGGTCTTCAGGCCAGAGACTGGTTTGATGCACCTTTCCATGCTACTCTATCCTGCGCAAGTCTATCTATCTCCGAGTAACTACGGCAACCTACATCCTTCTGAATCTGCTTAGTGTATTCATCTTTTGATCTCCCTCTGCGATTTTTACCCTCCACGCTTCCTTCCAATACTAAATTGGTGATCCCTTGATGCCTCAGAACGTGCCCTACTAACCGATCCCTTCTTACAGTCAAGTTGTGCCACAAACTTCTCTTCTCCCCAATTCTATTCAGTACCTCCTCATTAGTTACTTGATCTACCCATCTAATCATCAGCATTCGTCTGTAGCACCACATTTCGAAAGCTTCTATTCTCTTCTTGTCTAAACTATTTATCGTCCATGTTTCACTTCCATACATGGCTATACTCCATACAAATACTTCCAGAAAAGACTTCCTGACACTTAAATCCATACTCGATGTTAACAAATTTCTCTTCTTCAGAAGTGTTTTTCTTGCCATAGCCAGTCTACATCCTATACCCTCCTTACTTCGATAGTCAACAGTTATTTTGGTCCCCAAATAGCAAAACTCATTTACTACTCTAAGTGTCTCATTTCGTAATCTAATTCCCTCAGCACCACCTGTTTTAATTCGGCTACATTCCATTATCATCGTTTTGCTTTTGTTGATATTTATCTTATATTCTCCTTTCAAAACTCTGCCCATTCCGTTCAGCTGCTCTTCCAGGTCCTTTGCTGTCTCTGATAGAATTAAAATGTCGTCCACAAACCTCAAAGTTTTTATTTCTTCTCCGTGGGTTTTAAGTCTTCTCCAAATTTTCTTTTGCTTCCTTTACTGCTTGCTCAATATACAGATTGAATAACACCGGAGATAGGCTACAACCCTATCTCACTTCCTTCTCAACCACTGCTTCCATTTCGTGACCCTCTGTTCTTATAACTGCCATCTGGTTTCTGCACAAATTGTAAATAGCCTTTCGCTCCCTTTATTTTACCCCTGCCACCTTCAAAATTTGGAAGAGAGTATTCCAGTCAACACTGTCAAAAAGTTTCTCTAACTCTACAAATGCTAGAAACATTGGTTTGCCTTTCCTTAACCTATCTTCTAAGGTATGTCGTAGGGGCAGTATTGACTCACGTGTTCCAACATTTTCACGGAACCCAAACTGATCTTCCCCGAGGTTGGCTTCTACGAGTTTTTCCATTCGTCTGTAAAGAATTCGCGTTAGTATTTTGCAACCGTGACTTATTAAGCTGACAGTTCGGTAATTCTCACACGTGTCAGCACCTGCTTTCTTTGGGTTTGGAATTATTATATTCTTCATGAAGTCTGAGTGTATTTCGCCTGTCTCATACATCTTGCTCACCAGATGAAAGAGTTTTGTCATGGCTGGCTCTGCCAAGGCTATCAGTAATTCTAATGGGGTGTTGTCTACTACCAGAGTCTTGTTTCAACTTAGGTCTTTCAGTACCCTGTCAAATTCTTCTATGGGGTTAATAGAAATTATTTTATACTTTGTAGTCCAATATAAAACGTATCAGTAAACCAAAATCTCTGTTTTTTATCTTGTATGCGTGAAATTTTTCAGTCGATTTGAAACGCGTTGATGAGTCGTGTATACGCCAAATTCTGTTGAAATTGCTACAGGCTCCCTTGAGTTTTGCTTTTATATTACCTGTTTTCATCCCCACCCTTTGCCATAGAGGTGCTAGGAGTCTTCCTGTCACAATTCTTTTTTCAGGTTGTAAGTGATATGTTCGCCCAGTTCGGAAGAAATTGCTTCAGACGTTACAGAGGTGTAGCTATAAATTGAATGTTGTCGCAGGCTCTTTCTACAGGAGGTAATTTATGCACATTGCGCCTGGAGGGACTGTGATGCAATCTGCTAAGCACAGCGACTTTGCAGGAACTTCAGTTGGACAGGCAGTGCTCTGCATAATGCGTCTTTGTCTCTCTGTTTTCTCCTCCACCCCCTCCCCTGTTGCAAACAGGTGGTTCTTAGGCCAACACTATTGCGTTCCCATCCAGTTCGGAGCCATGTTTAACATTTCAAGTCTCTAGATCATCGGGAAAATTAGTTTGAAATCAACTGCAAAGTTTGTAGCGAAGACACAGACAAGAAAGCGACCTAGTGAAAACTTGTTAATTAAAGAGTTCCGCACCAGCACGGAGGCCTCCCAACAATCGTTCTTGGTTCGTACCATCAAGTGTGGAAAAGTAAGGACGGGAAGTGACTGCCATTTGTAGTGTTAGGTGGCTTGTGGAGTATAGATGTATCCGTAGACATGTTCAACGGCCACTCACCCGTGATGTCGGCGACGCAGGCGGCGAGATCCTCTCGGAAGGCGGGGGCGTTTCCGGGGCAGCGGCAGGCGCAGCCCGCGGTCTCCTCTGCGGGGCCGGGGGCGGGGGCGGGGTTAGAGGGCCTGGCGCCCAGCGCCGAACACTCTTCCGGTCCGCACGAAACGCCGCCTGCAACCGCAGTAAACAGGAATACAGGTAACTGAACAGTTTATCCTGCCACATCGGGTGACGGTATCGAGGCAACATATAGCAATACTTCCAGTTGCTTCCAGGTTCACCCAGGATTTCGGAGCATGTTTTCAATATGATTAAAACACAGGATTCTGAAACCGATCACACCATCGAACTTTCAGTGTTGTTACTTTTTTGCCGTAGCCTGGCACATACTAGGCAGGTCAGACTGTCGGACCACGTAGTGTGTAGCTACCATGCACAGCAGGGGAGCCCACGCATCACATCACTGTTGAGAGAATATGATTTAGCTGACACATGTCGTCAAAAAGTGGAGTGTGCGGCGAAGAACAGACGGTTCGAAGAGTACACCATGAGTGAGAAATTACGGTAACTTAATACTTTCCTGATATGAAAGGCTGACAGGATAGAAGATGGAGGGATTTCCCTGTGGTCAGCGCCCCAAAACCCTCAGTTTCAATCACTTTTACGGTTCCGTGCCTCAATGTGTAAAAACGGAACGCTTATAGGATCGCTTTGCTGTTCGTGTGTCTGTCTGATCTTAAGAACATTTCTTCTCAGCAACCGGTAGAAGTGTCAAATTCAAATTTGTCAGATATTAAGGTCTGTGTCCCTTTGGAAATGTAAAACTTTAAAGCTTCTAAGTTCATTCAATCAAAATATACGGCCATTTATGTAACATATTTTGATACTTAAAAACTCACTCATCGAAACCTGTTGGGCACTTCCGGTTGACATGAAATCATGAAATTCAGCAAGAATCAGGGCTTCATAGTACAAGTAAAGGAAAAAAATTCGAAAATTGTTAATTTGTTACTATATAACACGAACAAATATTTTTGTCAATTTTTTAACCGTCTGTCTGTTTGTCCGTCTGTCAAGACCCCTTTTTCTCATGTATGGGTTGGCGTATCAAATTCAAATTTGTCACTTACTAAGGTCTATGGTCCCTTGCTGGCGTAAAAAATTCAAGTTTCTAAGTCAATGCAATCAAGATTCGGCCATTTATGTCATATTTTAATACTCGCTAACTCACTCATCAAAACCTACAGGGTACTTCCCGTTGGCGGAGAATCATAAAATTTTGCCAGAAGCAAGGTCTGACAGCACAAGTATATATATATATATATATATATATATATATATATATATATATATATATATATATATATATATATTCATTGTATACGAAGAACAGGAGGAAGATTAATGTGAATGAGAGACTTAATGTTTGGTGTAAAGTGAGTGGTGTCCTTGAAGGTGTGATTGACGTTCAATGAGATGTTATTGTATAGTATCATGCATAATAAACATTCATCCTTTCCTTCTACCCCTTGAATTTTTTTTTTAAAGAGAAAAAATACTGATTCAGCTACTGGAGCATCTATATCTTCTATGGGTTGCAGGGGTTACGGCCCCTGGGGAGGTGGGTGACCTTGAACGAGCTTCTACTCTTACGCTGTGTAAGGCGGGTGACCTTGAAATGGACTTAGTCGCTGGCGAGGCAGCAGCGGAGGATCGCGCTATAGTTCTAACTAAGCGCGATCCGCTGCTAAAAATGACTTCCGGTGCGGCGACACCCATCCGGTCGGGCTCTGATTGGCTGGCTGTGCGCTTATCAGTAGTGACGTAGCGCGCAGCTCTTATCAGGAACGACTACCGCGTGCTGGCTGCTACGGACGCCACTGCATCTCTGACTGTTCACGAAGCAACAGCATTGTACAGACAGCCATGCTTCACTCTCATTGAAGACACAGAAGCATGTTTATACTGTTCTACATATCTTTTAGTTTAGGTTAGGCTGCGGGAGTTACGACTCCCGGGGAGGTGGATGGGTAAATATTTTTATCGATGATTTATTACATTTTAATAAATATAACCAGACATTGATCTTGCAAAAGCCGAGAGGCGATTCTTCTTAGTGTTTTAGTCTCTGGGATGCTCTCTGGGATGTCTTCTGGGTAACTCTCGGATTCTCTGGGCACTCTGGGAATCTCTGGGTTACTCTGGGATTTACTCTTGCGATCTCTGGGGTTCTGGATATATAACCGGTATTTCTTGATGCAATAATTTACCATCAGCCGTATGTATTGTAGAGATTTATTTTATGAACTTCTCATGTGCTACCAGTTTCGGCATTACATTGATGCCATCTTCAGGCCCCATACGTCACAGTCGTAAAATCGCTATACACGACTATGACGTGTGGGGCCTGAAAATGGCATCAATGTAATGCCGAAACTGGTAGCACGTAAAAAGTTCATAAAAGAAATTTCTACAATACATACGGCTGTTGGTAAATTATTGCATCAAGAAATACATGCCAGCCGTTGTCCCACGGTCCATAATGAATCAACGAAGATTAATAACCGGTATGCCCACATTTGCCACGGACCATGGGTAACAGCGAGGACGCGGCGTGCCATGGAAACAATAAAACGGTAGGTCGATGGAGGGAGTTGGCACCCCATCTGCACGCACAAATCACCTGATTCCCGTAAATCACGCGGAGGGGGGCGATGAGCTTTGACGCCACATTCAATCACATCCCAGATGTGTTCGATCGTGTTCAGATCTGGCGAGCTGAGGGGCCAGCACATCAATTTGAACTCGCCGTTGTGTTCCTCGAACCATTCCATTACACGCTGGCCTTGTGAAATGGCGCATTATATTGCTGAAAAATGCCACTGCCGTCGGGAAACTAGTCTGCAACTAGTGTACGACATCCCTTGGCCGTCATGGTACCTTACACGAGCTCCACTGGACCCATGGATGTCCATCTGAATGTTCCCCAGAGCGTAATGGAGCCGCCGCCGTCTTGTCTCCGTCCCGCAGTACAGGTGTCAAGGAGCTGTTCCCCTAGAAGACGACGGGTTCGCACCCTCCCATTGGCATGATGAAAAAGGTATCGGCATTCATCAGACCATGCGACGCTCTGCCACTGCGTCAACGTCCAGTGTCGATGGTCACGTGCCCATTTGAGCGTTAGTTGCCGATATCGTGGTGTTAACATTGGCACATGCATGGGTCGTCAGCTGCGGAGGCCAGACGTTAAGAGTGTTCGGTGGACTGTATGCTGAGACACACTTGTATTCTGCCCAGCATTAAAGCCAGATGACAAATCTCCCACAGTCACCGCCTGTCCTTTTAAAATAGTCTGCCCAGCCTGTGTCATCCGGCATCTGTATTGAGGGGTGGCCGCCCAACCCCAAGAGGTCTGGTCGTGGTTTCACCTTGGTTTCACTATGTGTTGAAAACACTCACCATAGCACTCCTCTAATACGCGACAAGTCGTGCAGTTTTCTAAAAGCTCGTGTCGAGCCTCTGTACTGTCACAGTTGCCCTTGGTCAAACTAAGATAGATAGTGCGCCTTCCCCATGCTACTCATGGACAGCACGCTCAGTAATAACATATGCACCGTGCGAGTGTCTGACTAGCAGCCTCTCCTCGCCAGCTGACGCTGATGTCGCCTGGACGGGTTTATATTGATAGCAAATCGGTGGTCATAATGCTCTGGCTTATCGGTGTATATACCCAACTAAGTTCGCAGGTAACCCTCAGTGCACGAAACCTACTCGCACTTAGTCTTTTTTTTCATCAACAAAGTATAATTCAGATTTGATTTATAATCATAGAGAAAAATCTCGATGCTTCCAAAACTTTATTTTAGGATCAATTTTTAGAAGATAATTCAATAGAAATAAGAAACCGAATCTCTTTGTATGTCATCGGCTTCTCGCCGAACGACCGCTCAGTGAAGTGATTCGCTATTTCTCACTCCAGTCTTCGTCGAACAATCGAACAGAACTGACACTATAGAAGGATCACATAGTATAGTCATAGAAATCTGGACTCGGTGATTAGAGCCGAGTAACTGAACTTAGGAAATTTTTATTTTATCTGGCGAAACACCTGTAACGATTTCCATAATGTTTATAATGTACGAGGATTATATTTTTGAATTAAATGGATGATAAATTACATCACGTGTGGGTTTTGTAGGCATGCGTTGTTACCATACACTTTTGGAGATTAGTTCACAGGTTTCTTTAATGAATGTGCTGTTGAAAGACGTTGCAGCACGTAAAAAAGCTTACAGGGTTTAATTTTAATAGCATAGCGAACCTTAGTATGTTGCTTAGTAGTTCCCTTACAGTCTCACAGGAAGAACAGCGGACCTATGACCTACATGCTACTTCTGTGAAGGGACGAGAACTTCATTTGAAGCAGCAAGACACACATAGGCCCCTCATACGTCAAGGTACACCGGAACAAATGGGCGACTGCGTGCAATCTGTGGTAACACAGAGCAGGGATCCGCAAAGCACATTCGCTCTGAAAACTGACATACGTCTCACTCAGGTTTTGGAGTGTGTAATAACTTACACATGAGTTCTGTAATTGGCGCAAAGTCTGGCCGAAAAAGCATTAGGGACCGAACGTAAGATGAGCTCATATTAGTAACAATGAACAAAGTCAGAATTTCTTTACACAACAATACGCAGTCATACAGAGTTTCTTGACAAAGTCCACGTCCAGAAAGTGAAGTAGCAGCTGCATTCGAGAATCGGCACGCAGAGACATCAGTAACGAAATAGGACCGGCCGATTCACTCTCGGAACGGGTATTTCTTCCTGTGTTGGAGTCAAGTGTAACAGAGGCATGGAAGATCCGAAGTCAGACTAGGCTTCAGACATCGCTAACATTCATTCGGATTTTCTAAAACCATTAGGGGAAGTAGCACCCCATGGGCTTTTCAAGGTGATGTATAGAATATATGAGACTGGAGATACGCCATCAGACATTCAGAAACACACCATTCACACAATCCCAAAGACATCAAGGGTAGATAACTATCGTACAATCATCTGAACAGGTCAAACATCAAAGTTGCTGACAAGAACAATGTACAGAAGAATGCAGAAGAAACTTGAGTATCTGTTAGATGACGATCATTTGCCTTTGAGGAAGGTAAATGCACCAGAGACGCAGTTCTCAAGTTGATAATGGAAGCAAAGACACGTCTGTAGCATTAGTTTAACTACAAAAAGCTTTGAACAATGTAAACTGGTGCAAAATGTTCGAAATTCTCAGAAAAAAGGTATAAGCTATAGGAAAAGATAGGTAAATACACTGAAGAGCAAAAGAAACTGGTACACTTGCATAACATCGTGTAGGGTCCCCGCGAGCACGCAGAAGTGCCGCAACATGACGTGGCATGGACTCGACTAACGTCTGAAGTAGTGCTGGAGGGAACTGACACTATGAATCCTGCAGAGCTTTCCATAAATCCGTGAGAGTACGAGGGGTGGAGACCTATTGCGGACAGCATTTTGCAAGGTATCCCAGATATGCTCAATAATGTTCATATCTGGGGAGTTCGGTGGCCAACGAAAGTGTTTAAACTCAGAAGACTGTTCCTGGAGCAATTGTAAATGTATGGGATGCCGCATTGTCCTGCTGGAATTGTCCAAGTATGTCGGAATGCACGATCGACATGAATGGTTGCAGGTGCTCAGACAGGACGCTTACGTGTCACCTGTCAGAGTCGTATTTAGATGTATTAGGGGTCCCATATTACTCCAACTGCACACGCCTCACACCCTTACAAAGCTTCCACCAGCTTGACAGGAAGGATCCATGGATTCATGAGGTTGTCTCCATACTCGTACATGTCCATCCACTCGATACAATTTGAAACGAGACTCGTCCGACCAGGCAACATGTTTTCAGTCATCAACAGTTCAATGTCGTTGTTGACGGCCTAGGCTAGGCATAAACCTTTGTGTCGTGCAGTCATCAAGAGTACTCGAATGGTCCTTCGGCTCCGAAAGCTTTCTGGCTTCTAGAGCATGGAGGATAGTGGAAACCGCTTATCCTTACTCCAGTACGTGTGGAGTCTGTAGTTTTGCCGTTTGCTGTTTATATAACTGGTTAGTGTCTAAAAATACGAGTATTCTGCAAATGTAAACGCTATAAAAAAACATTCGAGCGAGAAAGTTTGGGAACAGATGAAACAATATATGTAAGCTGGCGTAATGTAGATGTGCCAACTGAGACTACTAAAATAGTCAAACTGTCACAAAAAGGCAGTAATAAGTGTTTAAAGAGCGCTAAAGAAGTACGCGAAAAGTATAGAGAATATTTTATTATTTGCCAAGAGTAAATACCTTGGCAATACAGATTCATGTGAACAATTATAGTGGAATGAATAAACAAAAATTGACGCATTCTTATCACCTGCCGTCGGTAAATTTCATATTGCTTGTTTTCACAAAAATTGGTTCAAATGGCTCTGAGCATTATGGAACTTAACTGCTACGCTCATCAGTCCCCTAGAACTTAGAACTACTTAAACCTAACTAACCTAAGGACATCACACACATCCATGCCCGAGGCAGGATTCGAACCTGCGACCATAGCGGTCGCGCGATTCCAGACTGTAGCGCCTAGAACCGCTCGACCACTGCGGCCGGCTTGTTTTCACAACGAGCCTCCTTGCAGAACTGACAGAAAATTACAGCACGGCCATTTTGATACATGCAGTTATTCACTCCCCTAATTAGATTTGATGTTTGAACCTTTTTAAATTCATTGGTAAACTGATTTTTAAGTTATGAAGTTTTCTTTGGGTCTTTCTACACTCTTACCAAATTCTTTCAGCATTTCCATTAGTGCCTTATGTTTCTTTGTCTTTATAACTTTTGCATGTAACGTATCATATTTCACGTTTGCCGTGGAGTATATGAATTAATTCTTCAGCTTCGACTTTTAACGACTCCCTCACCCATGTTTACTCGAGAATTACAGCTCACTGCAAGCAAAGTAGAGGAGTAGCTAAATTCTGCGATATGTGTTCGAACATGCAAACAAGCAGTGTTTACAACTGTTGACATAGATGTGTCTACACATATCGCTGGTGGCAGAAATGTACAGTGTGTTTCACAATTCATGTTACACACTTCTAGGGGTCGTAGAGGGGACTTAGTAGATAAAGTGTTACTTAGGAACCCATGTCCAAAAACGTCATCCTATGACGCTGCAGAGCGTGAAAGTCATAGTCTTCGGCGCCTGCAAATGTATGTATAAACAGGGTGATTCCGTGATGATGTTACAAACTTTCAAGGATAGTGGAGACACAGAAATGTATCAGTTTGAGGTAAGAGTCCCTGGTTCGAAAACGAATGACTTGAAAGTTACAAGGGAAAATCATTCAGATATCTCTGACAGTGGAATGCATGTACCAGTATTGTTGTCGCTAAGAATGTAGGGTACACAGCTTTCAGAGGTGGTAGTATGATCACAGACAAGAAAAAATGTCGAGTAAACCTGGGCTCTAAACTGATTTTCTTGGAAGTTATGAGCACTTGTTCATCTTCGATAATTTGGAGCACATCTCTTATATTGAACAAGTTCTTGTACCTCTTACGGTATGTATTTTAGAGCTCATGTTTACTACACATTTTTCCTATTATCTCTGAAAGTTGCCTACCTTACGATCTTAGCAACAACAGTGCCGGCACATGCATTCCACTGTCAGAGGTATCAGAACGGTTTCCGCTTGTAGCTTACGACTCGTTCGTTCGCGGAACAGGGACCCATACCTCAAATTGATACGTTTATCCGTCTCCATCATCCTTGAATTTTTTTTAACACCATCACGGAATCACCCTGTAAATATACACATTTGCAGGTGCCATAGCTATAACTTCGACGCCCTGAAGCGTCGTTGGATGACTTTCCCGGTCATGGATTCCTAAGTAAAAACTGATCTATTAAGTCCCCTCTACAACATCTAGAAGTATGTAGCATATACTGTGAAACAACTTGTATATCTCTGACATAAATTCTTCACTGTTTACATTACACACGATTTCCGTCTGACATTAATATCTTGCACTAACTGCCAGATGTAAACGTACCTTTAGACTAACCAAACTACATACATATAGCGAATTTTACTACAAATTTAAACTATATTATTTATCTCGTAAACGTATTTAATTTTTTCCCTACCACTGCAGTTATATTGTTATTAGTATGCGTATACCGTAAATAAAACACCAAACTGACGACAATGAATATTTATAAATTATGGACACTGATAAATAAAAAATAAAAAAGAGCTATTTTTTTTTTAGATCTGCAGCTCTCGTATTTCTTTCCGTGTTTGGAATTAAATTATAAGATATAAGCTCCGCCCACTTGCAAATGCACTGTTTTTTCTTTTTACTCAATCATGTTTCAGCACCTCTGTGCCGTCATCAGTGGATTTATTTACTGAAGACCGTAAAAAGTGAACATATTTTAGGTTGTAACTGATTTAACAAGGTGAATCTCAAAGAAAGTTTTTGTTCATTTTGCTTCTTACCATGATTTTACATCATGTGGTTTTGGAGGACCAACTGCATGGTGCCCTGCATTAATAGCTTGTCATCTGCAAACCAAACAATGAAAAACTGGATTTCATCAGCGAGTTAACACTTCCTTATATTTCAAAAAAAGGTGATTTTGGTGGGTCAAAATATTTTTCCTACATATTTGTTACTACAGCGGCCGCGGTGGCCGAGTGTTTCTAGGCGCTTCAGTCCGGAACCGCGCGACTGCTACGGTCGCAGGTTCGAATCCTGCCTCAGGCATGGATGTGTGTGATGTCCTTAGGTTAGTTAGGTTTAAGTAGTTCTAAGTTCTAGGGGACTGATGACCTCAGATGTTAAGTCCCATAGTGCTCAGAGCCATTTCACCCATATTTGTTACTGCTCATGTTTTGTTGTGACTGATCCTTCTTCTTTTGTGCTCTGAGGGCACTGCACACACATATTAATGTACTTTGTGTAATTCCGTTTTTTTAACGCCTTTTTACTTCGCAAAACGCGGTGAGCACTATGTTGTGTTTCCTAACCCTGTCGGCGGTTCAATTGTTCCCGAGAGAATTTGGCGGTCAGCAAATGTGCTATGTGTGCTGTTACTTTTTAGGGCTCTAAGGTGTTCTGATTATCTTGTTTTAAAGTGCCTGCATGTTTGTTCTATGTATACTAACTAACAAGTGTTGTATGTGAGTTCATCACGTCTTTTAAAAATCAGAGGATGTGTTAGCTCGCCGATGAAATTCACTTTTACATCGTTTCGTCTGCAGATGACAACTTATCAGTGCAGGACACCCTGCATATAATGTAAAATCACGGTAAAAAGCAAAACGAACAAAAACTTTCTTTGAAATTCGCTTTGTTAGATCAATTACAACCTAAAATATGTTCACTTTTTCAGTTTTCAGTAAAGACAACCCACTGATGATGGTACAGACGTGCTGAAACATTTTTGAGTAAAAAGAAAATACGGTGTATTTGCAAGAAACGGGAACCTATGTCCTATAAGGAAAAATAGCTATTTGGCTGTGAAGCACAAACGCAACGTGTCATTACTACAAGTCATCGAGTCATAACTGGAGTCAGCAGTTCATGCGAGTATGTACCTGGAACAGTCTGCGGCGATATGAAATAAAATGATTTCGTATGGTCACTCGTAGGCAAAGCAGATGGCCGACTTCGGATTATTGTGTAACACATCGTCTTACGAATCCTCCCAGAAGTGCCATGTGCAGCCATGAGCGCAGGCGGCAGGGCAAGGTCAGAGACAAAAAATAAGTTGAGAGTAATTATTGAATTTGAAATTAGGTGACAGATTCGGGACCTTTCGACGAGGAACAAACCACTGCTCTACCCATAATTTCCATATCAATTTTATTTCGAAGTATCTAAAGATTCGACTGCGAATTGTGGCATCTAAATAATTACAGAAACGTAAAAGATCTTGTAATTATTTCTTACGTACTGAGGACCCGAAATCTATAAACAGCTCTCGGCTGCTGTCATTTTGAGAGGAATTAATAAACTGTTCAAAATGACAGCGGTCGTTAAAGAGATTAAAGTTTAAACCGCGCAACTTCTTCGTCTTGTGTCGCGCACGAACACAGGACATCCCGCCGTGCCAGCGGCCGAGACTGCGGCAGGTTAGCAAACTTCTCGGACAGAAAGGAAGCAGCCAAGTCTGAGGCCCAGCAGGTGACAGCTAGCCGCTTGAGCACCCAGCAAGTTGGCACCGCAACCACTTTTTTCGGCCGTAGACTCACTAGTGCGAGGTACCGACCAACTAACAAAAGGCCTGAGCATTGCCGCTCCAACCCATTCTGGAACGTCCTCTTGGAAAGTCCAGTAGCTGCCGTTTCGCCCGCGACCGCCTGTTGTCCGTAGGTACGCTCCGTCATGCGACGGTAAAGCTTAACGGTTCGCGAATTCGGGCACAGTCTAATAATGGTCCTCGAATTCGATAGCCATTTTGGTCGTTCTGGCGGTCGCGAGTATTTCGCAATACTAGAGGAAAGCAGCAGCGCCAGTCATACGGCAAAGTTCACCGAATTATGGAATTCTGCCACTCCCCCTTTTTTTGTTACCGAAACCTAGCTCTCATGGTTCAGGATACTCACTGCGAAGTGTTCTCAATTCAACTTACGTAGCTATAAGTGAACGCTATCTCTATATGTCATCCTGTGAAGGTGTTTGCCCCGGAGGACGGACCACGTACATTATTCTGTGCTAATTTCAGAATATCTCTTTGTGCTGATTTCTAAAACTTTTATTTGTGTTGAAATTTCAACAATCTTCCCCCAGTATTTATTGAAATCAATGGCTCCCTGCAAGTAGGTTCGTAGTCCATGCCTTCCTACGGTCTCATGCTGGGTAGAATAATAATCTGAGATACCGATGGACTATCAGTATTTATCTCCCTCGCTAGCTGGGGCAAGCTACTTTCGTTCAGGCCCCTGGGATAGGAAAACAGGCAGTCAGTTTAGGTACTGTAGCGCACTTGCTGTGATTATGGAAAAATGCATTTACTCTGCAAAAGGGACTGCCTTCAAAACACTTGTGCGACCCATCGTAGAATACTGCGCAAGTGTGTGGGACACATACAAAACAGGACTAAAAGGTAATACTGATCATACGGCATAGAAGGGCCGCACGAATGGTAACGGGTTTGTTCGACTCACGGGAGGGCGTCACGGAAATGCTGAAGAGCCTGAAATGGTAGCCGCTTGAAATTAAACGTCAGCTACCTTGCGAAAGCACACTTAAAAAATTTCACGAGCTAGCATTACGAAGGAAACATAAGAATAAAATTAAACTAATTGCAGCTCGCACAGAGGAATTTAAGCAGTCATTCTTTCCTTTCTCTATACTTGAGTAGAAATGGAACAAATCCTAATATGTACTGAAATTGGAAATTCCCTTTCCATGCGCTTCACGGTGTCTTTTACTGTACTGATGTACACTACTGGCCATTAAAATTGCTACATCACGAAGATGACGTGCTACAGATGCGAAATTTAACCGACAGGAAGCAGGTGCTTTTCTAAATCGAGAAATACTGTATCCATAGCCTTCAGGATGCCGTGTCCGAAAAGTAAAAGATATGTTTCACATGGTCGATGTTTCCGCAATCCTTGATGGTTGGCATGGAGGAGTTCATTCTGTTCGAGGTATCTGATTACGTTTGAGTTCAGAATATATCTTATGTCACTGGTGGAGACAAGAGGAATTTTAATGCACTGGAGTCAGTAAATCATATGAAGACAAGATCAAGTTGAAAGGCGTCAGTCAGTCCGCGTCTCATATAATTTTGTGGTTTCATTTCGTCAAGTTCGGTACAATGTCCTTTCCTGTATAGATTTGTTCATAGTTTTCATTCTCGTATTTTCGATGACAGGGAGAATGATTACGCTGGGAACCTGAATTGTGTGTCTTTATTCTCATCTTAATTACAATACGTAGTCAGTACTACACGCACACGCAACTATAACCACGTATCTCGAAGATGGATGGTTGCTCATTTTGATTGAATGTGGGTATAATTACAAATTCTTGCAGTCACGTAAACTCAGGTGGAAGCTCTTGGTTTAGCTTTGCAGTAGCTGCCTGGGAAGGCTGTTGAAATCTGTTTTCGAAGCCAACTCCGGCAGCGAGACTCTTGTCACCAAACTCAGAAGCGCGTCAGCACGAGTGCGGCGACACTGTTGGCCCTTTCGCATCCAAACGTTGAGACTCAAATTATCAGTCGTTGAACGGAGTGCAACATCGTAACCGACAGAAGCAGGCGTTACTCTCCTACAGTCTACATTGGAGGAAATGCCTGCTCTTACGGGCAAAAGCATCTTGGTGACTGGTGAGCGCTTACCCACCAAGTTCGTCGCTCTCTTCACGCAGAGACGGTGCAGATTTTTAATTTTGGACAGAACTCACCAGGGCATAGACGAAGAGAGCAGTTGCTACTCCGCGATAAAGTAAGTAGTGACTTTTTGATGGCAGTTGTTTCGATTTCGAGTTAGGATCCTCTATGACGATGAAACTCCATCGTTAGGAGCAGTGCGGAATTCTTGCCCGTTATGATTTCAGTATCGTTTCATGTAAATTCAGATGGAACTGAATTCGATCTTTAATCCGTCACGGTGCCCAGTTAATTCTTACGACTCTTGTCGCTGTGAGTCACGAGCTGGCTTGATGGTTCATTTATTATCGGAAGGCGGTGTACTTTACTCTCGAATCTTTGTGTGTGAGTAATAGCGAGCACACGTTGCGTTCCTTAGTAAGCAAATCTTTGCTGAATAACAATGATTGATACAATTGTTTGCTCGTATGAAATCATGGGATTAAAATTTCTTATGTATGTTCCACGTAAATACAGTTTGAAGAGTGTGCTCCATCTGTTAAATAAATGTTAATTATCCAACCACTTAGTTCGTTAAACGTTGTCCCAACATGCATCCCAGCATGCCCTCCCCCTTCCTGCAGTCTTTAATCACATGTACCCTGTGACAGAAAGTTACTTGAAAAGTTTAGTAAAGTGCAAACCCTGATTGACCGTTCTGAAGTTCACTAATTAAATTTCTGTTGCACAGCTTTCTCTTTAGGATAGAGACTAGGGCCAATAATCGATTAACATTCACAAAACCTCACACTGTTCGGCATTTGAGGCCGAGTAGATAATGTAAGGCACGGTATTTGTTCTACAGTTAACTCTCAGCTACCCAACGTCCTTGTTATAAGTCGCAAGTCGGTAAGGTACCAAAAATAGACCTCCTGCATTTGAAATGCTTCAATGATTAGTCGCCTGTTGAGTACAGACGTTGTAACAATTGCTGGTAAAGCTAATAAACCTGTCATAATGTGGTCGCTGTATGAAATGACGCTCCACAGTGATTTCTAATAACCTTTTATATCCAACACCTGGAATATGAACGTACAGAAATGTAAACGTACGTGTACTTTTAATTAAGTACCTAATTTATACAGTGCAAGGCCTTTTTACGACTGATAACATGTTGTTTACCCAAGAAAGCAGAATGCATATCACATTAATTTTTGGCTAGAGAACTACATATGTATAAAGGATGGTGAATTCCAGAGTGCCGTTACCCTTGGCATAGACTTGTGCGCGTCCCACATAGGGATACCAGACATTCAGACATTGGGAACAAGCCAGCAGAATGTATGCTAGTCGGCTTAGAGTCTGGTTTCACGAGCGACCCTTGTATTGGACATTAGCGGAGTGTTCTGTGTTTCATATTTATATGGCCAGAGCTGCGGCCTGCTCATTATTCTCCTCTTGTTGAAGTATACCGACGAGTTCACTGCGGAATACCAAGTCGCGAGTTTCTGCGCAGCAGTTACCTTCTCATCAAACGACCACGCCATGCCGTGCCCCACACCGCCCCGGTCTGCGCCCACAGAGAATGCCAAGGCGTCGATATGACTGTCGCCAGTATATCTGCCCAGTTCCCCGTTTCCTTTTCCTCGCTGATTATTTCTGTCTGATTGTTAAATAAATCGCGAATCGGTCTCGTCATTACATGCCGTTCGCCTGGATCTCTTGTTCAATATTTGTTCCACATATTACAAGTGTACGGTTTCAATGTGAAGTTATTGTTACTACCATGTTATTTTGTTAAAGACAACTGCTCCTCTTATTGTACAATGTTTCTTTAAACCGCCAATGAGCAGTTAACCCATACTGAGCAAAAAAAATGGTTCAAATGGCTCTGAGCACTATGGGACTCAACTGCTGAGGTCATTAGTCCCCTAGAACTTAGAACTAGTTAAACCTAACTAACCTAAGGACATCACAAACATCCATGCCCGAGGCAGGATTCGAACCTGCGACCGTAGCGGTCTTGCGGCTCCAGACTGCAGCGCCTTTAACCGCACGGCCACTTCAGCCGGCCCATACTGAGCACTTATTATATTGTGAAATCAGATTCTTCCCATCATTAGCTTGTTGCACTGGCAACAGATCCTTGACCGTTATCAAATGTGAGGAGACCCGATATAAAAGCCGGCAACTTTCTTTTGTAATGAACCTAAATTGTGCCCTCTACATAAATGTGAGTACTTTCAAAGCAACAGCATCGGCAGCGGAACAATTGTCACTGCATTTAGTGTCATCCGCAGTCAATATGACATTGACGTACTCTTCTCGCCAGCAAGACTCACAGAAACATCTTCGACAGACCATGTGTGAAAGTACACTACTGGCCATTAAAATTGCTACACCACGAAGATGACGTGCTACAGACGCGAAATATAACCGACAGGAAGAAGATGCTGTGATATGCAAATGATTAGCTTTTCAGAGCATTCACACAAGGTTGACCCCGGCGGCGACACCTACAACTTCCTGACATGAGGAAAGTTTCCAACCGATTTCTCATACACAAACAGCAGTTGACCGGCGTTGCCTGGTCAAACGTTGTTGTGATGCCTCATATAACGAGGAGAAATGCGTACCATCACGATTCTGACTTTGATAAAGGTCAGATTGTAGCCTATCGCGATTGCGGTTTATCGTATCGCGACATTGCTGCTCGCTTTGGTTGAGATCCAATGCCTGTTAGCAGAATATGGAATCGGTGGGTTCAGGAGGATAATACGGAACGCCGTGCTGGATCCCAATGGCCTCGTATCACTAGCAGTCGATATGACAGGCATCTTATCTGCATGGCTGTAAACGATCGTGCAGCCACGTCTCGATCCTTGAGTCAACAGATGTGCACGCCTGGAAGACAACAACCATCTGCAGGAAAAGTTCGACGACGTTTGCAGCAGCATGTACTATGAGCTCGGAGACGATGGCTGCGGTTACCCTTGACGCTGCATCACACACAGGAACGCCTGCGATGGTGAACTCAACGACGAACCTGGGTGCACGAATGGCAAAACGTCATTTTTTCGGATGAATCCAGGTTCGTTTACAGCATCATGATGGTCGCATCCGTGTTTGGCGACATCGCGGTGAACGCACATTGGAAGCGTGTATTCGTCATCGCCATACTAGCGTATCACCCGGCGTGATGGTATGGGGTGCCGTTGGTTACACGTCTCAGTCACCTCTTGTTCGCGTTGATGGCACTTTGAACAGTGGAGGCTACATTTCAGATGTGTTACGACCCGCGGCTCTACCCTTTATTCGATCCCTGCGAAACCCTACATTTCAGCAGGATAACGCACGACCGCATGTTGCAGGTCCTGTACGGGCATTTCTGGATACAGAAAATGTTCGCTGTTGCCCTGGTCAGCACATTCTCCAGATCTCTCACCAATTGGAAACGTCTGGTCAATGGTGGCCGAGCAACTGGCTCGTCACAATACGCCAGTCACTACTCTTGATGAACTGTGGTATGGTGTTGAAGCTGCAAGGGCAGCTGTACCTGTACATGCCATCCAAGCTCTGTTTGACTCAATGCCCAGGCGTATCAAGGCCGTTATTACGGCCAGAGATGTTTGTTCTGCGTACTGATTTCTCAGGATCTATGCACCCAAATTGCATGAAAATGTAATCACATCTCAGTTCTAGTACAATAAATTTGTCCAATGAATACCCATTAACATCTGTATTTCTTGTTGATGTAGCAATTTTAATGGCCAGTAGTGTATGTCAGATGTCAACTCCACCCCCACTACCAGTATCTGGGACATCAAGGATCAGTTACAACAGCTATGTGCCAGCTTGCCCCACTAGAGCATACAGCGGCTTTATGAAATCCTTCCCAACTGAATGAGTGCTTGCTTCCAGGCCAATGTCGTACTGATGTGTGCTCGTGCTACCTAATTCTTTGTAAATTCGATTCAATTTTGTAATCACTGGAATAACCCACTTACACCTCTCTCAACCGCGAATTTTTTCTTTTTTTTTTTTTTTTTTGTTCTCTCCTCGCCCCCCGCCTCCCTCGCCACCAACATCTGGGAGTTTAACTTTGTTGGTCAGGCAGTGTATATCTGGCGACCGTGACAGGACAGGGGCAGTGCAGAGTGCCGGCGACTCACCAGAGGCGACGACGACCATGTCCCCGTGGTGGTGCCTGTGGACGAGCGCGGGTCGCGGCGCTGGCCCGGCGGACGCCAGCCGCGGCAGCAGCCCCAGCCACAGGCTCAGGATCAGGATCAGGATCAGCCGGCAGAGCTCGGACAGAGGCGGGGGCAGCGGGCGGCGGCCAGGCGCCCTCATCGCGCCTCTCTCATGGCGCCGCGAAGGCCACCTCGAAGGGCCTGACCAAACAAACATTACAGTACTACATTACCATCTACTTACATTATAGTATAGGAGTAGCTACAGCAATTTTACAAAATAGGATTCAGTTTCTTAGCCTGTAAGGGGAATTAAGGTACTAGATCTTCTGATCCGAAGCCACATAAGGACTGTAGATTGGTTGGTTGGTTTGTGGGATTGAAGGGACCAGACTGCTACAGTCATCGGTCCCTTTTTCCAAAACTTCAAACACCCACACAGAATAAAAACGAACAATGGAGATGACAACAGACGACACAGGACAAGACAGACGCAGACAGAGACCAGACAAAAGGAATTAAAATCACACAGAGAGTGACAGTGGTTGGCCGACCATAGAGACAAAAAAGGGAAAATCCAACCACCTAGAAACACACTAAAAAAATAACCCAGTGTAAAATCGTAGGCCAAAGGCCAGACTCAAAACAAAAAAATGACAAACACTCAGATTAAATGATAAAAGCCCTCTGCCCGAATAAAACGCAAAACTAAGCCTGCCATGGCAATGTCATCTGTTAAAAGGGCAGGGAACGTATCAGGCAGCGCAAACGTCTGCCTCAGCACAGCTAAAAGGGAACAGGCCAACAAAATGAGGACCACCGTCAAAGCGGATCCTCACGGCGCAATAAGTGGCTGTGCGTCATCCGGGTGTGCCCAATGCGCAGCCGACAGAGGACAACAGACTCCTTGCGAGAGACCCTCAAGGAGGAGCGCCACGCATCGGTAGCCTCCTTGATGGCCAGAAGTTTGTTTGGGGAAGGCAGGGTGCGCCATTCTTCACCCCAGGTGCGAAGTACATTCTGCCGCAAAACTGCCCTGAGGTCACTCTCCAAAAGCCCAATCGATAAGGCTGGTGCACCGACAGCCCGTTTGGTCAGCATGTCAACACGTTCATTGCCCAGGATGCCGACATGACCAGGGGTCCACACAAAGACCACAGAGCGGCCGCAACGGGCAAGAGTATGGAGGGACTCCTGGATAGCCATCACCACACGAGAGCGAGGGAAACACTGATCGATAGCTAGTAAACCGCTCAGGGAGTCGCTACAGATAACGAAGGACTCACCTGAGCAGGACCGGATATACTCTAGGGCACGAGAGATGTCGACCAGCTCAGCAGTGAAAACGTTGCAGCCAGCCGGCAATGAGTGTTGTTCGTAATGGTCCCCTAGAGTGAGAGCATAACCGACACGACCAGCAACCATTGAATGGTCAGTGTAGACAACGCCACAGCCCTGATACGTGGCAAGAATGGAAAGAAAGCGGCGACGGAAGGCCTCAGGAGGGACCGAGTCCTTCGGGCCCTGTGCCAATTCAGGACTGTAGAGAAAGCGAAATATACACAGTGGATAATAAATTAGTCACTCTCAGAAAACATCACGCTAGTTCCGTGCGACGTGGTCTCTAGCCATGATAACGGCCTCAGTTTGGTGAGGAAGCTACTCATAAATTATCAGATCTCGAAGGGCTACCATATTTTGGGGTGTTGCCTGCTATGTTTCACCCACTAATCCAATCACTGCCGAGCCTTCTCTATCAGATTAAGATCGGGTGATTTAGTGGACCAGTCCAGGTGCCATAGTATGTCCGAATCTTCGTCAGACCAGGAGCATGCAGGTTATATGAGCTCTGCTGTTATCACCATGATAGACGGGAAAGTCCACAGCATACTCATCATGTAGATATAGAAGCAAAGACAACTCATAGAAATAAGCACAATTGTAAAATCAATATAAGTAATTTATGAGCCAAACTGTTAAAATAAATAACCTCTGTACAAAAGCATATCATAATCTGTGGAAGACCTATAATGTTATCTCTGTGGACTACTTGTAAGAAGATCTTTGTAACTGTTTTGTATATATAAGATATTTTTCGATGTGTAAAGTGGACAAAAAGTTGTGTGTGGTGTTTAGTGTGTGTGAGACTCTGTACAAATGGACCATTAGAAAACTGTAAGTACAAATTCTTCTAAATTTCGCCACTAACTTCACCAAAAGAATTGATACCCAACTAAGAAATCGCGTGTTTCTTATGTATTGCAGTAAAAATCAACGAAATGAATCAGACTCACACACACTGACATCATCAAAATAAATGGCTTAATACACATAAAAAACGCACTTGAAAATGTAATTTATTTCTCGAAACGCGTCGTGCGAAAAGTAAAATAAACAAAAATCGTGACTGGTACCGGAAGATTTATTTATTTATAACCAAACCTATTGTTTCTACAGTCGCAGGCTTTCAAAAACCATGTATAATGGATCAAAGCAGAAGACAACTCATATGCATCAATAATGAGTAATGGTTCATGTTCACGCTAACCTGAATGAGTGGGCTCAAGTCATGGTGCAAAAACCATGACAGAAACATCTACAGTCAAAACTGCAAGCCCCATACACTGTTGGCTGAACATCTCATAGGGCCGTCGATGCACTTGATGCCATGCATCATTTGAAAAGAAATAGAATCGCGACTCCTCTAACCACACTACACGTCTCAAGCCAGCTACTGTCCAATTTTTGCGTTGTTTAGTGCACGGAAGATATGTGGTTTATGTGCTACTCGTGGACTGTGGCTTTCTGCGAGGTACCAGGCTACAAATGTTCAGTGCACGCAGTTCCCTTCCCAAATTTCGCTTGAAGACTGGTTGAAATGGACTGCAGTCACTGGCAGTAGAAAATTCTTTCAGGTTTGAAACCGATAGTCACTGACAAGGCATGACATTCGTCTCCAGTCCGTGCCAGTTAAGATATTTTTATAAACATATTTCTTACGCCGTGTTCCGTAGTTTCGAGTTCCTTTAGACCAGAGGTGCTCAACCTGTCGATCGCCATCGACCGGTCGATCGTCTTTGATTTATGAGTCGATTTTTCAAAACCTATGCTCGGAATCTGTTTAAATGAGCTGCTTTTGTGAAATACCAGTTTGTTGACAATGAGTATTTCGCACGGTATTTGTAGGCGGTAAGTCTGACAACACTGTGTCCGCCTCTTTTGTGCGTCTACATTTCATCGCCTTCAACGCTCGCACCAAGCAACAATCTTTCCTCCTGCTTCGTGAGGTTACTACTCGCGAACTGCAACTTGCCGCATTGTGAGCGGGGGTTGCAGTGAGCGGGGAGATCGCTCAGGGTTTGCTCCGGAACTTGCTCTTTGGATAGCATAGTTACAGAAATTAAATATGAAAGTCTCTCCTCAAATGCAGTCAGAACTGTCAAGTCAACAAACATCATTGGGTCAAGAAGCTGAAAAGAAGTATACAGCCAATCTGCCAGCACTGTAGACAGAATTTGAAAACAGATTATCAAATTTCAAGGTAGTAGAACTTGTTCTAGCTTTCATAGCTCGATTTTTTCCATAAGGTGGATGGGGAGGATATTGCAAGTACGATAATTGCTCTTTTCTCTTGTAGAGAAATTAACCTAGAAATAATTCGATTTGAAAATGACTTTTAATTAATGTCAGAATACAATGAGCATATCTTTCGGAAATTGGTGTAAAAACCTACCCTGAATTGTAAAAATGGCATGGTATGTATTATCGTTTTTTGTATTAACTTACCTATCTGATGCAGCGTTTTCAGCGTGAACATAATCTAAGTGTAGAAAAAAACTGACTGATCTTCATCTTTCAGGCAGTGTAAGGTTGGCTCTCACAAACTATTCACCAGATTATAAAAAAAAATAGAAACGATGTGCAAATCCAAGTATCTCACTAAACATTTTTCACCATTTGTGATGGTGTATATTTTAACTTTTTTCACATGGGTAACATTTTGAAAAATGAGTAGTACGCCTACAACTTTTGATGCAGAGAAAATTATCTATTTAGGTTTTTTGTGTAATTAAAATGGTTCATTTTGACTACGATGTTGTTTTGTGCTTAATCCTTGACGCATTGAGTCAGTAGATCTCTAAAGGTTGCGCCTCTCAAACTTAGATACGTTGGACAGTTCCATCGACACATCAATAAATCGAGTAACTAATTTCGCGAAATGATCAGGAGTACTAAAGTAAAACACTTCAGGTTCTTTCTTTCAGTCTACCTCATCTCCACGTCGACTTATCTTACTGCGCCTAATCGATACAAACGACACAAATGCACAGCACTTTTCCCCCATGAGTTACGTCAGCGATGGAATGTTCTGTACCCGTACAGCACTTCATAGCTTCCACTGCTCACTTTTAAAGTGATGACTAACATTTTGTTCGATGAGCTTAGCACTCGAATGTAAGGAACGCACCTTGGGATGTAGAATCGATATTTATTTCGGGACCACAGCCCCGACGGCTGCGATGGGAACCTAACCTGTATCTCTCCCTATTTTCGTTTCTTTTTCTGTCTTACTATCTTTTAGTTAAATTTCTTCAATAATGCGCATACTTTATGTCTTTAAGATTATGTAGTAACAGGCTGCAGAAAACACTAGTACAGCCACTTCTTCTTTCTTCGTTCTGGTCAAACAGGGACTACGTCAATTCATCTCTCTTTTTTCCAAGCTTTAACTGCCACCCACTACTTCTCCATTCTTTTCAGGTGTTGATGTTTTCACTCATGGGTCCACGCCTAACCTGTCTTCAGCTTCGGCTTTTCCCGGAAACCTTTGTGCGTTCGGAACTTTTCCTTCATTGGTCGCCGTCTTCAATATCTTTAGAAAAATAAAAATAAAAAAATGTTCAAATGTGTGTAAGATCTTATGGGACTTAACTGCTAAGGTCATCAGTCCCTAAGCTTAGACACTACTTAACCTAAGTTATCCTAAGGACAAACACACACATCCATGCCCTAGGGAGGACTAGAACCTCCGCCGGGAGCAGCCGCACAGTCCATGACTGCAGCCCCTTGCCCGTTTTTTTTTTTTTTTTAATCTCATTTTGTTCGTTTTCGTTCGTTTCATCTGCTCGGTGCGGACGTCGCAAGACGCCCGTTTCAGTTCGTTGTTTGTGCCATTAACGCAGTTTTTTTTATTACAGAGGGCAGCTAACCCTCTGACCGAACACACTGAGTTACCGTGCCGGCAAAGCCGCACAGTCCATGACTCCAGCCCCTTGACCGCCCGGCTAATCCCGCGCGGCAGAAAAATTTCCAACTGTCGTATATCTTTATCGACTTCTGTGAACCATGACCCTTTGATTTTCTTATCTTGGAAGTACATTAATATCCTTTTGGATATGCTTCCACAGCTTGTTCGTTTCACGTTGCAGTAAGAGGCACTTACCTCCTCCATGTGTTTAAATAGTTTGTGGTTATAATCTCTTCCGTACTCGCTGTTTTCTTTGATGGGCCAAGGATTTTTTCCAAATATTTTTCGTATTTGGCCTCAAGTTTCTCATTAGACCTTTCTTGTTCATTATAAGTCTCTCTTCCGCATATACAGCTTCCGGTATCATAACACTCCATCTACGATAAGAGATCGATATCCTCAAACGTCAAAATTACAAACTATCTTTTCTATTAATTGTATTATTAATTGAAACAGCACATGAAATAGGATTTATAGGCAATCAAAATCGTTAAATTTGCGTTATTCAAAAAAATTGAGTGCTAGTTGTAACGAAGTTGTTTGTGAAAGGCTCTTTTGTTACCATGGTAGAACCCTGAACAAAATGAAGCCACTTCAATTTAAAAAGATGTTTCTTATTATTGGGTTTGTTACCGTCAGGAAACCTACATAACAACAAAACATTAAATATTTTGATGTGTCATCATAAAAATAATCGCAGTGAGATGTTCCTATACGTATATTAGCTGACAAACCCGGCACTGGTCGGGTCCTCATTTTGCCAAGTTTCTATTAGAAACAAAAACAGAGAATTAATTGTTTGTAGTTAATATCGAAAAAATTTCGTTTGCATATATTCATGAAAACACCTTTGAAATTATTGAAATCGTACGATGAAATATTCATAATTTACAAATGTATAAGTACAGTATCCCGGACACTTCCTATATTCTGGGAGCAACTGCTTTTGTAAGCGTTTCTGTGGTAACGCCTCTTCGTAGGTCTATAGACGGCTATTGTTCTCGCCTACAGCTATTTACGCTTAGCTGTTGAAAGTTGTCAAAAGCGCTGCCAGATGTCGGGCATTTTCCTACTGTGGGAGTGTCTTTAGCTACAAAGAATAAATGTATTAAAATTTTATGAACGATGTGACATTTTTCACGCATTTCAGCGTTCAGTGTTCATGAACTTGAACTATGTGTCGTACAATGATATAATTTTGTAGGTAAATTCAGTGGGATATGTGGATGTGTCTGCAAAAGTGTTGCGAATAGAGTTAGTAGAGAAGAAATAATAAATTTAAACGTCATGCATGATGCGGCAGTTTTTCACGCATCTCATTGTTTATGACGTCATACCTCCTGAACTATTACAGGTAGTTAATTGGTTCTCACCCCCACAGCGATTGTTACATGACAGTAATAGATATGTGTATCGAGTGTGATAGAAATCGGTCAAGGGGTTTTGGAGAAGATGTGGGACATACGTACATACTCTGTCCCTCTCTCTCTCTCTCTCACACACACACACACACACGTAAATATGCTGTGAAAAGTACATATAACCTGGCAGAAATTTTACTTCAGAAGTTATCGGCATAAGTGTACATCGCATCTCCTTAAAGCTAAACCGCGGCATACCAAGGCCAGAAAAGGCACGCGCAGCTATTGAGAACGGCTGTGCTCACCCAGTTCTCATAAACGCTGGCTGTGGGTAGATATCTGGAACAGTGATACAGAAAGGCGTACGTTGCAGCAAGTAGCAGGTGCCAGTTCCGTCGAGGCTGTCAAGTGGACTTCTCAACCTTTTATTTGTCGCATTCTGTGCAGTAAAGATATTAGTGTCCTGTCCTCTGTTGCAATGTGAGCTGCATCACATTGTAACGTATCTTTTCCATTCTGGTACGAATGGGCAGCTAAAGGAGTAATTATTCAATCCGGAAATCAATCTTGACAATAACCTTACTTGCTGCTCCCTCAGTTTACCACTGCGAATTATTTTGGTGCTTCATTAGAGTAAAACGGTCTTTCTGAAGGTAAGGAAGATATCACATAAATTTAGTTTTATTTCTAATAAAAATATAGGATGTTGCTCTTAGGACAGAGGTAGCTGTTCAAGTTTCTGATGTGCTACCAGATGTTTTCCTGAGCCTAGTGTGCTGGCCCAACATTTGTTTCCAAGATGGCGTCGTAACAGGAAAAGGCTGTCTGTGTGCTCCGTTATGAAGTGCCCAGATCTGTGGTTAAAGCGCAGCTTGAGTTTCGTGCACGATTTAGGAAAGACCTATCACACAAGAGTAACAGAGGTAGGTGGTACAGACTGTTCTTGGAAACCGGAAGCCTCTGTAAGGCTTAGACTCCCGTTGGATATCGTGTGTCTGATGCATACGTTTATGAAAATGAACCGACAAATTCTGGTAGAAGGCCTTGCCTCAGTCGTGTACAAAGTAACAAAAACAAAATATAAAACAAAACAAGAAATACACATATTGTCCTGCAGGCTCAAAATTCTCGTAAAATCCTCCAAACATGTGTCACCTGCTGACAAAACACTATGCTAAAAAGGTAGGAGTAGCTATCTGCCAGTTTCGCGCAGATGCGTAGATTGAAAGCAACAAAGTTAAAATGCGTTACGGCTCTAGACTCTCATACGAGGGGCGTTACTCAGGATTCCAATACACCATATTATTCCTCACTCCTTTGGCTAAAAAAACTGTATTCTTCAACATAATCTCCATTCAACGCGACGGCTTTACGTCACCTTTCTAGGAGGACCTGTATACCAGCATGATACCACTCCACTAGATGACGTTGGAGCCAATGTCTCGCTGCATCATCATCCATGTACTGTTTCCCGTGTATTGCATCCTTCAGGGGGTCAGATAGACATTAAGTCGAAAGGTTCGAGATCCAGACTGTAGGTCGGATGAGGAATAACAGTCCATAGACGTTTTGTGAGCTCCTCTACGGTATGCAGACTTGTGTAGGGTCTTGCGTTGTCATGGAGAAGGAGAAGGTAGTTTGCATTTTTATGGCGACGAACAAACTGAAGTCATTTCTTCAGTTTCCTGGGGGTTGCACAATGCACTTCAGAGTTTATCTTTCCACCGTGAGGAAGGACATCAAACAGAATAACCCCTTCAAAGTCCCAGTAGTCTGTCACCATAACTTTACCAGCTGAGGGTGCGGCCTTTTCTTCGGAGGAGACGTGGTGTGGTGCCATTTCATGGATTGATGTATTCTTTCCGGTTCGAAGTAATGAACCCATGTTTCATCGCTTGTGACGACGGTCGGCAAAAAGTTGTGGCGATCAACCTCGTCGCCGGCCGGAGTGGCCGTGCGGTTCTGGGCGCTGCAGTCTGGAGCCGAGCGACCGCTACGGTCGCAGGTTCGAATCCTGCCTCGGGCATGGATGTGTGTGATGTCCTTAGGTTAGTTAGGTTTAATTAGTTCTAAGTTCTAGGCGACTGATGACCTCAGAAGTTAAGTCGCATAGTGCTCAGAACCTTCAACCTCGTCACGTGCAAGCAGTTCCACACGGATGGTTCTTTGTTGCTCTACGTGGTCTTCTTTATGCGGCGAGGAATCCAGCGAGCAGATACCTTTGCGTACCCAAATGGTGTACGAGTCTGTCAGCAGAAACGTCCAGTTGAGCAGTGAGGTGTTCTCACGATCACCTACGCATTCAAACATCACAAGGAGTCATAGCTTTGTGTGGTGGCAGGTACGCGGGAGGCCGGACGCGTTTGTGCGACCACATTGCGATGATAGACGCCTCGTACAACCATTCGCCGTGGTTTTGTTCACTACTAGGTCTCCGTATGCATTCTGCAAGCGTCTGTCAATAACTAAGATGCTCTGGTTTTCCGTCAAATGACAGCTGTCCGCTTGGGACGCATCTACGTTACAGACGTTATTTTGAAGGTTTCGTATAGCGCCGCCACCTATCGGAACATAATGAAACTGTAACGGCTGACGCGGCAATACTCCACGATGTCCCACAGGAAATTCCACATTTTAATCCGAATTTGACTAAGAAAAATGTGTTACATTACTTATTAATCACCCCTCGTCCGTCGTACTATAGACTGAAATCAATGATTATACAGAATCCGCCTCGATTGCAAATAGAAACCAGATGTTGACCTAGGTTTCGGCGCGGATAACCACGCCTTCTTCGGAACACACTAAAACTACAAACTGCCTAAAAAGGCATGGTCCAGTACTAATACAGAACACCCAAAAGGGCAAAAGACTCGCATAAAATGTAAAATAAACGGTACGTGTGTACCATGTCAATAGCTGTACTTAACTCAAACGTCAGAAGCGTGCTTCCTCACCCCAGCCAACGTTCGGTGGGCAGCGGGATTTCAGGTAAACTGAGGTGGCGTCGGCAGCTAGCAACACCGACTCAAAGGAAGGCCTCGGCGCTTGTTGGTGACGTCACTTCAACTAGGCGCGGTGAACGACAGGTCTGTTGCAGGCAGAAATGCCTGGGCGTGCTTATCACTATAAATCTCTTATTTTTGGACAAAATGTTTGGTATTGTTTTGGATTCTGCAGTTTTATTGAGATGAAAGATTTTCTTGAAAAAAGAGACAGCATTGGTCGTATATTTTTTACTATTGCAAAATCGATTTTCTGTCTCTGAGTGACCATCTTCAGTGCTAGAAGTTAAAAATTTTTTCACATTACGATCGGAGAGTACAACATAGAAAATCACAATTACATCTGCATATGAACATAACACTTGTTAAAAACAAACCTATATTGTATAACTTAAATTGGGATGCACTGTTGTCACTAAGCTTACGGCAATCACATAGACTGAGGTCGCAGTTTACCTGCACTTGTTCAGCAGACCTCGGTGTGACGGGGCTTGGTTCAAATGGCCCTGAGCACTATGGGACTCAACTGCTGAGGTCATTAGTCCCCTAGAACTTAGAACTAGTTAAACCTAACTAACCTAAGGACATCACACACATCCATGCCCGAGGCAGGATTCGAACCTGCGACCGTAGCGGTCTCGCGGTTCCAGACTGCAGCGCCAGAACCGCGCGGCCACTTCGGCCGGCGACGGGGCTTGACACGCCCTCTATGTGACATGTGTCACGTAAAGACATAGTATTATTGGTTTTGCGAATTATTAACACTAAATAACTCTTGTACTTTTGTGAATGGTGTAGTAATTCAAATTTAAAATGTACGTACAACACATAGCAGACGCAGGAGAATATCTAAAATACATTGGCATATTGTTTTTTATAAACTATAAAACATAAAATAGATCGATGATAAGTTGTTAGAATGCAGAACATATAAAAAGCAAAAGATAATGCCAAAAAATAATAAATGAACAACATAAAAAGAGGCGCAACACAGGTCTTTCTTAAAAACGTAACACCCACCATCTGGCGTGGGAAGTCAAAAGTACAACGTTCGTAATTTATGTAACAAACGTTAATACCAAGGAGTCAATATATAAAAAATAATAACGTTAATACCAAGGAGTCAAATATATAAAAAATAATCACAGTACGAAACTGCCGTTACTTAATAATTACAATGCCGTGCAAATGTAAGGTGCGAACAAGTAGTATACATCAATCATCGAGAAACCATCATGAGGAATGTGAAAAAATTTTTAACTTCTAGCACTGAAGATGGTCACTCAGTGACAGAAAATCGATTTTGCAATAGTAAAAAATATACGACCAATGCTGTCTCTTTTTTCAAGTATACCTGTTATCTGGTCGTAGTGCACAAGACAACATGGAGTCGCCAATCAGTAAAGATTTTCTTACTGTCGTAAAGCTACAAATGAATATCATAGTTCTGTATTACTGAATCCTGTCGAAACAAACGTAGATCAATATGAGAAGATGCTTTGCCCCATTGCAAGCTTCGGAAATTTTACATTCAAGTAACTGTATTTACTTGATCCATTTCGTTATCGAAACTTACCCCAACCCCCTTACAATTAACTCGTTTCCTTTATTTATTTATTTATTTTCGCTTGACATCGTCACTGGAAATGTGAACTAATTTACATGTGTAAATGTCCAACTGTCACCAGTCATTAGATTACAGTCGTTTTCAACGAAAGGAATTCTAAACAGGAAACAAAATAGCTTCATACATCGAAAATACTGCTGAGCTTAAACTTTTTTAAACATGCACATTAGAAAAGATAAATATTCCCCTCTTGCAACTGAAAGGAGAAACTTTATAAGATAAAAAAAATATTTGATAAAACAAGTATCTCTCTTTTGCCTCTTCTTCTGTCCCCCACCACCTCCCCCAACGTGTACAATCGCAAGATATTTCATTAACATTCAGTGCTCTTCACCCCATAGTCAACCAAGATACCTAAAGAAGAGCACCAATATGTTCACAGTTTCTTGTAAAAGCAACCCAGTACAAACGTAACTTCCTCAGATTTACAGATAAGGTAAAGAAGCACGAATTCTGTTGCTGCTGGACCATGAAGTTGTTTTGTATGTCAATCCTTAAAACAGGTGGAAATTTAACTTCAGGAGTACACTATTTCTTAAGAAGTGTAATCAATTGCACAATTAATTGATTGCAGAAATCTCTCAGAACAATGTGTGTTGGTCAACTACCGCCAATAGTTTCACATTTTCCTGTGTCAGAGAGGGAGACTCCACCATTATGAGTATGCCTGCAACAGACCTGGCGTTCGCCGTGCCTAGCTGACGTGACGTCACGAACAATCACCGAGGCCTTTCTTTGAGTCGGTGTTGCAGCTAGACTGTGAGAATGCTAGAAAGTAATGCGCATGCGCAAATTGAGAAATCATCTTCTTCCATGTGATTGGCATAAAACGTGTTACGAAAGTTATCCGATGACCGGGTCAAAGGCGCAGGAAGTTAATGCGTGTGTATGTATAATATCCTAGCTCGAGGACGATTTTATATAACTACAGAACGTGGATAGACTGAAACTGTATATGTGGGATACCAAATTCTACGGTTGGTCAAAAGCAGGATAGACAAAATACCATCAGCTAGAAGCAGGCTAAAAATATGGGGGATGAATAACCCATTTTTCAATTACTTGTGGTCGGTGATTGTACTTGATGACTACGCTTGGATAAGTGTGTAAAGTTACTATATTAAATTCTAAGCGCTATTGACCAGAAAAGGGTCAAATTAGTATGATAGGCTTAATGTAATTGCGTGAAAGGACGTGCAACGTCGCCTTCATCGCCTTTAATATCTAGATATAAGGCACATACACCAGAAGTGGTGACGGTACGCGAGGTTCCACCTTCGCTAAACATCTTGTACAAATGGCTCATGCGCCTAATCCCCCGGCCAGTACCGAGCTGCTTCATTCTGAAGTTAAGGGTATCAAATTAGACATATTAGAAGAAATGGAGATTTTTAAACATCTATGGTATGACAAAGACTTCATCCTTAAAGAGCAACGGCTGGATTTAGAGGACTCAAGCCTAATATCACCAGCAGCGCCTCAGTCGGTGTTGCTCTACACGCGACTGTCAGACGCAGGAGTACACTCCCCTGTTTTCGCCGTAGAGCCTGTGCTGTCCTTACCTTTCTGGCTCAATGAGCCCAAATGCTCGACCCGTAGCCAACAACAGTGAGTAAGAATGCGTTGTGGTAAGTTCTTATTGCACTTAGCGGCAGCTGAAAACTTCTTTGGTCAATTGTTTAGGATTTTGATGCCTATCTGGCAGACAGTTTCTGCATGTTCATGGTAGTTTTGCTTTTCGTCGAGGTTCATTCCAAGGCACCTATACCCTTTGTTTTGTTTTCACAGGTTGGTCATTTATGCCGATTGTGGGATTTCTCGTTCTTGATAACGTTCCTTTCAGTAACATATAAACTGTTTTGTGTGCTGCTATCGTTAGTTTGTTTTCCACGCACCAGTTACTTAGTCTTTCAAGAGATATACTACTATTTTCTTCTAATTTAGCCCTTTTGTTGGCAGATGCTGTAATTAGTAAATTAGTAAATATAGGTTACAAGGATCTCCCAGCAAGAATACTCCATGTGTCGGTCGTATGAGCAAAGAGGTGAGTGACCAGAAAGATGTCAAAGAGCGTAGTGATACTTCATGCGACTGCAGAATAATAGAAAAGACTGAGGAAGGAACAGACGCAAGGGGCAGATGTCATACCGATCTTTAGAAGCTTCTCTCTGTGAGTGGATAAAGGAGGAAGTCGCATGATTTCTCTCTGACGCTTGCTGATCGGTTATTCAAAGTATATTTTATTATGTAGCCTCTTGGACTTCGACCTGTAAATTCATTACGCACACAACGGCACGTATAACTGGCTAGAACGACTCGGTACTGAATGCAAAATTTTAGCAAGATAGATCTGCAGTGAAACTATTAATTTCTTGGCGAGAAGCAAGGCAAGCATTCTGTAGCTACGACACTGGTTGGTTAAGCTACCTAAGAGAACTCGCGAAATCTGGGATTCGGCAACGTATCCTCGAGAGGGGAGAAAACTGCTGTACAGGGATCTGGAAATAGAATGCTATCCTCATGTACGATGCTCTTAAAGGGACATGATCGGTTCAATGCTCGCGAGCGTAATTTTATGGCAGCAACTTTGATGTAATAAGGTCATTAATTGTGACTTTCAAAGTCTAATATCCTGTCAAACAAAAAAAAATAGCAGTTTTGTGTGAGATCGCGGAGAGGTGTTGAACGAAAATAACGGTCTAGGCGATTTTTATTGAAGCGAGAATAAACCGCATTGTTTCCCAGGAAACTTTAGTCTCTGATTCTGATCTCACTTTCTGACCTCCACATCTTTTAACTAATACCCTGAAATTTCTTCCTTTGCTTAGTTTTTCATGAGCAAAGGACCGATTGGAGTTGAAACTGAGATAGCTTTACATGTTTCCAGGCCAGCGGTCGGATCTTAGAATTATCGAAGTGCAGTTGGTTGTTCAGAGCAGTAATCAGTTCTGCGATGGCAAAATGATTAGAAACTGACTGATCAGTCAGTACGTCTCTGGGGAGAATACTGTGGAGACTCTCTAGCTGAAGTGCGGACTTACGGAGTGTCCATGAAGTATCGCTAACATTTAAAAACCTCGTAACCTGTACACTATGTACCAGAGGTAGAGAATTATTGTTTGCTGTAAAACGTTTAGCAGCTGTGAAATTTTTTTTCTTTGTTCTTTGTTGCAGTTTTGACTTGTCGTGTATCAAAATAGCGACGGACTAGGAGATTGCGCTCTGTGTCATCTGGTGTGCAAACCCCAAATCTGTGAACACTGTACTGTAGAATTATCGATACCCACATGGGAGGGCAAAAACAAGCAGAATGAGCTGGTTCAAAAACTTTAAAGAAACGTGGAGTATCAAACATCTTTCTATAAGTGGACTTCCCCCTGTGCCTGAAGTACTTATTGTCACAGTGCATGCTGCATTTCTGTGTAACACCAAGAAGCCAATTCGTCGTGCACCATGTGAATTGCAGGAAGCACGATCAACTATCCATAAAGTGTTACGTAAGCGGTTAGGCCTTTTTGCTTACAAAGCGCATATGGTCCAAGCACAGTAGCGAAACTACAGTCCTCTGCGGTATGCACTTGGTTGCTCCATACTGCCCGCCATAGATGCTGACAATGTCTTTCTGAAAAAGCGCCTGTTTTCAGATGAAGCAATCTTCCACATTTGTAGACAAGTGAATCGCCTGAAGCTTAGGATCTGGGGATCAGGAAACCCACACAACATACGTGAACACATCCTTGATAGTCCTAGCTTAATATTTGATGTCTCCTAATGTGCGATAGGGTGACAGGCCTACTTCTTTTCTCAGAGAAAACAATAACGGCAAATGTTTACCCGATCACGCTACAACAGTTCCTGCTATCACAGATCGAAGAGCTGCAACGTCAGTTTTCTTCAAGTATGATGCTGCACTCATACATTCAAGTTTGAATGTGCGGAATATGCTGCATGACACATTTCCTGGGAAGTGGGTTGGTCGTAATCGCCCTATCGCATAACCCCCGCGCCCTTTCGGTGTCACATCATTAGATTTCTTTTTGTGGGGTTACGGCAAGTATCGCGTGCACACGACACAAGTCAGTGCACTAATCAATGAAACAATCAAAACCGTTGATGCTGCAATGATGACCCGTACATGGGAAGAACTCGAATAACGCCGTGATGTTCTACGCTATTGACAGGGGATCTCAAGTTGATTCCGTATTTCTAGATTCCCGGAAAGCTTTTGACACCGTTCCTCACAAGCGACTTCTAATCAAGCTGCGGGTCTATGGGGTATCGTCTCAGTTGTGCGACTGGATTCGTGATTTCCTGTCAGGAAGGTCGCAGTTCGTAGTAATAGACGGCAAATCATCTTTTATTTATTTTATTTATTTATTTATTGTTCCGTGGGACCACATTAAGGAGAAGTCTCCATGGTCATGGAACGAGTCAATACATGAAATTATAACACGATTGTAGAAACAGATAAAATGAAATATAACAAACATATTCAGTTGTAGATTGTAGAAACAGATAAAATGAAATATAAGAAACATATTCAGGCGACAAGTCGTTCGTTTAAATAAAGAAAATCAAGAATGTAACACTGGAATTTGCTTAATTTTTTAGCTCTTCCAGGAGCTCCTCGACAGAATAGAAGGAGTGAGCCATGAGGAAACTCTTCAGTTTAGACTTTAAACTGTTTGGGCTACTGCTAAGATTTTTGAGTTCTTGTGGTAGCTTATTTAAAATGGATGCAGCAGAATACTGTACTCCTTTCTGCAAAAGAGTCAAGGAAGTGCATTCCACATGCAGATTTGATTTCTGCCTAGTATTAACTGAGTGAAAGCTGCTAACTCTTGGGAATAAGCTAATATTGCTAACAACAAACGACATTAAAGAAAATATATACTGTGAGGGCAATGTCAAAATTCCCAGACTATGGAATAGGGGTCGACAAGAGGTTTTCGAACTTACACCACACAAAGCTCGAACAGCCCGTTTTTGAGCCAAAAATGCCCTTTTTGAATCAGAAGAATTACACCAAAAAATAATACCATATGACATAAGCGTATGAAAATATGCGAAGTAGACTACTTTTCGTGTTGAAATGTCACTTATTTCAGATACTGTTCTAATGGTAAATAAAGCGGCATTTAGTTTCTGAACAAGATCCTGAACATGGGCTTTCCGCAACAGCTTACTATCTATCCGAACGCCTAGGAACTTGAACTGTTCCGTCTCGCTTATAATATGCCCATTCTGTCTTGTTGAATTCAGTTCTTGTTGAATTGTGAGTTAGAAACTGTAAAAACCGAGTCTTAGTGTGATTTAGCATCAAATTATTTTCCACAAGCCACGAACTTATTTCATGAACTACATTATTTGATAATGTTTCAATATTACACAAAAGATCCTTCACTACCAAGCTGGTGTCATCAGCAAACAGAAATATTTTTGAATCACCTGTAATACTAGAAGGCATATCATTTATATAAATAAGAAACAGCAGTGGCCCCAGCACCGACCCTTGGGGAACGCCCCAATTAACAGTGCCCCATTGGGATTGAACATCACTACCACTCTCAATATTGCGGAGAATTACCTTCTGCTTTCTGTTCTTAAAGTAAGAGGTGAACCAATTGTAAGCTACTCCTCTTACTCCATAATGGTCCAACTTCTGCAGTAATATTTTGTGGTCAACACAGTCAAAAGCCTTCGTTAAATCAAAGAAAACACCTAACGTTCGCAACCTTTTATTTAATCCGTCCAAAACCTCACAGAGAAAAGAGACTATAGCATTTTCAGTTGTTAAGCCATTTCTAAAACCAAACTGTACGTTTGACAGCAAATTATGTGAATTTAAATGCTCCAGTAACCTTGTACATACAACCTTCTCGATAACTTTAGCAAACACCGATGGCATAGAAATAGGTCTATAATTGTCAACATTATCCCTGTCTCCCTTTTTATAAAGCGTCTTCACTACCGAGTACTTTAATCGGTCAGGAAACCGACCACTCCTAAAGGAAAAGTTACAGATATGGCTAAGTACTGGGCTAACATACATGGAACAATACTTCAGTATTCTGCTAGATACCCCGTCATATCCATGAGAGTTCTTGGTCTTTAGTGATTTAATTATTAACTCAATCTCCCTCTTGTCAGTGTCATGGAGGAGCATTTCAGGTAACAGTCTCGCAACACTTTTTTCTACGAGCGCTATATGATTCCCTGTTGGGACTAGATTTCTATTTAGTTCACCTGCTATATTCAGAAAGTGATTATTAAATACTGTACATATATGCGACTTATCAGTAACACGGACATTCCCACTACGCACTGATTCTATATCCTCGATCTGTCTCTGCAGACCATCCACTTCCTTTACGACTGACCATATGGTTTTAATTTTATCCTGAGACTTAGCTATTCTATCTGCATACCACATACTTTTTGCCTTCCTAATTACTGTTTGTAATGGTCTGCTGCATTAAGATTGTGACTGTTTCTAACGTTTTGATATAATTGCCACTTTGTTCTACAAGATATTCTTATCCCTTTAGTCAGCCACCCAGGCTACCTGTTTGTGCTAGTACCCTGTTTTGAACGTTCTAACGGAAAGCAACTTGCAAAGAGCACGAGAAAAGTCTTGAGGAAAGCATTATATTGATTGTCTAGTGTATCAGCACTATAAACATCTTGCCACTCTTGTTCCTTGATAAGGTTTACAAAAGTCTCTACAGCAACTGGATCAGCTTTCCTAAAAAGTTGGTTACTATATTTAACATGTGTTGCAGCACAAAAATCTTTTAGACTTAAAATTTGTGCATCATGATCTGAAAGGCCATTCACCTTTTTGCTAACAGAATGCCCTTCTAGTAATGAGGAATGAAGAAAAATATTGTCTATGGTTTTTCTACTGTTCGACTAAAACTGAAGTGATATCAGGTGTGTCATGGACTGTGTGGCTGGTCCCGGCGGAGGTTCGAGTCTCCCTCGGGCATGGGTGTGTGTGTTTGTTCTTAGAATAATTTAGGTTAATTAGTGTGTAAGCTTAGGGACTGATGACCTTAGCAGTTAAGTCCCATAAGATTTCACACACATTTGAATATTTTTTTTTATATCAGGTGTTCCCCAGGGAAGCGTCCTGGGACCTCTGCTGTTCCTGATCTATATAAATGACCTGGGTGACAATCTGAGCAGTTCTCTTAGGTTGTTCGCAGATGATGCCGTAATTTACCGTCTAGTAAGGTCATCCGAAGACCAGTATCAGTTGCAAAGCGATTTAGAAAAGATTGCTGTATGGTGTGGCAGGTGGCAGTTGACGCTAAATAACGAAAAGTGTGAGGTGATCCACATGAGTTCCAAAAGAAATCCGTTGGAATTCGATTACTCGATAAATAGTACGATTCTCAGGGCTTTCAATTCAACTAAGTACCTGGGTGTAAAAATTACGAATAACTTCAGTTGGAAAGACCACATAGATAATATTGTGGGGAAGGCGAGCCAAAGGTTGCGTTTCATTGGCAGGACACTTAGAAGATGCAACAAGTCCACTAAAGAGATAGCTTACACTACACTCGTTCGTCCTCTGTTAGAATATTGCTGCGCGGTGTGGGATCCTTACCAGGTGGGATTGACGGAGGACATCGACAGGGTGCAAAAAAGGGCAGCTTGTTTTGTATTATCACGTAATAGGGTAGAGTGTGTGGCAGATATGATACGCGAGTTGGGATGAAAGTCATTAAAGCAAAGACGTTTTTCGTCGCGGCGAGATCTATTTACGAAATTTCAGTCACCAACTTTCTCTACCGAATGCGAAAATATTTTGTTGAGCCCAACCTACGTAGGTAGGAATGATCATCAAAATAAAATAAGAGAAATCGGAGCTCGAACAGAAAGATTTAGGTGTTCGTTTTTCCCGCGCGCTGTTCGGGAGTGGAATGGTAGGGAGATAGTATGATTGTGGTTCGATGAACCCTCTGCCAAGCACTTAAATGTGAACTGCAGAGTAATCATGTAGATGTAGATGCAGATGTAGACGAGTAGGGACATACATTGGAAGTTTGGCATGACAAATTGCCATTTGGCATGAGTAAATCCGGCAAAGATAATTTTGGGTATATGTATCCAGGTAGCCATTCCACTCAGTGAGAAAAGCAACTGTTGACTTTAGGTTGATAATTTGGAGCAGAAATCGTACTCATGGAACGCAAAAATGGAAACCACGAATCTAGGAGCATCAGTTCACTTGGTTTTTAATTGAAGTAAACACGATGATTATCTACGTCGGAAAGTGTATTGTTTAAGGATCTCGATCAATATTGAAACTTTTACCAAATGTACTCCGAAGAGTAGAAGAAGGCCATTTTTCTGGACCCGTACCAGTTTCGTGGACAAAATTTTGAACAGAGTTCAGTGAAAAATTCCCAGGACTTCGCGCGTTAGTTTGCTTGACCAACCGCATATGTTGAAAAAGTGGCGGTATGTCCGTCGTCCTCAGTTACATCAGACCATAAGCAACGTTTGAACAAGATTCAACGGAAAGTTCCCATGATACTACAAAGAGAAGTAAGAAGAACTATCCTGATCTCTGCTGCTAGAAGTGCACGTCAAATAACCCACACATTCACTCAGAGCTTATTCACGGAAAAAAGGGTAAACCAGATTGCAACGTGAAACAGTAAAAAATGATGAGTAAAAATGGATCCCTACGCAACCCTTCCCCCAGCATCGAAATATAACGACAAAAAGTAACTAAAGATTAGTCTGCTAGACTAATTCAGTGTAAGTTAGGTATGACATATGACAATTACATGAAATGTAGGTGAAGCAGGCAATAATCGTGCTTCCTCCAATATACACTATCTGATCAAAAGTATCCTCAAACACCTACAGGAAGTGCACTAAATAATATGAACACCTGACATATCACAATACTTTCTTATCTGTTAATAAGAAGTTGGGCCACCATTGGCTTTGAGGATATATGCTATTTTTAGCTGAATACAGTCTTAGTGTGTATGAACAGTTTCCAACACAATGTTATTCCATTCTTGTATCAGAATGTCCGCCCACTGTTTCAGCGATGTTTGAGCTGGAAATCAGCCCCTCACTCTCTGCCCTGAAACTTCCCATAACAGTTCAGTGCCGGCCGGGATGGCCGAGCGGTTCTAGGTGCTACAAAAAAATGGTTCAAATGGTTCTGAGCACTATGGGACTTAACATCTGTGGTCATCAGTCCCCTAGAACTTAGAACTACCTAAACCTAACCAACCTAAGGACATCACACACATCCATGCCCGAGGCAGGATTCGAACCTGCGACCGTAGCAGTCGCGCGGTTCCGGACTGCGCGCCTAGAACCGCTAGACCACCGCGGCCGGCCTAAGTGCTACAGTCTGGAACTGCAAGACCGCTACGGTCGCAGGTTCGAATCCTGCCTCGGGCATGGATGTGTGTGATGTCCTTAGGTTAGTTAGGTTTAAGTAGTTCTAAGTTCTAGGGGACTGATGACCTCAGCAGTTAAGTCCCATAGTGCTCAGAGCCATTTGAACCACTTGAACCATTTTGAACAGTTCAGTGATGTTGATTTCTGGTGATAGTACTGGCCAGGGAAGATGTTTGAAGACATTCTGATGCTCCAAAAACCACTCCTGAACCTTCTTCGCTGTGTGTTTGGGAGCATTATCATCTTGGATATGGCAGTGTTTGGCACAATTTCATAGTCATTGTAAGCATTTCATTGTTGAGGATGTCAAGATCATCGTTCGTAGTACTCTGGCTAGTGAGGGTAATGATAGGACCAACTGAACACCACGATATAGCCGCCCAAATCGTAATAGAACTTCCCCTTGCTTGACTGTAGGAAGCAAGCAGGACGAATCATAGACTTCTTTTGGGATTCTCCATACACAACCGGCCGTTTGCAGGGAACAATGATTCATCAGATCATACCACATTCTTCCACTCATCAAGTGTGCAGATTTTATGATCGTGGTACCATTTCTTTCGTAGCTTTGCACTGAATTCCGTTTTTAAGGGTTTCGAAATTGAAGTCCTTCCATGAAAGTTAGCCTAGCGAGGCTCCCGTCGTACTGTTTTTGTCGAGAAAGTATTACTCAAGTGAGTGTTGAGTTCTGCAGTACTGTCTCTCCACAACCCTGTCAGTTAACTTCCGCTTTCGCCCACTTTTCCTGCTCACAGATGACGTTTTACCATGTTTTGTGTATGGTGTCATTTCTGAGGATGCTGTGGCTCGTAAAACATTAAACAGTTCAGCCGTTTTCGTCAAAGACACTTCAGATAATACCGTGCAGCAACAAATTGTTCTATCAGGAAGTCTGAGAGATTACTCATTTCACCGATCGCTTATGATAAGATCGCAGAACAAATCGTATAATAGACTGAAAGATAAACTGCATGATTTGGCATGTCAACTGTCACTGCAGCCCCATCACAGAATTTACACCTACGCAGTGGTGCCAACTTGCAACAAGATGTACTATACTGCTTAGTGTTCATATTATATTGTCCACCCCCAGTTTGTAATTCGGAATTGGCTACTAGCAGTCACAAGAGGTGGATAAGACGCTATAAAAGGAGGCAGGGAGTATTGTGTTACCTGTAGAGAATGAATAACAGCAGAATGGCTCGGTCAGGAAAGCTCAATGACTTCGGATGTCGATTAGACAAGGGACGTCACCAGAGTAAGAAATCCATCAGGGATATTTTAACCATTCTGAAGCTCCCAAGTCAACAGTCGATGATGTAACTGTGAAGTGGAAACGCGAAGGAACAACCACAGCTAACCCAAGACCAGGCATTCTTAATACACTGACGGACAGGCACCGTCGACCATAGCACAGGGTGGTAGCAAAAATCTTATGAAATCAGCCGAAGTGAGTTCCAAAATGTTACCCTCAGTCTAGCCAGCACAATAAATGTGCTTAGGGAGTTAAAAAGAACTGGCTACAATGGTCGAACAGCTCCTCATAGTCCACACATTTCTCTAGTTAATGCAAAGCGATGCTTCAGATGGTTTAAAGAGCGACGAAACTGGACAGAGGATGACTGGAAGCGAGTGATTTAGACTGATGGATCACGCTATACTTCATGTCAATTCTAAGATAGAGTTTGGATTTGGCGAATTCCTGGAGAACGTTACCTGCGTCATGTATAGCGCCAATGGTGAAGTACGGAGATGGTGCTATTATGATATGGGGATTTTGAATTTAAGATAACGCCAGATACGGAAGGATATGAACATATTTTAACAGCAAATAAAACTTGAAAAATAAGAGCCAGTCTAATGTTGATAAGAGGTGAATACAAGCCATTGAAGTGCGGTGCTACGGAAGAATGCTGAAGATTAGATGGTTGGACTGCGTAGCTAATGAAGAAGTGTTGAATCTAATTGCGGAAAGAAAGAGCTTTAGGGCTTAAATTGAGTAAAAAAAGAATTAGGAGGAGCGGGCACATGCTGACTCTTCAGAAATAGTTAATTTGGTAACAAAGAGAAGTAAGAGTGTGAAGGGGAAGGTGTAGGGGCATTAAAATACTAGAGTGTAACCGACACGTTAACTTGATTCACATTAATGTAGGGAAAGAATAGTTATGTAGGTATGAAAAGAGTTGCACGAGATAGAGAAGGGTAGACGGGTGCATGAGGCAAATCTTCGAAGTGATGAATACAACAAGAACATTTAGTTTTTATTGTAATATAACTGTAAACAACAGCAAGCTGAGGATGAAAGAAACCACTACTATCTGAATTCTAAACTTGAAATGAGGTGTGGCTCAACCTGCAGGCACAGTTATTTGCCTAAGAGCAGAGATTTGCCGCACTCACCAGAATACTGCCTTAGCAGGCGGCAGATGCTCGGGAGCACCTTTGTGTGCCAGACGGGTACTGCCGATCCGTTACCAGTAATTGCGAGTGCTGTCAGTTCCACTGCGAGAAAACCACACGGCCGGACGGCAACGCAAACGGTACCCCTACAGCCAAAGGTCTCCTCCACAAGGATGGCCACTAAAGGTCCCGTCTTCATTCTCCATGTCGTGCCTCAGCAATTCTACAGACGGAAATTTTCGTCGCGATGATTGTCCGTGTAATTTCCCTTCTTTCGTAGCATCAATAGTGTGATGGGGTAAGGTCTTCTGTTTACCACAAATTTAGCTCTGTGGTCGTATGCTATTCCTGTCACCACATCAAATGCCACAAGCCGGAAAATCAGGAAAATCGCTAGGTCTGCTGAATAAAATTCCATTCAGCCCCGACAGCTACTCGTAGACAATTGGACTTGTTGAAGGTTTAAGTTACTCATCCTCTATAGGAAACGGGACGGCGGCTGGTCAGTATGTGAGGGTTGTTGATACCACCTTCAGCCACGTTCTTTTAAAAATTGCTTTAGTCAGTGCGACGATTTCGGTGTTACAATGCACCATCATCAGGCCTTCAATAGGCAGTAACTGAATCTGGTTGGTGTAGATCCAGTTACTGTCTATTGGAGCCCTGACAACGGTGCAATGTAACACCAAAAACCGGTCGCATGGCGTAAAGAAATTTTAAAAATACACACCGAAAGTTGAACCCTCAAACCTCACATGGTTGGAGTTTGGTTCTAACGGGGTATAGAGTGTGTGTAGGTGTAGATTTTGAAAGATGTGTCCATACAAGGATCACTACAGAACGTACACTGCTGTCTACCCTAAAGTGACGAAAGTCATAGGATAGCGATATGCACGTAAACAGATGACGGTAGTATCGCCTATGAAGGGTATAAAACGGCATCTCATTGACGGAGCTGTCATTTGTACTCAGCTGATACGAAAAGGTTTCCAACGTGATTATGGCCACACGAGGGGAATTAACAGACTTTGAACGCATAATGCTAATTGGAGCTAGATGTATGGGACATTCCATTTCGGAAATCGTTCGGAAATTCAATATTCCAAGATCCCCAGTGTTAAAAGTGTGACTAGAATAGAAAATTCCAAGCGTTACCTCTCACCACGGACAACACAATGGCTGACGTCCTTCACTTAACGACCGAGAGCAGCGGCGTGTGCACAGATTGTCAGTGATAACAGACAAGCAACACAGAGTGAAAGAACCGCATAAATCAATGCGGGACGCACGACAAACCTATCCGTTAGGACAGAAAGGCGAAATTTGGCGTTAATGGACTATGACAAAAGACGACCGATGCGAGTGCATTTGCTATCAGCACGATATCACGTGCAGCGCCACTCCTTGGCTTGTGACCACCTCGGTTGAACCCTAGACGACTGGAAAAGCGTAGCCTGGTCAGATGAGTCCCGATTTCAGCTGGTAAGAGCTGATGGTACGGGATGTGTGCGGCGCAGACCTTGGAACCTAGTTGTGAACAAGGCGTCATGCAAGTTCGTGGTGGCTTCGTAATGGCATGAACTGTCGTTACAAGGAATGGGCTGTGTCTTTAGGTGAACCGAACCGATCATTGACTGGAAATGCTTCAGTTCGGCTACTTTGGGACCATTTGCAGCCATTTATAAACTTCATATTCCCAAACAATAATGGAATTTTTGTGGATAACACTGCGCCACGTCACTGGGCCGATTTGCCTGAAGGACATTCTTGACAATTCGAGCCAATGCTTTGTCCACCGAGATCGCCCGGCATGGATCCCACCCAACACTTATGGTACAAGACCGAGAGGTCAGTTCTTGAGCAAAATCCTGCGCCGGCAACGTTTTCGAATTGTGGACGGCTATAGAGGCAGATTGGCTCAGTATTTCTGCAGGGGACTTCAACAGCTTGTTAAGACGATGCCACATCGAAATGCTGCACTACGCCGGGCAAAAGGAGGTCCGACATTATGTTAGGAGGTACCCCATGACTTTCGTCACCTCAGTGTATATTTGCAGCCTCTTTATTTCCCGCCTCTCAACAAGTTACATGGACCACATCACTGTTTGTGATCATGGTACAGAGGTCGACGAACCGCGTCATCCTTTCGCCCACTACATAGACACAGAACTTTTTTTTGCCCCCACCCTTGTTTGAACAGTAGTGTCGGGATTGGTTCCATCGACTCGTCGCCGACTGGCATAGATGCTGTCAGGCAGACCAGGCAATCTACGGTACGTTACCGCGCCGACAGGGCCGACACAACAAGCTACAGTTTAGAAAGCCTGTATAAAGAGAGGGTGATGATAAAAAACACTAACTCCCACATCTTCCATCTTACAGCAGCTGTACCCTGAGGCTCTGTTCTTTCTCCTCTCTTGTATATTCAGCCGATATACCTAACCACTCTCCTCCTATCTACCTCTCTAGTACCCCGACGACATTGTTTTCCTAGTCCCATATCTCATCTCCAGAACTCTCGACGACCTCTTCAGAACCATCCAAACAAATTTACCACCTGTTGCAAGCAAGGCCTCCTTAAAACCAAATCTTCCAGGCAATAATTATAGGACGAACCACTCACAGCTTTGCCCTCCAGATTTCTATCTCACCATTTACAACTGCCCTATCCAATTAACTAGCACAATGACCAACTTCTCTTATTCTAATGTCAGTTAGATTTCCGCTCCACCAAAATTTCAACACTACCTCCAAATGTATGTACGCTAAGTACTCCGTATCACATTCCGTAAAGTAATTAATTTCCCCTCCTTCCTCTCCCACATTGGACATTTTCAGATTTCCCACAATTCCTATGAACTCAACATCAATCACCTTAATCGTTTCGTCCCTAATTATCAACACTCGTACCCCATACCAGTACACCCTGCCCTCCCAAATACATACTCGCACTTACTACCACAATGAAAGTTCATCCGTTTTCCCCTTTCTGTCCATAATATCCATTCTTCCAGTTCTAACAGGACACTCCTCTTCATCCCCATGTCTGGACTCATCCTCACCACCCTCTCTGGCTCCTCATCCCATCAATTTTCTCCCTGCCGTTTCAAACGTTAGGTTAGGGGTATCCTACTCTCGCTATTCCATCTCACATCCTTTCAAAAACAGTCTCCATCCAACAACCCTCTTCAACTATTGGCCATCTCTATAATTTTAGTAAAGTGAAGCACTCAATTAACTATATACACTGATCTAAAATATTCAATAAAAAATACGTTTTTACCCATTCTAAAACATGTATGCCTGATTATTTTATAGTTTCCCTCTTTTAGGTACTTTGTATGTTTTATAAATGCTCAAGGCTGATGAGCGACAATGTACCGGTGTCAGCCCTCTCCCTCGGATGGACTGGAGAATGCAGAAAGAAATGAAAAAAATTGTGATCTCCGTTATATCTCAGTTGAGAATTCTTACTTTGGAGCGTAAAACTTCCGCGTGCCAGCAAATTTCTGTTGTCTGCATCTTTCTGCCATGTTGTTGTAAGGCAAAAGATTTCGATCGGTCCGTATGTGACTAATATTTTCACTACTGGCCATTAAAACTGGTACACCACGAAGATGACGTGCTACAGACGCGAAATTTAACCGACAGGAAGAAGATGCTGTGATAAGCAAATGATTAGCTTTTCAGAGCATTCACACAAGGTTGGCACCGGTGGCAACACCTACAACTTCCTGACATGAGGAAAGTTTCCAACCGATTTCTCATACACAAACAGCAGTTGACCGGCGTTGCCTGGTCAAACGTTGTTGTGATGCCTCGTGTAAGGGGGAGAAATGCGTACCATCACGCTTCCGACTTTGATAAAGGTCGGATTGTAGCCTATCGCGATTGCGGTTTATCGTATCGCGACATTTCTGCTAGCGTTGGTCGAGATCCAATGACTGTTAGCAGAATATGGCATCGGTGGGTTCAGAAGGGTAATACGGAACGCCGTGCTGGATCCCAACGGCCTCGTATCACTAGCAGTCGAGATGACAGGCATCTTATCCGCATGGCTGTAACGGATCGTGCTGCCACGCCTCGATCCCTGAGTCAACAGATGGGGACGTGTGCAAGACAACAACCATCTGCACGAACAGTTCGACGACGTTTGCAGCAGCATGGACTATCAGCTCGGAGCCCATGGCTGCGGTTACCCTTGACGTTGCATCACAGACAGGAGCGCCTGCGATGGTGTACTCAACGACGAACCTGGGTGCACGAATGGCAAAACGTCATTTTCTCGGATGAATCCAGATTCTGCTTACAGCATCATGATGGTCGTATCCGTGTTTGGCGACATCGCGATGAACGCACATTGGAAGCGTGTATTCGTCATTGCCGTACTGGCGTATCACCCGGCGTGATGGTATGGGGTGCCATTGGTTACACGTCTCGGTCACCTCTTGTTCGCATTGACGGCACTTTGAACAGTGGACGTTACATTTCAGATGTGTTAGGACCCGTGGCTCTACCCCTCATTCGATCCCTGCGAAACCCTGCATTTCAGCAGGATAATGCACGATCGCATGTTGCAGGTCCTGTACGGGCCCTTCTGGATACAGAAAATGTTCGACTGCTGGCCTGGTCAGCACATTCTCCAGATCTCTCACCAATTTAAAACGTCTGGTCAATGATGGCGAGCAACTGGCTCGTCACAATACGTCAGTCACTACTCTTGATGAACTGTGGTATCGTGTTGAAGCTGCATGGGCAGCTGTAACTGTACACGCCATCCAAGCTCTGTTTGACTCAATGCCCAGGCGTATCAAGGCCGTTATTACGTCCAGAGGTGGTTGTTATGGGTACTGATTTCTCAGGATATGCACCCAAACTGCGTGAAAATATAATCACATGTCAGTTCCAGTATAATACATTTGTTCAATGAATACCCGTTTATCATCTGCATTTCTTCTTGGTGTAGCAATTTTAATGGCCAGTAGTGTACCTGTAGCTCGTTATAATATTCACGCCATTGACTGTAATAATGTCTGAAGTAAAGAACTATCAAATCATTAGAAGACGCCTTCTTTTATTTCTTTCCTTCATTCAAATTACGAATTTTATGATCCCTCTTAGATTTTTTTCCAGAAAATTTTAACAGAAAATTTTGTACTCCAGATAATGTTTGTGTACTTTGTTTCTCTACTGTGCATATCAGACAGGAAATGGAGGAACGTTTTCAGCACTATTCCTAAAATATGTTATTTTCACCTTGTAGCCCTATGTGCGTCTTTGTTGTCAAAACAACCAATACGCAAACCCATAAGCAGAGACAATCTTCCAACAAATTCTACATTTAACATACTTTGTTTTAGACTGAGATGCGTTCGCCTTAAATTTTAAGGTTAGTTTATATTTGCTGTCTTCGTTCGTAATTTTTATCACCTGTCGTAATAGAATATCTGAGCAAACGATGTCAGCTTCTTTCAGGAGGCGTCTGTATTGTTTACGACACTTTGTTTTCATAATTACTCTTACTTATAGGTTTGACTAAAATAGTAACCGATTTACCGATTTCTGGTGCTTCTTACAGCGTTGATTAGTATGGCAATAAGATGTACGCATAAAGTATAACTGCAATATGGCAGAATCAGTCTTCTGATCAGCATATCAGTGTCCAGTCCCACTATAGTTAAAAAATAATACAACAGAATCATCAACATTTTTACAGCAGATTTGAATGTATGTGAACTCCAATGGGACCAAACTGCTGAGGTCATCGATCACTGGACTTACACACTACTTAAGCTAACTTATGCTAGCAACAACACACACACTCATGGATGAGGGAGGACTCGAGTCCCCGGCGGGAAGGGCCGCGCAATCAGTGACATGGCGCTTCAAACCGCGCTGCCACTCCGAGCGGCAGCAAGTCTGAAACAGATCGTTTTCTCCTTCTTCAGAAATTTAGGATATCAAATGACAAAAATTCATGCGAACAGAGAATCGTAAAGTATTTTCTTTTAAGTTGTAGTGACACTGTGTGGCGGTGATGTTGTATTTAGGGAAGAAACGAAGTAAAGAGGAGCCGTATGTGAGAGCTCAGGACGCCATGTTTGCACCAGAATTGTTTACTTCGGCCAGTGCAATGCGTGCAGCGGTGTTGAGGACTGCTTTGACGCTCCACATGCCAACTCCGCGTTATTTTGTTTACGGAGCTATGACACGTCTCGCCGCACTACCACACATTTATCATTTCCTTTTACATACTTCAACGCCGATAAATACTCGTGCTATAAATCTGATCTGTGGCGACTGTTTTTGAATTATATTTTCTCAATAGTTTTTGTACAGTAAATTTTGGAATAAGTTAATTTATTAGTTATAACTGATATTGTCTACGTACCTATGAACCACAGCCTGGTGCCGTTGCATTTACTTCTGCTGTTCCCTGTAAAAGTAGGAGCGAAGATGACTCCATGGTGCTTGTGTTTCCAACAAATAAAGCAGAGAACGGTGGACACTGTAACTTTACCAATCAGGCGAAAATGGTACAACCGTCTTGTGGAAACATACAAATGATTACTTCCACTATCAAGCAAGTGCTTTGTCCGATGATACGAAATTAGTACTGTCAAACCAATTCTATCTCGTAGCGTTTACGGTACAGAGTGTACAGTGGTCTACCCTGACGCGCTCTTCTTAGCAACGCTGGCGGCTGCGGCGGGCCGCATTCGGTGTGCTGTTTCTAGCATCGCGTGATGCCATTTGTAACGTTTCATCAGAATGTGTGTGAGTACGACTGCGTTACATTCATTGGTATTTTCTTAGTTAAAATCGGACTGTTAATGAGTCACTTACGTCGAGTTTTCTTTACGAGTTAGCTGTGTTTGGCTCGAAAGTTATCTGGTATTCTTGCTTGTTCTCCGAAACCTGCACGAAACGGTTTTGTCATTGATTATAGTTTAACTCTGATCAACAATATTGTGATAAGCAACCGTTACACACTTGTGAAATTAACGAATGTATCTTGGACGTGGTAACCAATCCATCTAAAGTCACTGTATGTTCCGCCCGAAGCATTGAAAATACAATCCACTTTAAGAAATATTTTCGGAAGGTAGTGCTTCACATCTGTAGCGTATTTCATGAAAGTAATTTTCAAGTTACAGACTAAACGTATGTCATCAAATTATGCAGTTTAATGGTATTTATCACATACGTTCAGTCTTTAATTGTGTTTATGTCTGGCATTTAGAAGATAGAAAATCATTAGTAGCTTTATTTTAGCATGTTTTAAAGTCTTCCATAGAATAATGATGGATACAAAGAATATATATATATATTTATATATACACTGAAGCGCCAAAGCAACTGCTAAAGGCATGTGTATTCAAGTACAGGGATTTGTAAACACGCAGAATATGTCACTGCGGTCGGCACGCCTGTATAAGACAACAAGTGTATGGCGCAGTTGTTCGATCAATTACTGCTGCTACAGTAAGCTTGAACGTTGTGTTATAGTCGGCACATGAGAGATGGAACACAGCATCTCCGAGGTATCGATGAAGTGGTGGTTTTCACCATTTCACGAGTGTACCGTGAATATCAGGAATCCGGTAAAACATCAAATCTCTGACATCGCTGTGGCCGGAAAAACATTCTCCAAGAACGCGACCAACGACGACTGTAGAGAATCGTTGAGCGTGACAGAAGTGCAACCCTTCCGCAAATTGGTACAGATTTCATTGCTGGGCCATCAACAAGTGTCAGCGTGCGAGCTATTCAACCAAACATCACTGATATGGGCTTTCGGAGTCGAAGGCCCACACTTGTACCCTTGCTGACTGCACGACACAAAGCTTTACTCCTCGCCTGGGCCCCGTCAGCACCGACATTGGACTGTTGATGACTGCAAACATGTTCCTGGGTTAGACGAGTCTCGTTAAACTGTATGGAGCCTATGGACGTGTACAGGTATGGAGAGAATCTCATGAAACCATGGACACTGCATGTCAGCAGCGGATTGTTCAAGCTGGTGGAGGCTCTGTAATGGTGTGGGGTGTGTGCAGTTGAAGTGATATGGGACCCCTGATACGTCTAGCATGCTGTCTGATCACCTGCGTTCATTCATGTCCATCGTGCATTCCGATGGACTTGAACAATTCCAGCAGGACAATGCGACACCCAACAAATCAAGAATTGCTACAGAGTGGTTCCAGGGACACTCTTCTGAGTTTAAACACTTCCTCTGGCCATCAAACTCTCCAAACATGAACATTATTGAGCATATCTGGGATGCCTTTCAACGTGGTGTTCAGAAGAGATCTCCACCCCCTCGTACTCTTACGGGTTTATGGATAGCCCTGCAGGCTTCATGGTATCAGTTCCATCCAGGACTATTTCAGAGATTAGTCGAGTCCATGGCATGTCGTGTTGCGGCACTTCTGCGTGCTCGCGGAGACCCTACAACTCCCACACAACACCAGTGCGGCCCAGTCCCAGAACGCCAAGTATGTACTCCGGCGTATAGGCCACGGGGCTCCTTCGCAAGATATCATTGTTTCCGACAGAGGGAACAAAGACCACCTCTGTCCAGCATCTTACTGAACCAAAGTGGTACAAAATTTTATACCAAAATGAGAATTTTGTCACCCTTGGCAAACTGTCCACTATTACACACTGTCTAGTCACATTATCGTGACCAACTGTCAAAAGCCTGAATAACCACCTCTTTCACCACGAACCGCAGGGAGACGTGCAGCAAGAGAGTCAATGACATTCTGGAAGGTACAGACAGGGATCTGGGGCCATGTCGACTCCAGCGCCGTTGACAGTTGCGCAACGTTTCTCGACTGAGGAGCCATGTCGCGAACAGTCCGATCGAAGTGGTCTCACAGATTCTCGATTCGGTTTAAATCCGCGGAGCTTGGTGTCCAAGGGAGTGCGATAAACTCTTCCTGGTGCTCAAACTCATCCCGATGCTCTTCGAGCCACGCAAGTACACTTCGATCTGCGTGACACATTGCATTGTCCTGCTAGTAGATGCCACCGTGCCGAGGAAAAACAAAGTAGGGGTGGATATGGTCCCTACGGATACACGTTTACTTGTCCTAATCCACTGTGTCTTCCAGAATGGCTAGATTATCCAGGGAATTCAATAAGTCGCGTCTTCCCCCGTTGGAGGTTCGAGCCTTCCCTCGGGCATGAATGTGTGTGACGTCCTTAGAGTAAGTTAGTTTAAGCTAGATTAAGTGGTGTGTAAGCTTAGGGACCGATGACCTCAGGCTTTTGGTCCCATAAGACCTTACCACAAATTTTCCAATTTTTTTCCAAAGCTAGCTGCTGTTCATCGGCGTACCGTAACTGGATGTCCGCTGAGTGGCGACAGGTGACCTTTTCCGATGAATCATGTATTATGCTCCATCGGACAGATGGTCATTGCCAAACACTCTACGACAATCGTCGGAACGGTACAGGCTGGTGATCTCGTCATTCTGGAAGGCGCAATGAATCGACACAGCTAAGCATCTATCCTTGGGGACAATGTCCACCCTTACAAGCAGTTCGTCTTTCCTCGGCATGATGGTATCTACCAGAAGGACAATGCAAAGAGTTGCACAGCTCACAGTGCACGTGCTTCGAATAGCGCGAGAATTAGTTTATCGTACTCTCCTGGCCACCAGACTCCAGGGGTTTAAAGCGCAATCGAGAATCTGTGGGACCACTTCGATCGGGCTATTTGCGCCATGGATACTCAACCGAGAACCTACCGCAGCTGGCCACGGTACTGGAGTCGACATGGCCCCACATCCCTGTCGTTACCTTCGAGAACCTCATTGCCTACTTTCCTGCACGTTTCGCTGCGGTTCGGGCTGCAAATGGTGGCTATTCTGAGTTTTGACAGGTGAGCTCATTACGTTGACTGGACGGTGCGCTTGTAAGGGCTGTGGTTGGTTTTCGGGATGTGATATTTAGTACCCAGAGCTGCCACTTCTGGCAGCAACAATGGCTCTAATCCAGCTGTGCATCGAACTGAACTGAACTTACACGGCAGATAAGAATACGTCATTCTCCTTCCACTCAAAATCAAGTTCATCAATAGTGGCTCAGAGTGGTAGCGTGCCAGTCTCTTGACGACCCACAGCCAGATGTTTCCAGTTGGTAACAGCTCTGGAGAACTTGCTGGCTTTGACAGCAATCGAACACCCTCCATACAGAAGCGGGTCAAGACAACATGGTCTATATGCAGTCTTGATTTATCTTTTTGAAAGATAATGTGACGATGAGACAGATAACGCCCTTAACGTGTTAGGAATGTGATGGCTACCGTCCAGATTACCGGTTATGGGAATCAGAGTGTAATTTACCTTTTGTATTTCTTGCTTTTATATTTTCGTTTTCTTCAAAGGCAAAGAGAAAAGGTGAAGTGGTACCCCAGCGTAGAGCCTGCGCCTAGCGTCATATATTTTTGATTTTCAAATGTTAAAAAATATAAGATGTTTTTCCTGTTCCTCGGTAAGAGGAAGGACTCGCTCTCTGTTAATGAACGAAGGTACACGCACTTCATTTTAGAGCGAAATCGGCCGTAGCCATTTTGATTGTGAGGATAAGTCAAATGCCTGTATTCCTTATGTGTGTAGAAGAAATAACATAGGGGTATTTCACCAGTGAAAAACTGAGTTATTATTCCAAGTAGTACTGTAAAATATAAAAATCCAAGAAGCCCCCCTGTGTACTTCGGGCCGTCCATGGTGGCCGAGCGGTTCTAGGCGCTTCAGACTAGAACCGCGCGACCGCTTCGGTCGCAGGTTCGAATCCTGCCTGGGGCATGGATGTGTGTGATGTCCTTAGGTTAGTTAGGTTTAAGTAGTTCTACGTTCTGGGGTACCGATGACCTCAGATGTTAAGTCTCATAGTGCTCAGAGCCATTTGAACTTTTAAAACAACGGCACCTGCAGTGTAACAATTGCCATTGCATTTAGTGTCATCCGTAGACAATATGATATTGAGGTACTCTCCTGGCCAGCAACACTCGCAGAAACATCTTCGACAGAGCATGTGTGAAAGTACACTACTGGCGATTAAAACTGCTACACCACGAAGATGACGTGCTACAGACGCGAAATTTAACCGACAGGAAGAAGATGCTTTGATATCCAAATGATTAGCTTTTCAGAGCATTCACCCAAATGATTAGCTTTTCAGAGCATTCACACAAGGTTGGCGCCGGTGGCGACACCTACAACGTGCTGACATGAGGAAAGTTTCCAACCGATTTCTCATACACAAACAGCAGTTGACCGGCGTTGCCTGGCCAAACGTTGTTGTGATGCCTCGTCTAAGGAGGAGAAATGCGTACCATCACGTTTCCAACTTTGTTAAAGGTCGAATTGTAGCCTACCGTGATTGCGGTTTATCGTATCGCGACATTGCTGCTCGCGTTGACCGAGATCCAATGACAATGCCGTGCTGGATCCTAACGGCCTCGTATCACTAGCAGTCGAGATGACAGGCACCTTATCCGCATGGCTGTAACGGATCGTGCAGCCACGTCTCGATCCCTGAGTCAACAGATGGGGACGTTTGCAAGACAACAACCATCTGCACGAACAGTTCGACGACGTTTGCAGCAGCATGGACTATCAGCTCGGAGACCATGGCTGCGGTTACCCTTGACGCTACATCACAGACAGGAGCGCCTGCAATGGTGTACTCAACGACGAACCTGGGTTCACGAATGGCAAAACGTCATTTTTTCGAATGAACCCAGGTTCTGTTTACAGCATCATGATGATCGCATCCGTGTTTGGCGACATCGCGGTGAACGCACATTGGGAGCGTGCATTCGCCATCGCCGTACTGGCGTATCACCCGGCGTGATGGTATGGGGTGCCATTGGTTACACGTCTCGGTCACCTCTTGGTCGCATTGACGGCACTTTGAACAGTGGACGTTACATTTCAGATGTGTTACGACCCGAGGCTCTACCCTTCATTCGATCCCTGTGAAACTCTACATTTCAGCAGGATAATACACGACCGCATGTTGCAGGTCCTGTACGGGCCTTTCTGTATATAGAAAATGTTCGATTGCTGCTCTGGCCAGCACATTCTCCAGATCTCTCACCAATTTAAAACGTCTGGTCAATGGTGGCCGAGCAACTGGCTCGTCACAATGCGCCAGTCACCACTCTTGATGAACCGTGGTATCGTGTTGAAGCTGCATGGGCAGCTGTACCTGTACACGCCATTCAAGATATGTTTGACTCAGTGCCCGGGCGTATCAAGTCCGTTATTTCTCAGGATTTATGCACTCAAATTGCGTGAAAATGTATCACATGTCAGTTCTAGTATAATATATTTGTCCAATGAATACCTGTTTATCATCTGCATTTCTTCTTGGTGCAGCAATTTTAATGGCCAGTAGAGTATATACATGATTAAGATCGCACGGAACCCTCAGTGCGCAAGTCCTACTCACACTTACCCGGATTTTTCTAAAGACGGTCTGCTTTTTAAGTACGGTCATCTGTAGGAGGCTAACCTGTTTCAAGTCTTCATAAATTGCTAGTATGCCTTGTTTTTGGATTGGGTGATTAGTGTCGCCGTATTTTTTTTTTTTTTTTTTTTTTATTTTTGCGTATAAGAGTAAACATGTAGATCTCAATTCTTTGATGTCAAATGTAATTGGCGAATGCAAACTGTTTTGTTGACATTCGTTTTGTATTTTCAATAAAAATGTATAAAATCAGTGTACAAATTTTTGCGTTTTGTAACTCGTGTCAATTAGTCGGTCCCATCCTCAAATCCTGCTTCCCAATTGTGCCGCAACAGTTGCCCAATTTCGAAGGTACACTTCTCCGTGAAACGTACTGAGTCAGCTTATTCTAGTTCTGCAGATTCTGTGCGTTACCTGAAGTTTACTTACTGGCGTCATGTACACCGCGAGTGTTCAGATGGTCCATAACGTGCGTTTTAATTCAGTTTAAACATATATGTACTCATCCTTGGACTTGTGTACGACGCAGTCAGCGTCAAGTGCTGAGGAGCGGGGCGGAATAATGCTGCAGATCAGCCCTTTTCCTCGAAGTCGTCCCGTAGCCACTGAGAATACCTCCACGAGCGGTTTTTCTGCTGTGCATTCCCGCTGCGTTTCCTCCCCTCTTACGGATGTGACCAGACTGCTCTCGCAGCTTGCTTCGGAGGGAGACGAAGTATTTCCGCTCCCATACCGACAGTCACGTCAATACATACTCTGATTAAATTGTCATAGCTCCACTTTTCGCTCAATCACCACAAAGGTCACGCTCTATATAGGTCTTAGAACCACTGAGGCTCTTTGCGTTTGCGCCACCAAACTTAAAACGTTAAGAGAGCTCAACACATAATAATGTTTCTAAAGATACAGTACACAGCGCAACAGTGCCCATAAAATTTTCGTTTCATGCTATCATATTTTTAAAGCTAGCCCATAAGTGCGAAGTATCGTCCTCGCCGTATGCCAAAAAGTGCATTCTCACGCACCTGTTAGTAGCTGGAGTAACTTGGCTGTCACAAGCTCCCTATAATCAGTAAAGGTGCGATATCCAAGGTGCGACAGCGGCTTGCGGCAGCTACGGGATCCCCCGCCGCGAAAAGGGCTGCCTGCTCGCGCATGCGCAGTTGGGGGTGCGATGCGGGGGTGGTGCGAACGCCACCGCAACAGTGCGCTAGTGACGCAGTGCTGCGACGGAAGCCGTGCGACTGAGCAGTGCTGTTGCATGAAGTCTAGCCAAAGAAAACTGCAATTGAACACTCAGAGAAAGTAATACTCTGTGAGCTAGTTTCGCAGCATCAGTGTCTTTAGATTTAAGGCATCATAAATACAAGATCGCTTTGTTCCAGCACCGTCACAGTTGGAAAACTGCCATTCGGTCGAAAATTTCTTTGCTTGTTCTAAAAGTGTTTCTGTTCAAGGAACCGGGAAATAAATACGAGACAGTTTGTAGACAAATGCGGACAGTACTTTTTCCACAATTCTGCTGACGTATTCTGTAGTGATTCGGAAGGAAAATACTAGAAATGGGTAAAATCTCCTGTTGCAATAAACCTGATGAAAGGTAATTAAGCTAATACACTTTTACATTTAAAAACTCTAGATTTCGTGGCATTTTAAGCGTCATTTTCAATAACGTATGGAGAAACATCAGGAACATCGGAGCAATAAAAGAGAAATAATGTTTGACACAGGATCAAATGTCCCAGCGAAACCAAATAAATGGGTTTTGCATGATCATTAGATTTCCCTGGCTACAGCTCAACACGAAAAACATAAGTAAATTTCTTGATTTTAATCATCTGCTATTTTGCATTTGAGAAACATAAATCTAGGCTGTTAAAGCGCTTGCAGGAAATAAAGACAGGTGTAAATATCGTTGAATCTGCATGTGTCCCTAATGTAATAGCATTTCAGTCAATGTTTTACATGATGTTACTAGACATCTTAATCAGGGGTTTTCAGTTAAATTTCACTGCTGTAGCTCTAATACCTTGGGAGATGGAACGTTTTACCGCTTTTTAAACAGAGCTGAAAAATGCTATGCTTCTGACTGAAATATCTCATTTCTCGAAAACCGCTATTCCTGCAGCTATATTTTCACTGCTGTTTTATTACAGCATAGCATTTACTACAGCATAGCGTTTCAGTCAATGTTTTACAGCCGGCCGAAGTGGCCGTGCGGTTAAAGGCGCTGCAGTCTGGAACCGCGAGACCGCTACGGTCGCAGGTTCGAATCCTGCCTCGGGCATGGATGTTTGTGATGTCCTTAGGTTAGTTAGGTTTAACTAGTTCTAAGTTCTAGGGGACTAATGGCCTCAGCAGTTGAGTCCCATAGTGCTCAGAGCCATTTGAACCATTTTGAATGTTTTACATGATGTTACTAGAAATCTTAACTTCAGTGCTCTAGCTTTAATGCCTTGGGAGATGGAACGTTTTACTGCTTCGTAAACAGATCTAAAAAACTCTATTTTTATGACTGACATGTATCATTACTCGAAAACCGCTACTTCTACTGCTGTAAAATTTTTATCGCTGTTTTGTTACAGCATAGAAATCACACAAATACTAACTACTCATTTCAGACAAAATTGTGTATTCTGAATAACATGTTTTCTTTCTCTAAAACTGCTAGTGCTAAGCTATGAAATTTTTAGTGCCGTTACATTACACCATAGCAATCTCAAAAATAATAATACAACACAAACAAGACAAAATTTTTCCCTGTTAAATTCGGTGGCAGAATTAGGCAGTTTCGTGCCGCGATAACTCCCTATTGGCAACAGTTAGCCCATTTTGACTGCGTTCCATTGCACACAAGACACAGAGAACAAGGCGTGGTCAGAATTCTACTAAATGTTGCCAATCGATAGTTATCGCGGAACGAAGCTGACCAATTTTGCCACCTTGTACCGGGAAAAATATCTTGTTTGAGAGGTAACCAAATCAGTATTAATTTCTTCCAGTGTTATATTATTATTTTTGTGATTGCTATGGTGTAATGAAGCGGCATTAAAGATTTCATAGCATAGAACTAGCAATTTAACAGAAAGAAAACATGTTAGTAAGAAAAAAAAACCATTTTTTAATAATAAGTTTATTGCAGCCAAATAGCCATACAATTCAATGTACAGTGATAATAATAAGATAAATTAGAAATTTCACATATTGTGATTTGCATAGTCACGTACTGTTCGTGTCCTTTTGGTACAGAGCTCTATATGGTAACGTTTGCAAATTTGGTGACACAGTTTACACTCACACATTTCTTTTGGTTCATGATATGACGTGTTGTTGAAAATAAGGTGGTGGAAACCATGGACTGCCAATCTGGTGATCACGTGTCTCATTTCGAAGTTTTCCTTTGTCCATGTTCGGTCAATTTTTTATCTCTGTTTACAAACCGGAAACATGTTAAATCCCCAAAAGCATTAGAGCCAGAGCAGTGAAATTTTAACTATAAGCTCATAATTCAGACCTCTAATAGCATCATGTAAGATATTGACTGTAACGTTGTTACTCAGTGGACACCTGTGGAGGCAACGAAATTGAGATATGTCTCTAAATTTTCTGCAAGCACTGTATTGATACTTTTGACGAACTAAAACAGGAAATATTTTGTTGCAGATCTGTCTCCAATATCAGAAAGGAAGAAAGGACGGACAGTATTGTTTTAAACCTTTTGACTGATTCCAGATAACCTGGGAGAGCCTGAGATGAGGCAGACATACAAGCTCCACTTAATGTTTCAGACGAATATACAACTTCCGTGCAAATAAACGACGGTTCTGACCCCAGTGGTGCAGATAAATGCAAAGATCAATGTTGAGGGCAAGCTGTATCTCCTGCTCGAAAAGAGAGAGAGAGAGAGAGAGAGAGAGAGAGAGACTCTGAAAGGGAGAAATCATCCGCGGATTTGAAAATAAAATACCTGGAGGTGCCTACGAAGGAATTTGTACATTTATTTCTACTGGGAATGAGAACACACCGCTCCACTATTTCAGCTGAGTCAAAAAGCATATGGAATTAAGGAATGAAATGATGAATATACAACTAAAAATGAGAATTTTAAAAGTGTATCAGAACAGACTGATATTATTTGAGACTAGTGGTCTTTATATTCCTTTAATATAAAATTAAAGTGTTTAAGCTTTTAATAGATTTTGCAAGTTTCTTATAAGCAGATTTCCATTTTAATGACTACAATTCATATTATGTTCTCTCTCCCTTCGCTGCTGTAAACCTGTCGATGATGGGAGAGTAAGTAAGGACTTATAACAGTGATCCAGTACTATGTAGAAGATATTACCTACACAATATGCAAGAGTGTTAATACATCTCTATTTTCCAAACGTTTCACTGTCTTCACCCTAAAGGAGAAATGTGCGAGCATGTAGGAGCAATGGTTTCAGTTACCATCTGAAAACATTCTCTCTTTAATAATAAATGAGGAATTACTTAACGTTCCATGATGTGTCAAAACGTTACCAGTTATTAAATTATTACAACTTTGAAAAAGAGAAAAATTATTTTAATAATTCTAGCCAAAAAATTGTGTATTGGAGAAGAAAATTAGCGCCGCCGCGAGTTTTTCAGCTGCCCCGATGGATTCCTTGAACAGTTTGCTTGTTTTTCTCTGTAAGGTACAAAATATGGGCAACTAGCCTAAAATAAAGTTCGAATTTGGTATCGTCATTTAAAAGGTGCATATTGATCAAAATGTTATAACAACCTTCATAGTAATGTCCTGCAAAAAATACCATTAATCTTTTCGTTCTTAGTCAAGTTAAGGAGCCGTGATAATATTGCCGTCTCATTCTCTTCATATTGTGGCAAAATATCTAAGTAGTTCAGAGTCATATCCAATTCGGCCGCGCTCCTCTCTGTCCCGTTGCCGACTGCCCGCTGGTGCCGCGGCTGCGCGATGGGCCGCGCCTTGGGAAACAGCGGCGACTGCGGACGAAATTCGGTCGCTTCGTCGCATGCCTGAGAGAGCAGGCAGCGCATTTCGCCGTGGGGGGTCTGTCGCTGCAGCAAGCCACAGTCGTGCCTTGGACAACGCACGTATTCGTAGCCCGAATAACAGCTTCAGTGATATTAATATTTTTTCGAAGTTCCTTTTTCGTGTATGTATGTTGTGGATGTATTTGTTTGGAGTGTAGTCATGTATGGAAGTGAAACGTGGACGATAAATAGTTTGGACAAGAAGAGAATAGAAGCTTTCGAAATGTGGTGCTACAGAAGAACGCTCAAGATTAGATGGGTAGATCACATAACTAATGAGGAGGTATTGAATAGAATTGGGGAGAAGAGGAGTATGTGGCACAACTTGACTAAAAGAAGGGATCGGTTGGTAGGACATGTTCTGAGACATCGAGGGATCACCAATTTAGTATTGGAGGGCAGTGTGGAGGATACAAATCGTAGAGGGAGACCAAGAGATGAATAGACTAAGCAGATTCAGAAGGATGTAGGTTGCAGTAGGTACTGGGATATGAAGAAGCTTGCACAGGATAGAGTAGCATGGAGAGCTGCATCTAACCAGTCTCAGGACTGAAGACCACAATAACAACAAAAATGTTTAATATAATTACATCAATAATAAGTAAGCATTTTGTGATCAACTATAGCAATTTCTGTACAACAGATTTCCGATGAAAATCATTTTACTGACGGATTGAGACTGACGATCGTCGCTTCGAAGAGCTGCTGAGAAATTAAATTGTTGCTATAATGTGTAAATTGTTTATGTGGACAACAAAAAGTCATTCACGTCCGATCGTTGGCTTATTATCTGCAAGTGTTAAGTTTAGCATATTCTACTATCTGTATAATCCGTACTCTAAAGACAGGTGCTGTTGAAATTGAAACGAGTGTTTTGATTTGATTTAAACCAGAAATCTTTGCTGTCATTAACACATCCGTCCACACACTCACTCACACACACACACACACACACACACACACACACACACACACACAAACCTACAAACTCACAAACCTCCACATTGAGACGCAAAGTATCTCATGTTGTATAGTACTGCAATGTTACGTTAAGTTACACCTTCGCTTAAATATGTATTTGGTCTCAATCGACGACGTTGTCAAAGGGACGTTCAGCTCTAATCTAATCTCCCTTCCTAAAATTCGTACTTAAAAAATGTGAGTGACCAGCGCGGAGTAGCATCACTACGTGGCCATAGGTAAGCGGGCACCATTCAAGGAGGTGTTTTATGGGCACAGGGACGTCGTCTATCACATACAAGGTACCGGTAGCGTTCGTGATAACTGCTGGACGGCCACAGAGAAAAAATTCAATGAAGTAAAGGTTGAGGACCTTAAAAATGTTGGCGTGATATTAAACGCACCACCACCGCAGCAGACAGATTTAGCGTATCAAAAGTCGAATTTATTTATTTATTTTATGGTCATTAGTCTTTCGACTAACGCCGTCCATCTGTTTCTATCTTGTTACAACCTGTTTACCTCTTCAAGCTTGCTACAATCAATGTCTGTCATAATCTGTTTCAGTTATCCTAATCTTTACCAACATGAATAATTTTTCTCCTTTGCGCCTCCTTTCAGCGACGAAGATGACCGTAACGGACCACTTACCATACCTCACTGACCAGTTCAGTTTTCATAGGCTAGTCATGTTGCCTTATGGGAATTCAGTGACCGTGTAATAAATGAAATTTTTATTGCATTTCTTAGTCTCGGATCACGCAGATTTCTTCCCTGTGTAGTGCATGATAATCAGCTTCCTCTGCTTTCTTCTTCACCATTAATCTGTTAGCTGACAGCTCTCCTTCTGGATCTGCTACAAGCGAAGTCCTTCATTTCGGCATAATTATTGACTCTTGCATCATTTATGACTTGTTTTACAAATGTCATTCTGGATATTCCTTTGATTTTCTTTCCGTGTATACATCTCCTAACACATTTACAGGGAACTATTCATGGATTATTATATGCTCTGTTGATCTTTGTCGTTTCCGGTCAAATGATTTCTTAGAAGTCATTTATTCGTCATTTCCTTGAAAGACTTCCTTTTTGGAAGTTTTATGTGCTTATTTTTTGAGAGGTGTCTCCAGTATCATACATCAAATGCTTCAAGGGATTTTATTCACGTTTAACAGCTGGAAGTACAATGCTCCACATGTATCTTTTAATCATTTTTCCTTCATTTCAGCATTCCCGTTGATGAGGAGCAAAGCATTTTTATTTATAAACGTTACTTTTTGCTTTTCTAATTCTCAGTCTTACATCTTCTTTGCTTTTTCCGTTTAAATGTTTCAGTGATTTTAATGATTTTTATTTCCTCTAATTTTAATGTTTCCTTCGTATGACTCCTTGGAGCACAAGAGTGGTGTCCTGTTTTTCATTATTCTGTATTTATGTCTTAGTATTGCGGATCTTCTAAGATTCTTTTTAGGTTTCTTTCGTCTGGGGCTCTCACAGATATGTCATCCCCAAACTTAACCATCTGTATATCTTCTCTACTTTGATATCTATACACTATTCTTTACACTCATTCGTCGCATGTTTTACGTGTTGCATAGTTTTGATATAGCCTTCGCTTTTACGTCTCCTATAATATCAGACATCTCCAAGTATCTTGCCACTCCTATAATAAAATCCTTTCAATTCTTCTGCTGTCCCTTTTCCAGTTTTTATGTTTAGAAATCCACTCTACTTTCTGCTACTTTTTGACGTTTTCATCTCTGTTTTAACGCTTCCCCTAAATCGTGTGATTAGTTGCTTGTTCATTTCATTCAACAGATTTTTTATTACATCTTCTTTCTTGCATCCAGAAGAGCTTTTTGGCCTGGAGGTCTTAATAATGGAATCCTTTCCCTTGTACTTTTATTCCCATTCTCAAACTTTTCCTTTCATTTCCATTGTTGTTTTGGACTTTCAGTCCTGTGCTGAAGAATCGATTATTTCACGTTTTTCACTGCTTCTTTGCCTTTCGGGTTAAACAAAGGTAAGCAAATCTCCAACACTGCCTTACACTCTCGTTAATCACTGCTCGTTTTTCACACTGGTACAATGAAAAATAATAGCAACAATTTGTCTGTTTCTATATTTTGGAGTTTTCAGTCAAAATATAACTGAAAGAGTTCGTGCTCGCACATAGGTAGACGCACGTTCGTATTCTTCAAGCTGGTAGCCGACCGTCTGAAAATAATTCTTGCCTCAGAAAGTATGACATTAAAAAAAGTACAACGTGAGGAACAAGCTATAACTTATCGCCTTGCATCAGGAAGTAATCCAGCGTCGTCTGGGGATTTGAATTAAGCATCTCATAAACATGGTCGGAATCAAAGGGGTAACGGCCCGTAATTTCGGCAGCGTGACCTGTATGTAGATCGTAAACCGCTGGAAGCACTTAACACATATTCGGTACCTGGTTGTTACCACACCGCCTGCGGTGGGCATCAGATAAGACAAAATAAGAAGTAGAATTAAAGACATACAGGGACGTAAATTTATGACTATATTATAATGGTGATGTCTAGCGCTATATTCCTCAGTGTGTGGCAGAGGATACTTCTGATACTATTATCTGTTCTCCCCAATCCCCTCCCACTCCTGGAAGAACTACTGCCGATTTGACTGCGTACGAACTCGAATTTCGCTGATATTGTGGTCAATTCGTGCCATGCATGTCTCAGACGTAAATATGTTGGCTGACTCTTTTCCGAATATAGATTCTGGGAATTATTACAATAGGCACCTAAACCTATCTGCAATACTCAACACTCCTACTGCAGAGTTAGTCCCTGGAATTTAATCAGCACCATCACAATGTTATAGTACTTGATAAATGACGAACCAGGGCTGTCTTCTTTTTACCTCTTCTATTAAGGTTACCATGTCGCCGGACTGGTGTGCGCTACTGAAGAGTAGATCCAACAAACGTTTGAATGCCACTTCTTTCATGGATGAACCCACCATTGACCGGGTATGTACTTATTCCAATCTTCTATTAGTCCATCACCTCCTTCCTCCTCTCTCTACCAATCTGACCCTCCCCCTTCGTCCATCTTCTGCTTCCCCTCTGCACATCTCCTCCACCCCCTCTAACTCCACCTCCTCCTCTCTTTGTCAATCTCCTCCTTTGCCTCTCTCTGTCCATCTTGTCCTCTCCTCACTCTTTATTCATCTTCTCCTGTTTCCTTTCTCTGTACATTTCCTCCTCTCCCTCTGTCTGTTCATTTCCTCTTCTCCCAGCCGGCCGAAGTGGCCGAGCGGTTCTAGGCGCTACAGTCTGGAACCGCGCGACTGCTACGGTCGCAGGTCCGAATCCTGCCTCGGGCATGGATGTGTGTGATGTCCTTAGGTTAGTTAGGTTTAAGTAGTTCTAGGGGACTGATGACCTCAGAAGTTAAGTCCCATAGTGCTCAGAGCCATTTGAGCCATTTGCACCTCTTCTCCCATCTCCCTGCCTATCTCTGCCTCCTCCTTCTTCCATCTGTCTATCCCCTTCTCTTTCCTTTCTCTGCCCCTCTTCTCCTCTCCACTCTCCCTGTCCACTTCTTCCTCCCCTTGCTGTTTCCATCTCCTCCCCCTCCTCCTGTTTGTGCCTGTGTCCTCCTTCCCTCTCGCCATCTGTCCATCTCCTCGCCCTCCCTTCTCTCTTAACGTTGTGACACTCACTCCGGTAGGTTGGTGGTACTTACCGCGACACAGTTTGTTTCCATATTTTAACTAATATGTGTACCAAATTTTACTGAATTCGTTGAAAATGTTTAGGGAAAGTTTTTTATTCGAGGCTTTGCTTGCATACACAACTGTCAAATATATTGCACACATATTTAAAATATTTCACATGTACTTGCGCACATCTTTCACCTGTTTATCTAGCGAATTACGCTCTGGAGTTCCATTTTCAGGCAGCTCAACATTTTATGACGTATCTTATGAACTATGTACGGTATAATGATATATTTCTGCAGGTACATCCAGTGGTATACATGACTACTGTCTGCGAAATACGTTGTGAATGTATTTAGTTGTAAAGGACAAACGAATTAAAACGTCATACATGATGCGACAGTTTGTCTTGTATGTCAGTGTTCATGACGCCGTATCTCCTGAACTATGTGTCGCACAATGACATATTTTTCTAGATATTTTCAGAGGCATATGTCGATATTATCTGCGAAATGTGCTGTGAAAAGATTTAATAGCAACGAAGTAATTAATGTAAAAGTCTTGCAAGATGCGGTAATTTCAACGCATTTAATGTTTATGATGTCAATTCTCCTGAAGTACGTTGTTGTGGTCTTCAGTCCAGAGACTGGCTTGATGCAACTCTCCATGCTGCTCTATCCTGTGCAAACTTCTTCATCTCCCAGTACCCACTGCAACCTACATCCCTCTGAATCTGTTTAGTGTATCCATCTCTTGGTCTCCCTCTGCGATTTTTACCCTCCACGCTGCCCTCTAATACTAAATTGGTGATCTCTTGATGCCTAAGAATATGCCCTACCAACCGATCCCTTCTTCTAGTCAAGTTGTGCCACAAATTTCAAAAATTCATATCGTTCAAATGGCTCTGAGCACTATGGGACTTAACATCTCTGGTCATCAGTCCCCTAGAACTTAGAACTACTTAAACCTAACTAACCTAAGGACATCACACACATCCATGCCTGAGGCAGGATTCGAACCTGCGACCGTAGCAGTCGCGCGGTTCCGGACTGAGCGCCTAGATGCCACAAATTTCTCTTCTCTTCAATTCTATTCAGTACCTCCTCATTAGTTATGTGATCTACCCATCTAATCTTCAGCATTCTTCTGTAGCACCACATTTCGAAAGTTTCTATTCTCTTCTTGCCTAAACCATTTATCGTCCACGTTTCACTTCCATACATGGCTACACTCCATACAAATACTTTCAAAAATGACTTCCTGACACTTAAATCTATACTCAATGTTAACAAATTTCTCTTCTTCAGAAACACTTTCCTTGCCATTGACAGTCTACATTTTATATCCTCTCTACTTCGGCCATCATCAGTTACTTTGCTCACCAAATAGCTAAACGCATTTACTACTTTAAGTGTCTCATTTCCTAATCTAATTCCCTCAGCATCACCAGATTTAATTAGACTACATTCCATTATCCTAGTTTTGCTTTTGTTGATGTTCATCTTATATCCTCCTTTCAAGACACTGTCCGTTCCGTTCTGCTGCTCTTCCAGGTCCTTTGCTGTCTCTGACAGAATTACAATGTCATCGGCGAACCTCAAAGTTTTTATTTCTTCCCCATGGATTTTAATTCCTACTCCGAATTTTTCTTTTGTTTCCTTTACTGGTTGCTCAATATACAGATTGAATAACATCGGTGATAGGCTAAAACCCTGGCTCACTCCCCTTCCCAACCACTGCTTCCCTTTCATGCCCATAGACTCTTATAACTGCCATCTAGTTTCTGTACAAATTGTAAGTAGCCTTTCGCCTCCTGTTATTTTACCCCTGCCACCTTCAGAATTTGAAAGAGAGTATTCCAGTCAACATTGTCAAAAACTTTGTCTGAGTCTACAAATGCTAGAAACGTAGGTTTGCCTTTCCTTAATCTATTTTCTAAGATAAGTCGTAAGGTTAGTATTGCCTCACGTGCTCCAACATTTCTACGGAATCCAAACCGATGTTCCCCGAGGTCGGCTTCTACCAGTTTTTCCATTCGGCTGAAGTACGTATGTGTTGTATAATGGTGTATTTTTTCTGTTACATTCAGTGTTATATCTGAATAAATTCTACATAACGTGTCTCGAATACAGTTAGTAGTAAAGAAGTAAAACTTAGAACATCATGCTTCATGTGGCAGTTTTACTGCATGAAGGACGAAAATATTTAAACGATAAACTTTCTTTCTTTCATCATTTTGTGGGAGTCGTCATCGAGAAAAAGTTTCTTAAAGGTTTGAAATTATATGTAAAGTTGGTTGCAAGTCTCCAAGTGTTCGCATTCTCAAGTACTGGATGACCAAAATTTTGGTATTCTCGTATCTTGAGCTACACTGCTTTTTCATCCCCACCCCTTTGGTGGGTGGGTGGTTCTTTTCCCACAGTGGTTCTTTCCAGACAATAAATAATATGTGTACCAAATTTGGCTGAAATCGGTCCGGTGGTTAAGTAGACGTTGTGAAACATGCATACAACATACATTTTTATCATTTGTATGAATATCATGAAAAGTAACTGTGCTATAACATTCACCTGTGAGCCACCAGAAGTTACTTTTATATCTGACGATGTCGCCTCGTTAAAGTCGCCGTGTTGATCTGCCAGGAAATTCTGACTCCAGTCAGAAGGCACGTTCAGTATCTAGTAATCCATTATTTTGTTCGCAAAATGACGGGAGGGAAGTGCGTCGAATGCTTCAGGAAGGAAAGGGACACTGCATCAACCAGTGCGTCCTGAGCTATGGTGTTTTAGATATTAATGATGAAAAGTATGTTGATTTCGCAAAATCTCCGCCACATACACCTTGACTTTTATAGTCAGATATTCGTTCCGTAAACGGGTCATAATATGAGAGCATAAAAGTGCTTCGTAATTATTCAACAGATTGACTTCGAAAATACGGACCTGTAATTAAGTACGGCCGGCCGCAGTGGTCTAGCGGTTCTAGGCGCTCAGTCCGGAACCGCGCGACTGCTACGGTCGCAGGTTCGAATCCTGCCTCGGGCATGGATGTGTGTGATGTCCTTAGGTTAGTTAGGTTTAATTAGTTCTAAGTTCTAGGGGACTGCTGACCACAGATGTTAAGTCCCATAGTGCTCAGAGCCATTTTTTGTAATTAAGTACATCTGTCGGACGATCCTTTTTGAAAACGGGATTTTTTCCAGTCGTTTGCAACCCTTTCTTGGTCCAGTGTTCAACTATAAACTGCTAGGTGATGGGGGAAGTTCCTTCAAACCGAAACGCGGAAATTTATTTATCCTGTTTACTAGCGATATATTCTTAACCCACCAAGCAACTGACCTGAAAATACAGTGGAGCAATAAAAAAATGAGATCTTCTAAATCTTAACATCGTTCGACGAGGGCGTATCATGTCTATTAACGATACATCACTAGCTGTTCCTGATTTTAACATGACATGCTACATTATTGAATTACTGACCTGACCGTGTATTAATTATGCCTGTATCATTCATACATAAGAACCTTACGCCATAGATCAAAGGAATTTATTAATGGGTCTATATTTTACTGAGGTTGTGTTTTGCATACGGACGCACAAAACCATTTATCAAATTATATTTCGTGCGGCATTTGACTGTTTTATCTCTGTATTACATGTCTGTGCCCTCATATGCATGTCACGTGCGGCTATTGAGATACTTCACTGCGATGGGGGCAGCCTTCTTCAATCCATCGATACAAAATTCGCCCGATAATCTTGGGATCTCAACCAGCGCGAGCTGCTGTATGTGGAACGATAAATCGCTGTCGGTGGGCCACGATCCCGACCTGTCAGATTCCGGCACGAGCTGATACAGATGTCTTCCTCTTACATTAAGAATAACAACCGACATTCAAATGCTGTTTCTGAATGAGCACCGCGCTGTGTAATCTTTCCTTGTGTACACAATGTAGACGGCATTACTGCTTCCTACTTTGTACACTCGCGCTACGCTAATCATTGGCATACCCCAGTACTTCACGCCAACCTGACGTTCGTTGTATATCATCTTCATGGTATTCCAACTTCTTTATATTCTTCCGAAGGTTTTCATGACGTTAGCTGCAGCTAGGCAGGTGAAAATTTGTGCTGGAACAGTACTCGAACCTGGATTTCCCGCTTTATGTGAGCAGTATCCTTAATAGCCTCAGCCATCAGAGCACGCTTCCTTTCCGCCCCAAATTCTGAGCCTGTTACTCACAACTGACTAGCAAAACCAATACCAAACATCGTCTACTGACTGACAGGGACCGTCAAACATTGAGGAGGGTGAGTGCCAAATATGCATGTAATCAGGTGAGAAGTTAAAACTCAAGGCGTACAGTGGTCGGACAGCTCCTCAGAAGCTACACATTCCATAGCCAGTGCTAAGCGACACTTGAGGTGGTGAAGAGCGGCACCATCGTATGGCGGATAACTGGTAACGAGTGATTTGGATTGGTGAATCACGCTACATCCTTTGACAATCCGACGGTTTGTGTTTGAAAAAAAGATGGAGAAAGTTAACTGTCATCATGTGTAGTGCCATCAGCCAAGTACGGAGAAGATTGTGTGTTACGGTATGGGGGCATTTTTCATAGTCAGGGTGTGGTCCACTTACTGTGCTGAAGAGAACTCTAAATGCGGAATGATAGTCAACAAATTTTACAGCTTTGTGTACTGCGTACAGTAGAGGAACAGTTAAGAGACGAAGATTATTTGTACTAGCATGTAAATGCACCCTATCATAAAGCAATATCTGTGGCGCAATGGTTTGTAGGCAATAACATTCCTAAAATGGACTACCTTGCCCATGGTCCCGACGTGTACGCGATGGAACACCTTCGAGATGAGTTAGAACGTCGACTTCGCTCCAGATCCCACGCCCAGCGTAATTACCTTCTCTGGATTCGACTTTTGAGAAAAAATGGGCACCCATTCCTTCACAGACATCAGCAGAGTCCAAGCCGTCATAAAACCGAAGACTCCATCATAGTTGTCCGAATACTGTGATCAGACGATGTCAGTCCAGAAATAGGAAAAAATGAAATAGTATAGCTCTCACACAGGGACAACTTTATTTCTGCAAAAGCATATTATTTATTTTAAATGCGTAAACTGGTAAGGTTTTGTTTCACGCTTGGCGATAACATGCAAAACTGTAACCAAACCTTCACACACTAGGAATTATGAATACTAGAATTAGGCGCTTTCACAAATAGAAGATTGAATAAAAAACCCAAAACTTTCAGTTTTTTACATTAATGCTGGACGTTATAATTGGTTGGTGTAATGTAGGAGCCAAGTGCTGAAGCATATCATATAAAGAGATGTTTTATTTTTTTATTACTTTTATGAAGAAACCATCAACCTTCAAGAAACTCTTATATCACAAAATACAGGTGTCATATCAAAGACTGAAGAACAGATGTTAATTGCACTCACAGACAGTATGGATAAGGCAATTTAAGCAACATCTATATTACATTAATTTTTTTTTCCGAGAGACAAACGACGCATTAGGAAGCAGAGACTCCCTGTTCTGGTCGCTTACTTACGTTTTAGATAGGAGGAATATGTAGTTAGTTCTGTGTCATATCTGATTTATTGAGTAACAATCATTTTACCCATAATTACTAATGTCTGCAATTATGGTAGAAGCCTTTGTCATTACCGTATTAATCTCATATGTTTCAGGTATATGTGTCAGGAAATTTTACACACATTGTTTGAAGGCAGAACGACCAAATGCTTATGACGTTGCATTGTCTAAGGATTGTATTCTCCATAAGTCGAACCTGCAGATCTATTTTTATGGTGTCCGATGTAACGTTACGTGGATGTCTGTATAGTATTTTCATGGCCAAGTGGCCTTCAAACAATGATGATGATCAATAGCTACAAGGGTCTGATACATCAAAAGATCATGTTGTGCGATGTTACCTAAAAGATATTCTGCTGAGTAGTTTCCCTTAGCCAGCATTCCATGCGAGCAAACCAACTGTGACTTTACCTGACGTTGCCCACATCTTAGGTAATTGGGCTATGCATGGCACTATTTGAAATGATTAGCTCGATAATGTCGTGGGACCGAGCAACACCTGTGTCCTTTCATACTCAGCAGCTAACTCGGTGCAATTAATAACCTGTAGCTATGATCCTGTAGTCAAATAGTCTAGGTAATTGCAATAATTGCGAATTAACAAAATAGACATAAATATTAAATAAGACACAAATGACGCAATAATAAAAGGGGCATTATGCTAATGTCAGTAATTTATGTAGACATCACCAGAGAATTCCGCTGAATGCCTATCCAAAAAAGTAAATCTCATATATACGGAAAGTGGTTCTACAATAACCAATTATAATTAAATAACTTTATGAAATGCAGTAAAGTTGAGTTGAGAGCATTACGAGAATGGTATCAAAATTCACAAACTAAATAGTCATCGAAGACACGGAAAAAGCTAAGTCCATTTCTTGATCACAATGTACGAAATTTTCGTCAGTTTAAAATGATTCAGAGTTCAGTATCACAATTTACACAATAGCACACGAGAGATAACTCGCACTGTCTATTCTCAATTCCGTAAAACAATCGGGAAAAGACAAAGTTCTGAACTGGGGCACACCCAGACCTCGCGAAATTTAGCGTCTCGTCAAAAGTTTAGGTACTGTAGCAACCGTTCACCACCCAGAATCAATTGACCGAATGTTCTCCCTTGAGTGCGCCACTTATACACTGTCTGCACTTGACTCCAGCAATGTTCCGCCACTGTCTAACCCTTACTGACTGAAGGCCATCCCCTCCAAAAATAGATAGTTCTCATATTCTACAGACATTATTTTGATTCAACTTGACCGCTTTCCGCACTAAACTAACGTATTTTAATAAATTTAAATAAATAATTGTTATAAACATTTGGCCACACTCAGACAATTCACAATAAATATAATGAATTTTTGGTTATGAATAAATAAGCTCACAACCTTGGGCAAGTGTTCTCACGTTAACTGACAGCAAAATTGCTTTAAATATTATTAAAACAGTTATTTATATCTGCTTTATAGTGGTATCTTTTGGCACTCTTTTCGATAGTTGTGTCACTAAGACACGCGAGTGACCAATTTTAAATTACTACGGTCCTTTAATGTCATTTGTAATCAACTTTTAAATAAAGTTACTGGCAAAGTAGTAACATATTCCTAAAATAAGACACGACTGTGATAAGAGATGAGGTACTGATGAAGCATTCGGTTGCTGTGTTATTGTGGAGGATACGATGTTTTGACAAACATTTGCATAGTGAAAAAGATATAAGAAACATAATAAATCAATAAATAAAACAGTTACAGATACATATCTTTCAGGGATGATAGCTATAGTTTTGTTTGTTGAAATTCAATGAAGCATTTAAAAGCTGTTAATCCTAAAATTCATTGTGAAAATATTTATTCAGTGTAAAATATTGACTTCTGTAGCTTTAAGATATTGAAAATATTATTATTTTACTGGATGCACCTCGTTTTTCTGAGATCGCCAGATGTATTCAGATTTGCTTTGTTATGTAACTGTCACTTGTTACAGAATTTCTAAGAGTTGTAAATATCCTTATTTCACACTGTCTGAATTCTTCGTACATCGCTTTTTCTTCAGTTAAGAGAGCAATTGCAGTCTAAATTTCCTGTACTGGTGATTTTCCCGTTTCTGGCTGCGCTAACCGCCTTCGTACCTGCGCAAAACCACACCGGGCGTTATGATGGACCGGTAGTGGCACACAGTGGGTGTTGGGGCCACAGTTAGCGCTCAGCTGCGCAAACAAATTCACCTCACCTCGTATCAATTCTACGCAGCTAAGTAACTCGCCTACATATGAGTAATGCTACAGATGGCGTAGGTGTTTGAATGACTGCGATTCAGTACAGTAGAAAATTTTATTTCATCCCAATGTATGTCATATTATTAACCACATCGAGACATCGCATATGGGTCGTGTCTTTTCTGAGATAGAGCATTATTCACGCATTGCATATTTAAATATACCTCTCACTTTTATCTGCCAGAAAGGAGAGATACTCTCCAATTGGCGACCATGAAACCAAAATTTCTATCTGGACTGCAGTTAAAATAATTACGGACTTCCCGAACAAGCCAAAACTTTTTGCGCCGAAAATCATATTTTGTTAGCCTGTAAAAATTTGCAAACAAAAGAAACATTTGTAAACAAGTCGAGTAACTGCACCCCATTTCCATTTAGCTAATTCATGCATTGCACATTTTTATCAAAATTTAAGTACATCTCTTACTTTTATCTGCAAGAGTGGAAAGATTCATTACAGAACCATACTCAGGGTATGGGCTGCAACCAACTGACACAGCATTTAGCCAAAAAGTAGCCACACGTACAGCTTCCTCAATAGCAGTTCGGTTCTCCGAGCAATGAGCAGTCTTCAGGAAATTCTGGCGCACTGAAAAATGTAGCAGCACTTGCATTCCGCATTAACAAGCCCACTTTGGCAGTTGGTCTTTATCTATAACTTTTTACTCCCTCATTTCCCTCCATTACTAAATTAATCAATCACTGATGCCTCGTATCCTATCTCATCCACCGCTTAGTCAAGCTATACAATAAATCTTTCTCCACGTCTCAAATCATTAGCTCTTTATCCGTTTCTAGAACTGTCCAACACATCTTCAGCGTTCTTCCGCAACATATCATTTCAAAAGCTTCTACTCTCTTGTTATACATGATGTCAACTCATCTCATCCACCCCTTAGTCAAGCTATACAATAAATCTTTCTCCACGTCTCAGTTCATTACCTCTTTATACGTCACTAGAACTGTCCAACACATCTTCAGCGTTCTTCCGTAACATAACATTTCAAAAGCTTCTACTCTCTTGTTATACATGATGTCAACTCATGAATCTCATGTAACAGGAACATTAGTTCAGGGCTTATAGTACAGATGAAGATCACTATGTTGCAAGCAAGCGCTTCAAAATTCTTCAGAAAAAGCATGTAGCATTCAGTAAAATACATTTTCAATAGACTCTCACAAGAGTCGAATGCTCTTAGCGATAAACTGCACGTTTGCAAAAAATGTTGAAACTCTTCCCTTCGTTTATTTCTGTTCCCTATGGAAATATTTTAAATTTACTTAATTTTGCTATGGCATTATAATTCGTTAGAAAGAATGGAGTAGTTGACAGTACTTCCATAGTTGAGTACTTCAGCTTCAATTGATTGTGGTAATATGATTGTAAGACAATAACCAGTAGAGAAAATTAAAAGAACAAATGTTTAAATAGAGCTGAAAATTGATAGTAATTAGACTTAAATGACATAAAGTCAGCCTAGAAAAATAATACAGTACAAATTAAAATATCGGTGATGAGTTTTTATATTGTGCGAAACTGAAAACAATATCTGAAAGGACTGGCAAAGAAGTAAACAGAATGGAGAGAATTTGGTAAACTAAATACCGTATCGTACCGTATACGATGTATCTGCAAGTAAAAGCTTACAGTGGGAACTTCGCGGAACCCCAATGATACATTGCAAAGACTAGATCAAACGCATGTTTAAGGTGATTTTTCAATATGAATGGTTGAAGGTGGATGCTGTTGAACTCCATGACTATTCGTTTATAGGGTGTAGAAATTGTGACTGGTAGCAAAAATGTTTCTACACAACATAAAAAGAACTGACCAAGTTCTAGAATAAATGTCACTCCTCAGCCGAATGTGTTGTTTTGAAACTTATTAAAAAACTCAACTTTCCACTGGACCAGGACTCGAACCCTGAAACTTGAGAACGCATCTTGAATTGTCGTTAGATAGCTCAGTCGCTAAGAGAATTGAGCACGTAGGGTAAGCCTCCGGGCTCGAGCCCTGATTCGATATACGGTTTTAATCTGGCGGGAAATTTTTAAAACGGGCATGTTTACCGCGGAAGACATTTCCAAAAACTGGGGTAGTGCTCTTATTATTGCATATCACAAGAAAAGAGACTGATAAGACTAAAAGCTGTTCTCTCATCAACCTTTTCTCTTTAACGAAGTGTATGCTGCTCAGAGGTCCACTCGCAAGTCGTGAAGAAAACTATAGAACGGAGAAATAAGAATGAAGTTATGATTTCTCTGAAATGTATAGATTTTGCGGAAAACGTTACACTCATTTCCAATAAAGCTTCCCCGGAGAGCAAGGTTCTGGTTCATCCTGTATTTAATTAATGATTGTCCATCCTATTGCATGGACGAGGGACTTCAGGTGATGATATATATGAGGAAAAGTACCATCATAGCCCTATCTTGAGAATATCTTTATTATCTCACACGACTAGTTTCGGCGACCCCAACACTGCCAACAGAGTATTAGAAATCCTTGGGGCATTTATTGTGGAGTCCTTGTTACTAGTACTTGTAGGCTAGCTTTCCTCATGACTCTCTAATCCAAATCGTGTTGTCTCCAATGCTGGAGTGTTTGATGCTCTGGAGGAGCACCTTGGGGTCCGCATTCTGGCTCTGGAGTACCCAGAGGCCGCTGGCCCGGGCCTCGATTGGCCGCCATGTTCTCCGGATCTGAACACATGCGACTCCTTTTTATGGGGCTATAATAAAGACAGGCCGTACAGCAATAACCCTAAAACCATTGCTGGGCTGAAAGCAGCCACTCAGGAGGTCATCGACAGCATCAATGTTCTGACACTTTAGCGCGTCATGCAGAATTTCACTACTCGTCTCCGCCACATCATTGCCAATGATGGCAGGCTTATCGAACATGCCATAACATAAATCAGATCCGAATAACTATAGTGACATTTACATGTTGAACAATGTGTGTGCACACCGTAGTTTGTAACTAATTTACGTTTTTTTTCATATTGTTCAATTATTGTCACCCAGTATTTAGCCATCTATTTATTATTTTATTATTCTCCTACACACTAATAATCGGCAAGTCAAATCAAATTAATCAGAAGTGTTATCAAAAGCCACTCAAAAGTTAAATACATTTTGAAACAGAAGCCATTGGAATCTAACACAAATTTCCATTTCCAAGACAGGTAAAATTGTTAAGGCATTAACGAAACTAATTTAATTTGCAAAAATCCCACGTTCCATTGTAAAAGACCATGCATGTCAAGTATTATAACTAGTTTCAAAAATACACAGAAATTTGCTCGCCATAAAATTCTGTAACTTAAGAATTAACACTCTGTTAGCAATAGCTTTTATATGTTATAAAGAACTTCATTGTGTAGAGATCGATAAATATTTCCAAATGCTGCACGAAACACAACCTCACGTCTAGCAACAACGAAAACTGTAGAAAATGACGGAAACTGCTTATGGCGGGCTGTGGAGCGCATTTCTTCATATGGTTCTACAATCAGGCAAATCTGGTACTAGACAGCGAGCAAAAAAAAAAAAAAAAAATCGTGTGTTCCTAAGTGCAATAAACTCTAGGTACAATACTGTTTCCTACTGTTTGCCACTAGCACAGATAAACTTTAACAATGAATGGAGAAACTTGACAGAGCGAGTTTGATAGTGTGACTGAAAATCAGTTATAATATGACAAAAATTATATAGCATCGATGAATTACTAGAACAGATAGAGACAGATCTGGGAATACACAATAAAAATTAAATCATGATCACCGACTATTCTACATCCACTGCTGGATAAAGGATTCCTCCGAGCTTCCCCTTGCATTACGATCTTCAGCTATGCTGTTCTGTATCACTCCTGCATATTTTGAAATTGAATGTACCTATTTTCCATTACGTAGTCCTCTCGGTCTTTTTCTTACGGTGGAACTCAGCAAAGAATTTGCATGGTTCGCCTACATATCAAAAGCCTACCTACATGTCCCACCCACCTCCATTTCATTACGACCTTCATTCTAATCTGCTCTCTGACATGTTTGTCTTCCTGCCCCGGCTGGTAATTCTCAATATGTTTCTCCCTATTTCACGCTGGACAGTCCACTGTTTCTGAACGTGTTTCACATCAAAAATACATGTCTTATTGCCCTACCTCACACCTGGGAACACACACTTCTGAAACACCAACAGCAGTATTCTGAAGACCCTAATTAGTCTAGAAAAATTACTTCATTTCCACTCTTTTTAGACAAGAAGTTAAAAATTTGTAGGTGTGAGATCATAGCTGCATTTGAGTACTAATGTGTCATCATGCACAGACGAGGTACGAATAAAATAGCCTGATGGTCAGTCAGCACCTTGGTTACTAATGCCGGAACTCATTAGTGGCTGTTCCCGTTCCATGGGGTAATTATCAAGATGGTCCTGCGTATTAATTACGCCACTTGCGAAACCTACGTACAAAGGGCGAGCCGTCGTGAGAGGAGTGAGATGTGAGAGGAGAGAGGACAGAGAGAGAGAGAGAGAGAGAGAGAGAGAGTTGTGTTGAGGCTACGCAGACGATGCACAACGGAGCACTCCTGTTCTCTCAACATCTTAGCAACCAAGTAGGACATCCGGTAAGTACATCGACTTAAACAGCCGAATACTGCTTTTTCCAAGAGATTGAACAACTCATACTTTATCTTGCGTCTACCTATCTCTACAGCAAATTACCCGCACTAATCGAATGTGTTTCTGAACCACACGGTTTAAAAAAAATTGTGACGTCGTTCGTGCTGCAAAACTGCCTTCACTCAATTCACAGTACCATAAACATTAAATTGCATTAAATTGTGTAATCCAACCACTGAACTGTACAGACAAATAGTAAGTGCACAGTATATGTAAACCAAAACTTAACCAAATTTGTAATTGTTCATTATATTGCTTTATACTTGTTATACAACTTTAAATAGCATACACTTGTAAAATGAATATGTAAAAATATTTTTCTTCCAATATCTTTTGTGTGATATATATTGACAAATAAATAAACAAAGAGTAAAGTTGTAACCCTTGCGGTAAGAATCTCAGGTTTCCTGCAAATAAAATCGACTGCGACTCTTTTTCCGCTGAGACACAGGCTTGTCGCTCATGTCTTTCATTGTAGTTTCTTTACTCGTGTGAGCAGTGTGACACGCGCACTCCAGGTAGGCACTCGGCTTGGTGCTTCATGCTGGCTACCAACTAGCTAGCAGACGACATAGTGTTTAATGAGTCTGACATGTCAACAAATAAGAAATGGTCAGACTCAATTACACAAATTATTTCAGTGACTGTTAACTTAGCGTGTCACTTACGGTTTTCTAAACGCAGACGCCATAAATATAGTGTCGTGTGCTAGCTAACGTAGATAACGTCCAGTATCTCTCGATGTCATTTGATTGGTACAGGTATTCCCATCAGCCACCGCGCCGAGAGTCTTCCTATGGTGTGAGAATAATAGGATCCACGTCTCACCCATAGTAACAAGTTGCTATTTACCTTCGGGTGAATTCTGTTTCAAACGTCCTGAACACCGCTGAGAAATTCACTTTAGCCTTTGCTTTTGGCCTACTGTCTACATATATAACATTCATTTTTTTCTCCGACATGCCTTTTCTGACATCTGTTTCATACACGCTTATTATATAACATCCAAGAATACGTTGTACACTTTCTCGAAATTTTCATCTGAAGTTGCTGTTGCAGTTTAGGAACTACGGTCTGGACTCATCATTCCTTTCTTAATTGCTCAAAACGAAGGAACGGAAGATTTTTTGTAAATATACACTAACAATGAATGAATTTTTATTGAGGTTACACTGTTCAAATCTAATATCTATATGACGGCTCGGTTTTTTTTTTCAGAATATCTACTTGAACCAAACACACTTGAAACACCAAGACACTTTGTAAACCAAACTATTTCACAGACCATGATGACGGCTTGCATTATTGTGAAACGTATACCACCATAAAAAAGCAAGAATCATTATTTCAATGCCATCTCTTGCAAGGCTCAGAAATTGTCAGCAGTTCCCATTAATGGCGAGCCATCAAGTGACCAGCATTACTTAATCCTCAACGACAAAGGCTGCACTTCTGCTCCCAAAGAACTTTACATACACAGTTTCCACTTATATGCTAGTCTTTTGTTTCGGTCAATTAAATCCCCGTTCGATTACCCTGATTTAAGTTTTACATTGTTTCCCAGAATCACTTCAAGCGAATGCTGGAATGTTTTCTTCAAGAAGGCCACAGACAATTCTTCCTTACACTGAAGCGTTCTTCTCGTCCTCACCTCAGAGGTTCCGTGATCTCGCGCGATGTTCCACACGACGCGAATCACGCGATATATTGGTCCGTAGTGTTCCTCCGTAAAGTTTGTTGGTGGACCCGGATAAATTCAATGCACTGCTACACATACACTGTCATACTACACAAGAGTCGCCAGCCTCGCTTTGACCCGCGAGACAGGGTTAAAATAGACGCTTCTTCGGTAGCCCTAATCAATGCCCTTTAGCAAACCGACTACTCTAAAAAGACGCTGGATTGCAAAACGAGTACCAAAAGCACCTACTACCCCGACACCAATTGGATTATACTCGTAGTATGTCCTCACAAACAAAAGAGAAAAAGACTCTAAAATTATAAGGCGGAAGGATACATGTAAGAACATCACAAGTTTCCAATTAAACAAATAGAATTTATTGTCTTCTACAAGACCTTGCCCACGTCTTGTTACAGACACTACCTCCAGCTAGCTGATGTCTCCATTTTCAAATATGAGGCTCCAGTCTAATTAGCAAAAGCTCACTCATTAACACCGTTCACTCGCTACTTCATACATTCAACATTTTTAAAATCTCGGCTCCGCCAACGAATCCTGTCCTCCCTCGTGAGTGCTTCCGGCTGACTCCCGATATCCTGAGCAACCAAAACCGATCCACGCAACTGTTTTAACATGCCCATCTTTCCGCCAAACGGCCTCTAGAGCAGAAACTAGGCGCCTCAATTAATCATTACCTGCTAACACTCGTAGTACTTGCTACAAGGTGCTACGTCTTGCCAATACTCTTAGAAGTTTCTGTTCCAAAATGTGTTACGAAATACGGGGTATTCTGTCAAAATCACTCACCTTGGAAGACAGAACGGGTGGTCCACACCACCACCTATTTATCCGGATTAAGAGATTTCGGGCCCATTTCTCCGTCCCCAGGAGTCGAAAGATCGGTGCTGCTTTTCACAATAGCAAACAGTACAAGCCGACGGGCGTTGCCTGGAACTGATACGTTACAGCATCATTCCTACTGTGCGACGATACTGCCTTTCCATTAATTTGGACGTCTATGTAACGTTAAATTGTTATATTCCCATTTTTCCACATTTGGGAGTCTAATTTATTAGCGGCTGGCTGTTCGTGGTCTATTGGTTTACTTATTATTTCTCTGTTCATGAACTATTTGAAAAGCAATAAGCAATAAACAATGAATATGATACCATCACAAGGTATCCTCTGCTCCCTATCACAAGAAAGCTGAGTGGTCAAACGTCTAAAAACACCCATTGTTTTCATTTCAGTGATTGGGGATGTGTATCTAACTACACTGCTGTGAAAAAACTTAAGGATGAAAATAGCGTTCACATGATATGTTATTGCCAAGTAACATATCTAGATGAAAATTGGACCATACTCAGAAGGAAGTGGTCCAGTGGAGCACAGAAGGTAAAGAAAGATATACTTAATGAGACGAACGGAAATTACACCTTTATTCAAAGATACGTATTACACTGAAGTCACCGGGAATCATTATGGCCGCCTTGGATATTAAAAGAGGCGAGACATGGTTCTTCACAGGTTGTGCAATCGCGGTAGACGACAATGGATGTTCTGCCACGTACTCCCAGGCTGACCACAAGGTTAGTAAGGAGTTCATACGATATGGCGTTCCATTCTTCCAAAAGCCCGGTTACCTGCTGGATGGTAGTTGGAGCTCGTAGATGTGTTGCAATACGTCTGCCCAATGATCCCACATCTGTTCAATGAGCAAATAAATGGCTCGGAGCACTATGGGACTCAACATCTATGGTCATCAGTCCCCTAGAACTTAGAACTACTTAAATCTAACTAACCTAAGGACATCACACAACACCCAGTCATCACGCAATGAGCTTTAAGGAGGAGGAAAAGACAGGACTGTCCATTCGCCGAATATCCCGAAAGCACCACTGAGAAAACGAACATGGGGAAGAAGTACATGTCACAATAAAGTTGACCGGCGAATGTACGCTGTTCAAAGATTGGAAGGCCGGTACGCGCAAGCAACATTATTTCTCCCAAAAGGATCATATTCGAAAATGTTGCTGTGTGCACTAAGTGTTCCCACCTCCCGCGATATGAGAGTACGTCCAGCATTGTCGAATATGATTGTTTTGATGGTCCATGTGCTAGGGTGTGGGGATGCATAATGTTTTATAATGACGCATCGTACAGCGTAGATGAAGGAACTCTTGGAACGAGAGAATATTCAGCGAATAGACTGGCCTGCCCGTTCTCCCGACATAAATCTCATCATGACGTGTGGGATGCAATGGGTTCAAATTGTTGAAATGGCTCTAAGCACTATGGGACTTGACATATGAGGTCATCAGTCCCCTAGACTTAGAACTACTTAAACCTAAGTAACCTAAGGACATCACACACATCCTTGCCCGAGGCAGGATTCGAACCTGCGACGGTAGCAGCAGCGCGGTTCCGGACTGAAGCGCCTAGAACCGCTCGGCCACAATAGGGAAAAAATGAAACGATCGTGCGGCATTGTTGGCCTGGATGCCCCATCCGGGAAAGTTGGGCCGCTGACTGCAAGTCTTACTTCAGGTGACGCCACATTGGGCGGCTTGTGCGTCGGTGACGATGACATGATCATGATCATGATCGTGATGATGACAGAACAACACTCAGTCCACGGGCGGAGAAAATCCCCAACCCGGACGAGAATCGAATCCGGGCCGGCTGTATGGTAGGCAAGCATATTACGTCGCTGCGAAGCTGGCGGACTTGAAATGGTACTATAGCATGTCCACATGCACCGACGACAATCGAGCACTTGTTGGCCGCGCTGGTGGAGGAATGGAACGTCCTACCATAACAATTCTTTATCGACGTTGTGGTCAGCATGTAAGCACGTTGCAGAGCATGCACTGCCGTCCGTCCTCTTAAGATCCATGTACCACCTTCTGCAATGTCCAGTGGACCATGATGAATACCGGTGACTGCAGTGTAATTACTGTATTTGAATAAAAGTGTCATTTCCGTTAGTATCATCGCGTACTTCTTTCAGTTACCTTGTGTACTATTCGGGATCAGTTCTTTCTATGTATGTTTCAAGTTTATCTAGCTATGTTACTCGAAAGTGGCGTATCATGCGAAAGTTAATTTCTTCCTTAACTTTTGCACACCATGGTGCTTGTACTCCGTCTTCAGGCCACGAGTGGCCTACCGGGACCATCCGACCGCCGTGTCATCCTCAGTGGAGGATGCAGATAGGAGGGGCGTGGGGTCAGCACACCGCTCTCCAGGTCGTTATGATGGTATTCTTGACCGAAGCCGCTACTATTCGGTCGAGTAGCTCCTCAATTGTCATCACGAGGCTGAACCCATCCAAGGGCCGACCACGCATGACAGCGCTTAACTTCGGTGACCTCGCGGGAACCGTTGTATCCACTGCTTATAGCACTTCTTTTGCTTGTAGTGCAGCTGTTTAACCTTCAGGCAGTGTTCTCAAAAACTTCTGCTCTGCTTGTGTGTGTGTGTATGAGGGATGGTACAGAGGCAAATCGTTCCGCCAGGCAATTACACTCCAGGCGTTCGCAACGCCACTGAGCGACTGGAACTAGCACCCATCGCTTGCATCGCCTGTAGGACGAAGGGCTAACGCACAGTGGACAAGCCAGAGGAGAAAATGGTTTACCACTCAACAGGATATAGGGTTCCAGATATCAGAAAACTGTTTACATTCCTGATGAATGGGAAATTTTTAGAAGGGAACATAACAAGCAAATCTCTGTTTTCGAATCTGACCTAAATACTTGTATTAAGGATCTGAAATGAGGCAATGGAAAAATTCAGAGGAGCTGCAAATGTGGTGATCGGCCCTTTCCTCGCATATTACAAAATAGGGGCAGGAGTTTAAGTAGTTTTTTGGATTTCTCAATTTATTAATCAGGCTGGGTGTCTCGCCAATCAGAGATGGAAATATCGAGGAGAAACCCTTTGAAATCACAATTAACTATTTTACCTCAAAGATAATTTACAGTTGCTTTTATTTTTAATCTATGCATAAAATATGTTACAGATAGACTAGTGATTCTGTTATGCTGTTCGTTGTGGTCGATTTAACGTAATTCAGTCTGTGATTCGCCTCAGGGTGACATTGGTATCGGTGCTGAAAATTTCACATCTTAAGTGTGTTTAACGTAGAGTAAGAGAAATTAAATTGAATCTTGCGGACAGTACGCATAGTAGGACGAGAGAAAGTGTAATAGGGAACAAGACTAGCAGCTGCTCCTCGAAAGGATGGTTAGGGAGGAAATCAGCCATGACTTTACAGTCCCAGAATTCTACCGAAGTGACCTCTGGTTATTACTGACTGCCTTACGAACGATGGCCGCTGGCAGTGGTGTACAGGTCCAAAGTGTGGACTGCAGACCGAGAGATGAAGTGGACACGGAAGTCATATCCAAAAGGTACCGCCCGTTTTACGGACTTAAACTGAGTCACTTCCTACTAAGCATACTGCTTGCAAGATTCGTATTGAGCTCCTCCTGCCAAGCATTAAAGACGCTTCCAACATGAAACTTTCATCACGGAAACCGATGTCGTCTTGTGGTGCCCATGGCAATGAGGACAGCCGGCTGTTATTTACATCTCATCGACATTCAAAGTCCCACAGAGTCAGCCGTGTTTCAGGAGACAGGACACGCAAGCACGTCCGCTGAAGCAGCTGGAGTAATTGAGAGACCGTCTGTGGGCAGGGTGAGATAGCGACTTGAACGCCGCCGTACGTTGGTGCTGCGACCCTCACCTTGCGGACAGAGATGGATGGGGCACTCACCTAAGTTGTTTCGCGTGTTCTAACGGTCTTCCGCAACTGCCTGTGACGTAGGACGGCCTCTCTCGCTGTCCTCTAGTGCTGATGGACATAAGGCGAGGAACCACGCAGTCCACATCTGAATTTCGCAACCTCTTCTTGTAGTATGAATACAAAGCGCAAATTCCTGTTACGCTTGTTAAGTGTAATTCCTTTTTAGAATCAAGAGAATATCAGAAATTTTCTCGACTTGATTTTAGCCTCAGCTAGTGTAAATCCAGAACAGACATTTATTCAGATTTTTATGCTGACTCAAACTTTTCTGCATAACATTAACTAGTCCACACACTTTACTGGAAACATGACGAGAATAAAACTTTCTTAAAATCGCGTGCTTCTGATAATTTTTCATGCTTTCTTAGCAACGTAAAATGTACACTTGTGGACATGAAAGAACAGTGTATGAATTTAGCTGTTACTGCCTGATACCAGAAGTCTACTCAGCCCTGTTACACACACCGACCAGTCCGCGACTAGCTAGCTCCTGCAGTGAATTCAGCTCCTCTCTTAGGAAGAAAAGATGCAAGACTAGTGTTTAACCTCCCGTCTATGATGAAATAATTAGAGACGAAGCACAAGAACGGAGAAGAAGATAGCCCATATCCTTCTCAAAGGAACCACGTCGGCGTTCGCATTACTCGATTAAAAGAAAACAGCGAAAGACTATATCGAATGACTGGATTGGGATCTGAATCTTGGCCCTCTCGAATATGAATACAGCGCCATACTATTCACCAATCCACTCTGTTCGTCGATCAGTGATGTCTGGAAGTAATAAACATTTTTATACACCGAGCCATGGTGTCATTCTGGCAGAAAGTAACAGGTGGATGAGAAATCAAATGAATTTCGTTGTGCAGGCACAACATTATCAAAGCCACCTAAGCATGCTGTTCCTTTGCGACTACAAATTTAACCCCAACATAGGATAATCAGTGAAAGCTTTTATTTAATGCAGTACCGATGCTCGAAGTGCAGCAATGATTTTAAAATCAACTGTCCGTCGTTGTTGTTGTTGTTGTCTTCAGTCCGGAGACTGGTTTGATGCAGCTCTCCATGCTACTCTATCCTGTGCAAGCTTCTTCATCTCCCAGTACCTACTGCAGCCTACATCCTTCTGAAACTACTTAGTGTACTCATCTCTTGGTCTCCCTCTGCGATTTTTTCCCTCCACGCTGCCCTCCAATACTAAATTGGTGATCCCTTGATGCCTCAACACATGTCCTACCAACCGGTCCCTTCTTCTTGTCAAGTTGTGCCACAAACTCCTCTTCTCCCCAATTCTATTCAATACCTCCTCATTCGTTATGTGATCTACCCATCTAATCTTCAGCATTCTTCTGTAGCAGCGAGTCTTAAAAGTGGAATCTTGTGGAGACGCTTTGGAAGCCATGGTCAATATCTTAATGTTCGATCCTCATCAAATATCAAGGGCATTTCAGGGCCACGTATTCTGTGAGGCAACACATCTTCATTCATTTGATCATTCGGCATTTACAAAGGCATTCAACAAATAATGAATTAACTAATACAATCTGGTAGTTCTATAATGATTTACAATGTTCTTGTATGTAAACAAAACAAAAGTTACTCAAAACTCTGTAAGTAGTACCATTGGGTCATTTATTTTTCATCGTTTTAGATATCAACTAGAAAATAAATCAGTATTTGGGTCAAATTTTTTGATTAATATATACTTTATTTTGCATGCGTTGAGTGATCTTTTTGCGATAATCTGGCTGGCTTGCTAGGTATGGCGATAATGTGAAGCAGAAATTTTTATTTTCTATTGATAGTCCTAGCCTTTTCCCTATGGCTTTGCCTGTGTATGCATTCGATACATACACTGAAAACGCCTCGCCCCCCTGTCTTTGTGTCCACCTCTTCCTCCCTCTGTCTGTCTACCTCACACATCTATCTTTCCATCTCCTCCTCCCTACTCTCTTCATCTCCTGCTCTCCCTCTCTTTGTCCATTTCCTCCAACCCCTCTCTCTCTGACCATATCTCCCTCTACCCTCCCTTTAACTGTACCCATCTCCCCCTGTCTCTTTCTCCACCTCCTCTTCTTCCTCTCCCACCTGCCCACTACCCCTCTTCAACTTCCATCTCCCTCATGCATCGCTCCCTCCTCCTATCTCTCTGTCCACTTCCTCCCACCCCCTCCACTCTTTCCATCTCCTCCTCTAACCATTTAAACCTGGGCCCAACCATGCTCATCAACACATGTAGCCCATGCATTACAGTTCAATAAAGCAGACCAATACTACTCCCACATCACACTTGTCATGCAGACCAGTCAACACATTGGAGCCTAGGGAACAGTTTCTTAATTTGGCAGGCCAGTATTGTTTCCACACAACATGCCTGTCTTTCAGAGCAGCCTATACACCAGGGGCTGAAAAAAAACACGTTTTTACCCACATCTTCTGTCCTATTGGAGCTAGGAAGTTATAAACCCCACAGTGCTGATACTCGTGAGGGCTGGTGTTTCTGTGCCAAATTTGTTAAAATCGATCCAATGCAGGGATTTTTAAGGAGATCAAGACATACATGTACACACATACACTTTGCTTTAACGTTATTATTCTCTATTATTCCCCTTTAGGATAGCATGTCAACTCGAGCCAATCACAGCTTCACTTCCTTTTCTTCTTTTCTTTCGTTTTCTATCCAAAACCTCTTCATAAATTCATTGTTGTTTTTCTTCCTTTTGCCTGTCTATTTTTCCCTATTGTGTCTTTTGTCGACACTTGGTCAAGTTTCTTGTTTTTGATTTTACTTCTGAACTGTTTCCTGTCCTCAATTTCTTCTTCTGAAATTTTCAGTTATACAGGTCTTCATGTGTTTCTTTTATTCAATTGAGATTTAATTTGCATGCTTTGACGATGTTAAAAATTTTCTTTGTCAGACTGTTTTCCTCCATCCTACGTAGGTGTCCATAGAACTGTGTCTTTTCCTAATTTTATCTATGGTTTTGTCTGTATGTTCATAGAGTTCCTTTGTAGGTTGTCTGGCCCAAGTCCCATCTCAGAGAACAGCGCTGTAAATTTTTCTAAGAATATTTCGTTCTTGTTTCTCTATATGACGTTTTTGTCAGAAGCTGATGGGTTTTGTAATAGTATTTGTTCCGCCCTAGACATTTAATTTCCCCAGTACCACAGATATATGGGAAGCTTTCCCCTACCCGCCACTAGGAGAGGGGCCCGATGGTGGATCTATCAACCCCCTCCCCCCCCCCCCCCTCCACGCGTTATATATATGTAACAAATGATTCCCCAATTTTTTTAGTTTCATTTCAATCAAGAATCAAACCTATTTATTGTTCATCGATTCACCAGGTTTTTTGAAGCAAACCGTCAAGGAGTCACTATCAGTAAACTCGGGTGAAGGGTTGGTTTCGAATGTCTTTTCGGCATATCACAGTTTTTTGTCCATACCGTAAGGTTAGAGTTTGATAACAACTTCCCTTCATTCATCGTTACGCTGTACTACACAATTTCTGTATTGCGCAACAACAAGGCATTTGCGAAACAGTGGTTCAGAGGAACGGTATCGACTTGCCAGTGAAATGTTAAGTCGGTCGTGACATCGAATGGATAATGTTTCACATGTAAATCCACTGTATGTAAGATCAAAGGAAAGAAAAAATCATTGAAATGCGTCTGTCACAATAACATTTTCAAAATGAAGTATACCCAGGGAGAACGTCTGGATTTGCAAGTAAATTAGTTAGAAATTATTTAAGGCACAAGCTTAACTAATGCAGCTAGATCGCAGCGAACGAACCTTTTGAATGAGCCCATATTGTTATCCAGAAATCCAATGAGAGTGGGTACCCGTGACAGAGCTACAGTTGAACAATTATAATTATAACTATTGGTAAAAATCTAATTGTAATCTCTGTTTCCGCTCTTAATTATAATTACAATTATAATTATGAAAACTGGTCAAAATGGAATTGTAAGCTCTGTTCCTGCTCTTGCAGAAAATGATAATGAATTAAAGAGGGTTCGCCTTTTTGCAAGAACATAGTTTTATTTTGTTTAATACTCAAATTTGTTTTATAATGAATCTTGCAGGCAGATTAAAACTGTGTACCGGACCTGCACTCGAAACTGGGATCTTTACCTTTCACCATAGTTGTGGCATCCTCAGTGAGAATTTTGTTTTACTGTTTCTTTTCTTTTACACCATACGTAGCCCGTCGCTATCAACAGAAATCAGCCACAAGTCTAAATTGACACACCACATCATCATCGCTAATAGTAACTTGCTATATTTGACTTGTCCTGAACTGCACTTGGTTTTTATTGCCTACTAAATATGTTTTTGTTGTTGTTTTTATATTTAAAATGACTATTTCTTCTGCTCCTTGATGAATTTTAGATCTTTTTATGAAGCTGTGGCTTACCAGACTTTTTGCTGATTGCTGTTGGAAGCCACATGGCACTCATAATATAAAAAAGTAAATGAAAAGAAAATTACCGAAGATCCCAAGCTGTGGTGAAACACGTTTAATTCATTGCAATAAAATTATACACTCTGAAGGTGATATGTGCATCAAAATCACGCTGGCTACGATGAGACATAATGGTATCACCGCAAATGAATCTATTAGCACGAAAATCGTTGCTACGTCTTCTCAATATGCTTAACAGCTGTTAACAGCTGTCATTTTGAACGGCTGCCACTGTAACGGTTTTCGATGCCTGACAAGTACAATTTCCTTGCAATCTGTTTTGTAGTCACTAGCTCTCAGCGAATGTGAACATCAATTCGGCATATGACGCACCGACTGACGAAATTCACCGGCTACAATTTCCACCTTCATTTCACCTCTGTGACCGCAACCGTACTGGGTTCTGCGTTTGTTAAGCCAGCTACTCATTACCGAACCGCTGCTCGAAACACTTCACACTGCGAACGCCGCGTCCGTAATAGCCAGGTAACAAGCTGCGAGTAATCACATCTACTGTACTCGTCTTGTGCTCGCAAGTTTTTGTTTTCAGTCTCTACTCCAAGCAGTAACGAAAGAGTTAACTCCGTTTCTGATTCTTTAATGAAACGAACCATGTGTTAAGTTATTTTTTCACGCATATCAATATTTGTGACGTAAGATCTACTGAACTACGTACCGCATAATTCAGTGCTATATGTGAATGCTGTCTGTAAAATATGTTGAGAACAGAGCAAGTTGTAAAGAAATAATAAATAGCAACGTCATGCCTGATACTGTATTTGTACTGCATGAAAAAAATTTAATAAGAGATAAACCCTCTTTCCTTTCCTTTCATAATTTTGTGGGGGGAGGGGGTAAGGGTAAAAAAGTTTCGGAAAGGTTTGAAATTACCTGTAAAGTTTGTTGGAAGAATCTCATTGTCAAATACTGGGAAATTATAGTTTGGGGAATTTGGATGGCGTGAGCTAAACTACCTCAAGACAGGTACACAGTTTCTAACTTCAAAACCTCAAAAAATGGTTCAAATGGCTCTGAGCACTGCGGGAATTAAATCTGAGGTCTTCAGTCCCCTAGATCTAGAACTACTTAAACCTAACTAACGTAAGGACATCACACACAGCCATGCCCGAGGCAGGATTCGAACCTGCGGCCGTAGCAGCAGCGCGGTTCCGGACTGAAGCGCCTAGAACCGCTCGGCCACAGCGGCCGGCTTCAAAACCTCACTTATTGCATTAAAGCATAACGTACGATTATACCTCTTAATGAGTAGATTACAACAGGAGTTTAATTTTCTAAATTTGGTCAATAATTATATGATGTATTGATAAACAAATTTTTGTTGTGCCTGGAAGCCTTTAGATCAATAAAGAGTAAAGAACTATCGTAATCTTTCTACGGTCAAAATTTCTGGTGCTAGAATTTTATTTTATTCTGTTAGCTTAAAGTGTAGCAAACACGCTAGACTAATTTCATTGTCGGCAATCCTTCCCTCCCACCTGTGAGAGGCTGACAAGCTGAAACATGTGCAGTATCACCTGCAGGAAAATGGAAGTCTAAATGAGGTTGAAGTTGATGTCAAAAGAAGATCTGAAGTTTCTTTCATAGGTAATCACTGCTAATGAAACTTAGCTACATCATTTTGATCCTGAGAGCAAACATCAGAGCTCAGTGTGCAAATCTCCTTCATCACCAATCCCCAAAAAAGCAAAAGTGTTTGCTTCTGCTGGTAAAGTTATGGTCATCTCATTTCTTTGTCGTTACAGAATTGTTTATCAGCATTTTGTACTTGCACACGCATTAGTCACTGGGCAGGACTAGATGAATGTCTTGAAAGCTTCGCAAATCTACGGCACGCGCAAAACATGGCATATCCATGAAAAAGGCTGGTTATCGACGATAACCCACAGACGCATCCTGCAAATGTTATTACTGAATTTATCAGTTACTAGACCGCAGCCTCTGTAGCAATCTCTGATTGAATAAATGGTCTCTAGCATGGAAACCATGCATTTCCGGACATAAGTTCATTCGACCTTTCTTGTTCTGTATCCTCTCATCGATCAATCCCTAGAGTTTTTACACGGTGGTAAGAATCACCCTGTTATTGAACAGTATTTCAGCTCTCGGCCAAGTGGTATGCCAAGGATGTATTTGATATCTACGGCCGGCCGAAGTGGCCGTGCGGTTAAAGGCGCTGCAGTCTGGAACCGCAAGACCGCTACGGTCGCAGGTTCGAATCCTGCCTCGGGCATGGATGTTTGTGATGTCCTTAGGTTAGTTAGGTTTAACTAGTTCTTAGTTCTAGGGGACTAAAGACCTCAGAAGTTGAGTCCCATAGTGCTCAGAGCCATTTGAACCATTTTTTTGATATCTACGCTTTGCAATAACAACTGTCCGTTTATTGACCACGAACTAACTCAATACTGCTTTAGAGGGCTAAGTTCCGCACATGAATACAGCTCAAATATCCTTCCGTAACGAGGCGTAACGGTGATAACTATGACGAAATCACCGACTATCAGATTAGATTAGATCAGTACTTGTTAAATAGATCATGAATACGACACTTCGTAATGATGTCAGGTTTATAAAAGGTGTCTATACAAGACATTACATTACACAAAATATTACATGACGCTTAATATTTTTAATTTTTTTTATTTTTTTTTATTTTTTTTTTCGGGGGTTGGGGAAATTACCCACTTACTATATCAAAAATTCATCTAATGAGTAGAAGGAGTTGCTATTAATAAATTCTTTTAATTTCCTTTTAAATGCTATATGGCTATCTGTCAGGCTTTTGATGCTATTAGGTAAGTGATCAAAGACTTCTGTGGCAGCACAATTTACCCCCTTCTGAGCCAAAGTTAGATTTAACCTTGAGGAGTGAAGATCATCCTTTCTCCTAGTGTTGTAGCCATGTACACTGCTATTACTTTTGAATTCATTCGGATTGTTAATAACAAATTTCATAAGTGATCAAAAAGTCAGTATAAATTTGAAAACTGAATAAATCACGGAATAATGTAGATAGAGAGGTACAAATTGACACACATGCTTGGAATGACATGGGGTTTTATTAGAACCAAAAAAGTACTAAAGTTCAAAAAATGACCGACAGATGGCGCTTCGTCTGATCAGAATAGCAATACGAGTAATTACCACAACAAAGTAAGACAAAGCAATGATGATGTTCTTTACAGGAAATGCTCAATATGTCCACCATCATTCCTCAACAATAGCTGTAGTTGAGGAATAATGTTGTGAACAGCACTGTAAAGCATGTCCGGAGTTATGGCAAGGCATTAGCGTCGGATGTTGTCTTTCAGCATCCCTAGAGATGTCGGTCGATCACGATACACTTGCGACTTCGGGTAACCCCAAAGCCAATAATCGCATGGACTGAGGTCTGGGGACCTGGGAGGCCAAGCATGACGAAAGTGGCGGCTGAGCACACGATCATCACCAAATGACACGCGCAAGAGATCTTTCACACGTCTAGCAATATGGGGTGTTTTTTTTTCTAATAAAACCCCATGTCATTCCAATCATGTGTGTCAATTTGTACTTTTCTATCTACATTATTCCGTGATTTTATTAAGTTTTCAAATTTATACTTACTTTTTGATCACCCTGTATATTGTGAGGCTACAGTGAAGATCTCTAGCTCTTTAAATAAGTGGTTGCAGGATGATCTTGGATGAGCTCCAGCAATTATTCTGATTACACGCTTTTGTGCAATGAACACTCTTTTACTCAATGACGAGTTACCCCAGAATATGATGCCATACGAAAGCAGAGAATCAAAATAAGCGTGGTAAGCTAATTTACTCAGACGTATATCGCCAAAATTTGCAATGACCCTAATAGCATAAGTAGCTGAACTCAAACGTTTCAGCAGATCCCCAGTGTGTTTTTTCCAGTTCAACCCCTCATCAATGCATACACCTAGAAATAATGTGATGGGCTGAGGATACGGATCTTCCGGAGCAGCTGTCGGACGGCATGTGCTGTAGTCCAGGCGAAGGTAGCAGGTCCAGTGTAGGGGGGCCTTCCAGAGCGTCTGAAGGACGGCCAGTGGCTGTGATCCCGGCGTCGGTGCGAGGCGGCACCGTCGGAGGGGCAGCGGCAGCGGCGCGCATTGTGGTCCGAAGTGTAGGCTCTAGCCCAGGGCTGGGCAAATACCGTTTCGCGAGCGCGGGCGCTCGCAGATGCCCACAAGCCCTGCCCGCGGCTCTCCCCCACTCTGCCAGCCAGTAGTGCCCCCGCCATCTACTCGCCTAGCCACACACGTCACTGCACCGCGCGGAGCCACTCGGTCCGTTTACTTCCCGTCGTTTCTATTGTCTGTGTAGACATCGCCTTCCGTGTTTGCGATAAAACAGGACTAGTGGGTGGAAAATAGCTGAGGAGGAGCTGAAATTGTTGAAACGAAAGTCTTACGAACCTATACTCGTTAATCCACAGTGGGAAGAAGAAGAAGAATACTTTTTTGTTGGAACGCAAAGCGGACCTCTGTGTTTGATTTGCAATGCAACATTGTCTTCAAGGAATAAGTACAATATGAAGTGACATTATCAACTGCTTCACGAGGATATAGTCGGTTTGAATAATGAAGAAAGAAACGCCGAACTTATCGAAATGAAGCAGAAAAAGAAGGTGGACGTACATATGCATGTAGATAATTATGACATTGATTCACATTATTACTGTTATTAATAATATGTTATGTCCATTTTCCATCACTTTTACCTTCTCCTGTACGTATTTACAGGACGAAAACCTCATCATCCACAAAGATGCAGCGATGACAGTAAGCTATCATGTGGCCCACCCAGTTGGCCGTGCGGTCTGACGCACGGCTTTCTGGAGTGGGAAGGAGCGCCTGTTCCCCGGCACGAATCCACCCGGAGGACTTGTGTCGAGGTCTGGTGAGCCGGCCAGTCTGTGGATGGTTTTCCATCTGCCTCGGCGAATGCGGGCTGGTTCCCCTTATTCCGCTTCAGCTATACTATGTCAGCGATTGCTGCGCAAACAAGTTCTCCACGTACGCGTACACCACCATTATTCTACCATGCAAACATAGGGGTTACACTCGTCTGGTATGGGACGTTCCTTGGGGGTGGGGGTGGGGATGGGGGAGGGGGGAGGGGGGAGGGGGGAGGGGGGGGGAGGAGGTGGAAGGAGGGAGAAGGGGGTTGGGGTGGGGGAGGGGGGAGGGGAGGAGGGGGAAGGAGGGAGAAAGGGGGAGGGGGGGAGAGTCCACCGGGGACCGAACCGCACAATAACCCTGAAAGAGTGGTTCGTTGTGGGGCGGTAGTGGGTTGAAGTGGACTGCGGTAGTCGTCGTGGCGTTGTGGACCATTGCGGCTGCGGCGGGGACGGAACCTCTCCGTCGTTTCTAGGCTCCCGGTTAACATACAATACAAGCTATCATGTAGCTCTTAAAAGAGCTAAAACAGCCCATCGGCGATGGAGAATTTGTGAAAGAATGTTTTGTTGCTGCCGGAACAATTTTCTGCCCAGCAAGTCTTCTTGGTTTTGAAACCGTTCCGCTTTCACGGAAAATGGTTTGCAGGGGCATTGAAGAAATGGCACACGATGCGGAAGCTCAACTGAGAAACAGTATCAAAGCTTTGGTTTTCTTTTCATTAGCGTTGGACGAAAACACTGATATATATTAGGTGTTCCTCAACTTGCACTCTTTTTGCGAGGAGTTGATGCTCAGTTTAATATGATTGAGGAACACCTCGATTTAGTGCCAACGCATTACACAACAACAGCCGATGATATATTTTCAAATTCAGATGGTTCAAATGGCTATGGGACTTAACATCTGAGGTCATCAGTCCCCTAGACTTAGAACTACTTAAACGTAACTAACCTAAGGGCATCACAAACATTCATACCCCAGGCAGGATTCGAACCTGCTACCGTAGCTGCAGCGCTGTTCCAGACTGAAGCTCCTAGAACCGCTCGGCCACAGCGGCCGGCGATATACTTTCATGCGTAGAACATATAATAGAGAAATACGAGCTATGTTGGGAAAAACTTTCATCCATTGCAACACATGGGGCTCCTGCAATGATTGGTCACAAGTTTGATGTCGTTGCTTTGATACGAAAAATGTTGGAAGCCGTCAGTGTCCAGCAGGAACTACCAGCAATACATTGCGTTTTCACCGTGTCAATCTGCTAGCAAAATGTGCCGAACTAGTTGGCGTCATGGGCGTGGTTATAAAACCAGTTAACATTCTCAGATCGCACGCCGGCCGAAGTGGCCGTGCGGTTAAAGGCGCTGCAGTCTGGAACCGCAAGACCGCTACGGTCGCAGGTTCGAATCCTGCCTCGGGCATGGATGTTTGTGATGTCCTTAGGTTAGTTAGGTTTAACTAGTTCTAAGTTCTAGGGGACTAATGACCTCAGCAGTTGAGTCCCATAGTGCTCAGAGCCATTTGAACCATTTTTTTCAGATCGCACGATTTGGGACACAGATAATTCAGATCGTTTCTGGCAGATCTAGAGTATGAATAAGGCGATGTTCCATATTTTTGTGAAGTACGCTGGTAGAGTCGAGGTGTTGTTTTAGAACGATTTTTTTTTTTAATTTTCGTCTCGCGGTTCTAGGCGCGCAGTCCGGAACCGTGCGACTGCTAGGGTCGCAGGTTCGAATCCTGCCTCGGGCATGGATGTGTGTGATGTCCTTAGGTTAGTTGGGTTTAAGTAGTTCTAAGTTCTAGGGGACTAATGACCACAGCAGTTGAGTTCCATAGTGCAGAGAACCATTTGAACCATTTTTTAATTTTCGTAAAAATGTAGCGTTATTTATGGATGCGAAATGGAAAACGTGAAAGAATTGGATGTCCAACAGTGGATTTTAGACCTTGCGTTTTTAACTGATGTAACCAAGCGTCTGAATAGCTTGAACGTAGCTTTGCAAGGTAGAAATAAGATAATTAGCTAAGCGTTTGACGTGATTTTTGGCATTCAAGAGGTATTTCACACCAAATATCCAGATGCTAGTTGAGAATCATTGTAAAAACATCCAGGATGACGCAAATTAATTCCTATGTCCTATTCGTACGTAATACCCCTCCTCTGAACTACACACGTCTGTGTAAATATAGCGTAACATTTACAATACAAATGAGTTCCTTTCTTAATCCTTTACGTCTGTATCCTATTTGTGGCCATGAAAGCAGAACGTGTTACAGTGGTTCGAAACTGCATTTCATCCATACATGGCCAACCGTTGCATGGCACAGGATACACAAGCTTCGGATAACCATGTTTTACACTTACGTTCCACACACATGTTGTGCCACATATGACTGGCGTCTGGATAAGCGAGTACCGGTGTCGAATTCACGGACGCTGCATCACGTGACGTATGTGTGCTTATCGCTCGTAAGGTACGCAATTTAGAACCCCTGTTTACTGGGCAGTTTTTTTTACTCCATACTACAAGTAATGAGCTTGCAGTAAAAGCTTTTCACAATGTGAAGGTAAGTAAGTGATTATAGTTCTAAAGGTATACATTTGGGAGTCCATGTCTACTAAACTTTTTTGGTTCGAATGATAATTCCTGCCAAATCCCTAAATATTTACCATTCTTTCTATGACAACCTTTATTTAATACTGTCTGACGTCCTTTCACACACCTCCGACCCTGAGCGTTCATGGAATTATTAAACTCTTTGGCTTAAGTGAAACTTCCCGCAACAGGAGTCTAGTATTTATCCACCAGAATAATCGCAATGGATTATTAAACTTAAATTGTCAGTAATTGGTCCCGGTGTGTGTGTCTATTGTGTATAGACCCGGGGACCTAGAAACGACGGAGATGCTTCGTCCCGCCGTAGACCTCAGTGGTTCGCAACCGCAAAACCGGCTACAGCAGTCCACCCACCCACCCCACCGCCGACCCACACCAAAGCCAGGGTTATTGTGCCGTTCGGCCCCTGGTGGACCCCTGGGAAAGTCTCATACCAGACGAGTGTAACCCCAAATGTTTGCGTGGTGAAGAAATTATGGTGTACGCGTATGTGGAACAGTGTTTGCCCAGCAATCACCGACATAGTGTAACTGAGGCGGAAGAAGGGGAATCATCCCGCATCCGCCGAGGCAGATGGAAAACCGCCTTAAAAACCATCCACAAACTGGCCGGCACACCAGACCTCGACACTAATCCGCCGGGCGGATTCGTACCGAGGACCGGCACGCCTTCCCGCTCTGGAAACAGCGCGTTAGACCACGCGGCTAGCTGGGCGGATTGACAATGTATATACCTTCACACTTCTCGATAGAAGATACGCCGTAAGTCGTTCTTACCTTTGTTTTACAACGTTGCTTTTCTACCAACGCCGGCCAGAGTGGCCGAGCGGTTGTACACGCTTCAGTCTGGAACCGCGCGACCACTACGTTCGCAGGTTCGAGTCCTGCCTCGGGCATGGATGTGTGTGATGTCCGTAGGTTAGTTATGTTTAGTTAGTTCTAAGTTCTAGGGGACTGATGACCTCAGATGTTAAGTCCCATAGTGCTCAGAGCCATTTGAACCATTTTTTCTACGAACGATGTTTTCGCTTTTACCTATATAGAGTGAAAACTAATGAAACCGAGAAACTGCAGGGACAGATTCCTGACAGGAAATTAAGGAAACAAAGTTCTATGAACATCCGCCCCGGAAATGCATCGTTGCCACGGTAGATGGCGCTGACAGATGAGAGTTCCTCTGACCACGTACTGTGTGTTCCTTATATGTTGCAGATTGTGTGATTAACGCAGTGTGCTATAGGCAGCAAAATAGTCCGGTATCTTCATATCAGGAACAAGCCGAGAAGGTGTTTGCGTACGCCTAGCAGATGGTAACGGTCGAGAGGCAGCACGACTTTACCAAAAATAAGTATCCTCACAGATACCAATCACTTCGTACAACGTTTCAAGCCCTTTTTGGGCCTTTGTGTGATCCTGGCTCGTTTCAGACAGACAAATGTGCAGGGAAGCGACCGTCTGTGCGTACACTAAATCTGGAGAACAGGGTTCTACAGGATATTGAGACGTTCTAGTACAAGCGCCAGGCACGTGGCCCGTCAAGATGGTTTAGCCCAAAAGTACGACTATGTGTATCCTGCATGACAACCGCTACTGTCCCTCTCACCTGCAATCCCATGGAGATCACTTTGAACATTTGTTGTGATGCGGATGTGATTCAGCTGTATACTGTGTTCCGGGACGATTTGTTGTCGTTGCACACATAGCGCCCATTTTCGGGCAGAAGTTCATAGAAGCTTTTTTCGTCCATTTGCGACCAGGAATTCGTCCCTAGAGTTTGTCGGTTTTATTACTGCCCACCGTGTATAAATGCTTTTAACGTGTTAATTGCTACTTTGTTTTACATTTCACTAGTATAGGACTACTGATGGAAATGGACTGCGGCTAGTCCGGGAGGAGGTTCGAATCCTTCCTCGGACATGGATGTGTGTGTTTCTCCCTAGGATAATTTAGGTTACGTAGTGTGTAAGCTTAGGGACTGATAACCTTAGCAGTTGAGTCCCATAAGATTTCACACACATTTGAACTTCTTTTTTTTTTTTTTTTTTTTTTTTTTGAAAATGTGCTATGGGCCGAAACATGAAACATGTAATGGAATGAAAGTTCCTAGCGCAGCCAGAAGTGTCTAAGGATGATGCGATTTATACAAGTTAACAAGTTTCTTTGAGCTCAAGGAAAAACCGATCGACAGTTGTCTATAGGTAGTGATAGCAGCGCCCTCGGAGAACTTTCGCGACCCTGTTTTGGAAGTCACCTTGATCAGCGCAACCTGGATGCGATCCCACAGCAGTCGGCGGCTTTTGGTCCTCCGCCATCCTTGGAGTGCACCTCGTTAAGCGCCGGCTGCAGCGCTCTCCCGCCGTGGGGTCACTGCCCTCGACCTTGCCGGCTGGGCCCGTTACTGTGAGCTGGTCGGTCCAGTGACACCACAGCACAGCACACGTTCCCCACACCGCGACACACACACGGGGTCAAGGCGGGCAGACCGCGCAGGACCGCCTGCAAGACTACGCGCACGACCCAGCCGTTCCGAGCCCCTCAGCTTATCTACATAAATTGGCTACTCCGCAAGCCACAGTGCAGTACATAGTGGAGGGTACATCCTACCAAAACCAGCAAAAACTGATTATAGAAGGAGTATGAATAAAGGTTCAATCACAACATCGAAAAAACCAAGCTGTAACCACGAAACTTGGTGAATGTTTTACTAATTCTCGATATCTACAGTTACATCTCCGTACGTGCTCCACAAGCCACATTATTTATTTATTTAATGCTTATTTAGCCTGACCAGATTAGGGCCTTAAGGCCATGTCTTACACCTAACCAAGACACGCATGCCAAAGCTATCACAAAAACATTCACAACTTCAATAATAATATTAATAATAACATAGTAATAATAATAATAATGAAATGTATATGCAGTTGCGAATATGGACAACTATCAACTTTGTAAAGTATTGACCAAAATCAAAATTTTTACCGGAACGGGACTCAATCCCGTATTCCCGCTTGTCGCGAGCTGTCGTCCTGCCATTTTTTTTTTTTTCATTTTGTCCGATATAGTTCGTTGCGTTTGGTCTGGGCGAACGTCACAAGACATCCGTTCAAGTTGATCGTTGATTCCTTGACTCAGTTTTTTTTTTTTTATTACAGAAGGCAGCTAACCCTCTGACCGAATACGCTGAGCTACCGTACCGGCAGACCATTGGGCTATCCGCGCACGCTTCACGTCCACACCCAAACATCCGTATGTCGTCAACCATGTATATAGCCTGCACCCATACTTCAGTTATGTATATTGCCGTACTGGGGAGACATTTTAATCGAAAGTTGCTTTCCCAGTGTCGGCGGATAAATAAGATATATTGTATTGTATTGTCCAGAAGCACGATGTAATTTTCCTTCGGACATGCATGCAATGTGCCTTCAGACATGCAGACAATGTTTCTTCAGCCATGCAGGCAATGTTCCTTCAGACATGTATGTACGCATCATGCTTCTGAACAACAGTGGCACTGCAATATTGTAATAATAATAATGAAAATAATAACGGACACTAATAAGTATAAGAATAATGGTAAATGGCATTAAGAATAATATGGATTACTTTAGCACAATTGAAGCCACGTCTAGTCTTATCAGGGGAAGGGATAAACAAAAAGCAGAAGATTGAAATACGAATGACAGAGGCAGTTAGAAAAGAACAGAAATTAACAGAAAACTCGGCCGACAAGGCGGAGGGAAAAGATGTGGGGGAGGGGGACTGACGGGAGTAAGCTGCTGAGTAGTATATGTGAGTGATGGCTATTTAGATGGAAGGTGGGCCATTAGTTGCCTCCGAAGTTCGGAAGGAATTTAATTCCTTTGATATTTTGAGCAAGATTGTTCTAAAGTCTTGTTCCTGATAGAGAAAATTATTTAGAGGACATGTATGTGTTCTGTGATAGCACAAAGAGGATTTTACTTTGTTGAGAATGAGTATTTCTGCCGTCTTGTTCAGGTAGTAGTTTAAGAGTTGAAGATAAATACGATGGAGTGCAATGATTGAGAAGATGATAGAGCGAAAAGAGGCTATGAGAATCTCTACGCCTATCGGCACATAGCCATGATAATTTTTCGTAGATAGGAGTTATATGGTCGAAGTAGCGTACATTACAAATACATCGCACACAAGAATTCATCGGCAGTTCTAGCCTACGTGAGCTTCTGTACGAAAATCCCTCGATAAGAGCGTCACCATAGTAAAGGACGGGGAATATTAGTGACTCTCCGAGATTCTTTTAAAGCTCGAAAGGCAATACCTTATTACATTTCTGTAGTAAATGAAGTAACGCCGACATCTTCTTACAGACTGGACTTGTGTGTTCAGTTCAGTCTAAGTGATGGTCCAGAATTATCTCTGTTTGCAGTACCGTTAAGTATTAAGGCTGGAAAAAATACTTTCGACTGAATGGTAATAACTCTTTTGTGAGCGAATAAGATTGCTTGAGTTTTGGATGAGTTAAGTTTCAAACCTATGTTCCGCGCCCATTCTGATAAGGCAAATAATCAGCATTTACATGCTGTATACCTGTGCACAGGTTTGTTGGTCCAGCACTGAGGTATAACTGAAGATCGTCAGCGTATAAGTGATACCTGCAGAGGGGTAAAATAGGTGACAAATCATTAATATGTAATGAGAAAAGTAGTCGGCCCAATACTGATCCCTGTAGGGCCCCTAAGACTACATCCCTTCAGTGTGGCCTTTCGATTCCAGTCATTATACGCTGTTGGCGATATGTAACGTACGAGTGGAACCATTGTACAGGATAGTAGAGTATACCTCGTACCACAACTAGTGATTTCCTTTCCTGTTTTCGTCCTCCTGTTCCTGTTCCTACGCCTCCATTAGAGCCCTACCTTGTCTTCGTCGTCCTTACGTGAAATGTAGGTTGCCGACAAAGGAATTGTTCGGCAGTCAGCTGGAAATTCCGATTCTCTAAATTTTCTCAACTGTCTTTCTCGAAAAGAATGTCATCTTTCCTGCATGGATTTCCATTTGAGTTCATGGCGCATATCTGTAATAATCGCATTCTGATCAACACTATAAGTAACAAATCTAGCAGCAAGCCTCTGAATTGCTTCCATATCTTCCTTTAATCCGACTTGGTGAAGAGCCCAAACACTCGAGTAGTACTAAACTATGGGTCCCGCTAGTGCTCTATACGCGGCATGCTTTATAGATGAGCTACACTTTTCTAAAATTCTTGCAATAAGCCGAAGTCGACCACTCGCCTTACCTTCTGCCATCCTTACGTGCTCGTTCCATTTAACATCGCTTTGCAGCGTTGCGTGTGTATATTTAATCAACACAACTGTGTTAAGCAGCACACCACTAATACCGTATTCCAACGTTACAGCATTATTTTTCCCACTCATCTGCATTACCTGACTTCTTCTCCATCCATTTATTCACCATCCAAAGTGACATACGGGGGGCGCTCAATAACTACGAGGTGTGGCTAGAAAAAAACCGGACTAGTACTGGTGAAACAATAAAACGAATGCAATAAGGCTGAAAGTCGCGTGGCCTGTCACGTGACTCTTGCTCCGCCTACTGCTCGAGTTTCATCTGCCTCCTGCACTCAGTCTGCCCGTGGCGTCTGTTTTAAGTAGTTGACGTTTTGTCTGTGCGTCGGAAAATGTTGAGTGTACAGAAAGAACAGCGTGTTAACATCAAATTTTGTTTCAAACTAGGAAAATCTGCAAGTGAAACGTTTGTAATGTTACAACAAGTGTACGGCGATGATTGTTTATCGCGAACACAAGTGTTTGAGTGGTTTAAACGATTTAAAGATGGCCGCGAAGACACCAGTGATGACACTCGCACTGGCAGACCATTGTCAGCAAAAACTGATGCAAACATTGAAAAAATCGGTAAACTTGTTCGACAAGATCGCCGTTTAACAATCAGAGCAGTGTCTGAGTTAACAGGAGTTGACAAGGAAAGTGTTAGGCAGATTCTTCATGAAAGTTTCAACATGAACAAAGTGTGTTCAAAAATGGTTCCAAAGTGTCTCACAATTGAACAGAAGGAACGCCGAAGAATGATTTGTTCTGACATCCTGGAAAACATTGAAAGTGATCCCACCTTCTTACAAAATGTTATTACTTGCGATGAATCGTGGTTTTTTACTTACGATCCCGAAACTAAACGCCAATCGATGCATTGGAAAACTCCTGGTTCTCCACGACAAAAAAAAGCACGAATGTCAAAATCGAAATTCAAGGCAATGATGATTGTTTTTTTTTTTTTTTTTGACATCAAAGGGATTGTCCACATTGATTGGGTACCAGAGGGACAAACAGTGAATCAGCATTACTACATTAGCGTCTTGGCTACCCTACGTGAGCGAGTAAGGAGAAAACGGAACGATTTGTGGAGAAAAAAGTCATGGATCCTTCACCAAGACAATGCCCCAGCTCACAGTGCGTTGTCAGTGAAGACGTTTTTGGCAAAACACAACATTCCCATCTTAGATCATCCACCCTACTCACCTGATTTGGCCCCCTGTGACTTTTTTCTTTTCCCTAAAGTCAAGTCAGCTTTGAAAGGAACTAGATTTGAGACTGTTGAAGCAGTAAAAGAAAAAGCGACGGAAGTAATGTATGGACTTACCGAAAATGATCTGCAGCATTGCTATGAACAGTGGAAAATTCGGATGGAGCGGTGTAGAGACCGAGGAGGAGATTACATTGAAGGAGATAACATGAAATTGTAAATAATTGTAAATAAATGTTTTTTCCAGCATCAGTCCGGTTTTTTTCTAGCCGCACCTCGTAATGCGACACATTTTTTTTCTCTACCAATATCGGTTGAAAATATTCGGCATTTGTTGTGGGACATTGCGGAATATTCCTGCTTCAGCCCCTATAGTTTCATGAAGTCCCGGTAGGTGGGTGCGATACACGTAGATTTCAAAATAGCATCTGTGACGGAGGTGCTTTCCAAACAGAGATCTGTAATTGAGTTCTTTTTGCGGAAAACCAGACCATTGCAGATATTCATAGGCGCTTGCAGAATGTCTACGGAGACATAAGACTGACCAAAAGCACGGCGAGTCGTTCGGCGAGGCACCTGTCATCACTACAGCAACATCGTGCAAACCTGTCCCATCTCCCGCGTGCAGGCCGGCCGCCCACAGCTGCGGCTTCTACAGCGCTGGAACGTGCAGACACTCTCACTTGAGGTGACCGACGCACCACAATCAAACACCTCGCTGCTAAAGTGGATGTCTTTCTTGGCAGTAGTGACACACTCTTCCACCAATTGGAATACGCGAAAGTGTGTGCCCGCTGAGTTCCCCGGCCGGCAAATGCCATTTACCGACCAGTTATTTGAACTGGTTCCCTCCTTATAGGGAGTCAATTTTGTAACCCACTTGTCCACCTCACTCGGTGCTGGAGTGCGACTAATAGCTACAAATGTCCATGCTTTCATTTTGAGGCATTTTCAATAAATTCAGCAAAAGGTGATACTATCACAGATCACAAGTTAGTTTCAATATCTGTTTACTGGGCATGGTCTTATTGCCTTCATTTGACCTACTGACCTACCCAGCTGTTTACAGATATATCACCTGTTGAAAATGGACTCCAAATGACAATACAATAAAGCATTTCTCATTGGCAGAGCTGAAAGAAATGATACGTGAAATGAAAAATTGTTGAACCTGCTGAGCATCGAAATCCAAACCTTTCAGGTTTTACTTTGGCACTTAGCCACTTAATTACCCAGCAATACCACGAATTCGACATTTTAGTTTCCTTATATCAATATTTCGTGCCTAACAATTCGATCCAGATTGAAAGAGAAAGAACGCAGAGTTCTACGCAAGTAATTGAATTTATAGGAAACAGTTCCACTATTTTGATCGACTGCATGTAATTGCTCGTAAATCGTCACAAAACCTTTGCTATATCACTGTTCAAATGGTTCAAATGGCTCTAAGCACTATGGAACTCAACATGTGAGGTCATCAGTCCCCTAGACTTAGAACTACTTAAACCTAAATAACCTAAGGACATCACACACATCCATGACCGAGGCAGGATTCGAACCTGCGACCGTAGCAGCAGCGTTGTTCCGGATTGAAGCGCCTAGAACCGCTCGGCCACAGCGGCCGGTTCTAGAACATTGTCAGATGGAAGAAAGAACCTAATTTTCCCTTTTCGTGTAGTCACAAGACTACACCAAATGGACAGCTGAAATGGCGCGAGACACCTAAAGAAAACCGGAGGAAATTGTGAGCCGTGCACGCGCCAGTTTTCTGTTGCACGCATCGAATATCGATAGCGGCGGCTCTGCCTTGGATGTCTTCAGCCGTTGCCTAGAAACGAGGCCACGCCGTTCGGCAAGTTGGCGGGCTAGTGGACGAACGCGCTCCGACTGAAGGCCGTATGCTCGCTGCCCCATGCTCCATCTGCCTTAGGCTGTGGTGTGTCATCTTCGTGTCTACTCTATAGTACAGTGTTTAAGTGAGTGTTCCGTGTTGTGCGCCCCCTTTTTTAAGTGTTGCGAACAGAAACCATACTGTCGCTAGTTGTGTTTTTTATTTTTTGCGAACAGAAAGTGGTCAATTCAGTCAATTCAACTGCCTTATGGAGGTAACTGAATTGACTGAACGTGTAAGTAGGCTATTTAGGTTTTTATGTTGGTAACGCCACGTAGCGCTCTGTATGAAAATCACTGGCTGTGCTGTGTGCAGTCTGTGGATGGTTGGCATTGTTGGAATATTCACTATTGTAGCGTTGGGCAGTTGGATGTGAACAGCGCGTAGCGTTGCGCAGTTGGAGGTGAGCCGCCAGCAGTGGTGGATGTGGGGAGTGGATGGCGGAGTTTTGAGAGCGGATGATCTGGACGTGTGTCCATCAGAGAGAGTAAATTTGTAAGACTGGATGTCATAAACTGATATATATATATATATATATATATATATATATATATATATATATATATATATTTTATGACTTTCGAACACTATTAAGGTAAATACATTGTTTGTTCTCTGTCAAAATCATTTGCTAACTATGCCTATCAGTAGTTAGTGCCTTCAGTAGTTAGAAACTTTTATTTAGCTGGCAGTATTGGCGCTCGCTGTATTGCAGTAGTTCGAGTAACGAAGGTTTTTGTGAGGTAAGTGATTCATGAAAGGTATAGGTTATTGTTAGTCAGGGCCATTCTTTTGTAGGGATTTTTGAAAGTCAGATTGCGTTGCGCTAAAAATATTGTGTGTCAGTTTAGTGATGATCAGATAAGTAAAGAGAGAAATGTCTGAGTACGTTCAGTTTTGCTCAGCTGTTTGAAAATCAAATAACGTAAGGGATTTACCAGCACAATCATTCGTAAATTGTTCTAAGGGGAGGCTTCAAACGGAGACGCTCGGTGCTGTTAGTGAGTAGTATTGGCGACGACGTGTTTTCCCTGGCGATAAACGGCTGAAGATGTGAGGAAGTGGCGGCTAACAATCATAAGGCACTGCGGTGACACTTTTTGAACTCCCCGTATTTTGTATTCGGATTTCGTCATCGTTAATTGCGGCATCTTTAACTGTTTTTCTAATAGTGATTAAACTTAAATTACGTACATGTCTAATCTGAGGCACTTGATAACACTAGATCCAAGTAATCTATGTTGGAAGCTTTTCATTTTAATCTTGTACTCTATAGTTCAAGTCAAAACTGCAAATCAGATAAATTGCAATCACCTTTGTCATGTGGCACAAATAGTGCTTAAATACTGGGTGCCTTCCCTCCCTTGTTTAAGTCACGTATATGAAGGTTAATATGTTTGTCGAACTGTAATGTCATTTTCTGGATTACCACACTAGTGGACGTTCAAGATTTATAAGTATGTTAATATATTTTCTTCTCAGTGCTTAACTTTTGAAGTAATTATTATTAGCTCTACCGACCAGTATTTGAAGGTCTTACTCGTTACCTCTTACCAATTAGTGGATCATGTTGTAATAAAGATTATTTGCTTATTTAAAATTGTTTATTTTCTCTGACCTCCAGTAACTTACCATCTCCCGAAATCGCTCCCTGCCAGGGTCATTTCTGACAAAAATATGGTCGAATTTTTCGAGGTACTTTTTTGAGCCGTTTAGCGTCTAACATATTCAAAGGAAGCTACGGCGCAATGGCTAGACATGCCGACTAACACTTCTGCACCCCGTATTCGAAACCCCATAATTGTTTTTATTTTAACTATTTTTTCGATTATCTGATAAGAGATCCTTCGTTATTCATGGATGAAGATGCAGTACCGGCCAATTCGTTGAAAGTACGAGGCGTGTTTTTTAAGTAAGTTTTGCCACACCGCGGCCGCAACGCTGCGGTCGGCTTTCTGCGCATGTGCACTGTGTACTTACGTCTGTTGTCTGCGCACTGACACCAATACAGTCTGATTCTTCCTTGTTTACGTTGTGACTGAGTGTCTAAGACGCCACCGATATTCGTGAGTCCCGCCGACTGTGAAGTACGAGCTGTTATAAGATTTCTTAGTGCTAACGGCCTAAAAGCGATCGATATACATCGTCAGATCTGTGAAGTTTACGGAGGAAACATTATGAGTGACGGAATGGTAAGAAACTGGTTGAGAGAATTTAAAGATGGCCACACAAATGTGCATGATGAATAACGAAGTGGGCGTCCTTCGGTCGTTAATGAAATTTTGGTGCAGGAAGTGGACAATAAGGTGAGAGAAAACCGACGCTTTATGATTTCCTCCTTGCGGGATGACTTTCCTAATGTTTCTCGTAGTGTTTTGTATGGCATTGTGACTGAGTACTTGAATTACCGACAACTGTGCTCACGTTGGGTACCGAAAATGTTGACGGGTGTGCGCAAAACCAAACCTTTAGACAGTGCATTGACTTTCCTTGAGCGGTACCACAACGACGGTGATGATTTCTTAAGCCAATTTGTTAGGGGCGATGAAACATGGGTGGCTTACGTCACACAAGAATCAAAGCAACAGTCCATGGAATGGCGGCATTCAGATTCGCCCAGAAAAGTTAAGTTTAAGCAAACAATTGCTGCCCAGAAAATCACGTGCACAGTTTTTTGGGACAGAAAAGGAGTACTGCTTGTGGAATTTCTGCCTTGTGATGAGACAATCAATGCAGCAGCTTACTGTAAGACATTGCACAATCTGGGCCGTTCAATTCAGAACGAAAGACGTGCTAAGTTGAGCAAGGGCATCGTTTTGCTGCAAGACAATGCCCGTGCACATGCAGCGAATCAGACCAAAGATCTCATCACACCTTGTCGATGGGAAACTCTAGATCATCCTCCGTACATCCCCGATCTTGCGCCCAGTGACTGCCATCTGTTCCTGCACTTGAAGAAACACCTGGGCGGTCAGCGTCTTCGAGACGATGACGAAGTCAAAACAGTGGTGATGCAGTGGTTAACAAGTCACGCGGCAGACTTCTATAAGGAGGGTATTCAAAAACTGGTACAACGTTATGACAAGTGCCTCAATATTGAAGGAAGTTATGTAGAAAAGTAGATTAAGGTACAGGCTTTCATGTAAAAATAAAATTATTGAGATATCTTAGCACGTCTTTTTTAAATTTCAAAACAGCACTTACTTAAAAAACACGCCTCGTAATCCCTCCTAGGTGTACGCCATTCTGGCAAATCTGTGACATAAATCTTTACTGGCAAATAAAACACTTCATCGAGGAACTGCAGAGACATCACAACTTGACACAATAAAAATCCATACACTGATTCATAAACAGTTGCAGATCCGTTATCTGTGGTTTGCCGCGAAATTATTGCCAAATCAAGAAATCTTCAGCAAAATTAACAAGTCTCTTTTCCATAGTGAGATTCATACGAAGGAATGTGACTGTGGAAAACCTGCCTTCTCGCCATACCTATGATGTTCGGAAATTCGGTGTTTCGAATGTTTCTGTTATTGGCATCATCAAAGGGTATACACCAAATCTTCCAGAAGAGCAAATATAAGAATAAAATACAAACACTGATACAAGAATGAAAAATAAGAATATGAGAATAACATGCATACGTATATCATGTGACGAATGTATGAAACTTATTCTGAAACGAAGTTGAAATTTTACAGTTAATAAACACCACGGTATCCCTTAAATTAGTATAGTAACGCTTCTACGGACATGTGTAGATATAAGAAAGTAAAAACGATAATCGCACTTCGAACGCTCCATGCGAAAGTGTAAGGCCCTGACGATACCCACTGTGCCACCGCTTCGGTCTAGCTTGCCGCTCGCTAAAAGGCATCTCAATTACGTCGAAAACTCTGACCGTCGTTTTCTCAGAAATGGCGGGGTATCTCCGGATCAGCCGAGACACGTTTTCGCTTATTTTGAGCCCTCTACCTCTAAGCGAGGTTTCTGAGAAATCAGGTTATGGCACTTGAGGTGTTCCCCTCGTAAGCAGACCCTCCACTGGCCACTGGAGACTAGTGTAACCTGTTCCACTCCTCCCATGAACGAAGAATCCCAAACAGAAGCTACAGGAAATCAAACTCGTGTCCTCCAGTCGGCAGTCAAAGTGAAACCGACATAAATATTTTATTTTGCTACAGGATCAGGATCCTTGCAGGACGGGACCTGGTTTCTTTGCTCTTCTCGAAACTCAGTCGCTTCACAGAACACCGCGTGTACCTTTAAATGATGTTTCTCTCATATTTAGAGGAATATGTGTGTTTGACGTCGATTTTACGCCCCTACAAGTGCGATTATCGGCGCTGAGTTTAGTGAAAGTACAAGTAGCCGCTAATTGGAAAAGATCGTTACCTGTACCACGCGAGAACTAATAGCAAACACGCCCCCGTACTTCCAGGTCTGCGGGTCAGCCATCGATTTTTTTCCCGCTTATCGAAGAGCTAAAGAAACGTTCCGCCTCATTAGCAGTCAGTTGTACAGAGCGCTTCCACTTTTTAATACATCGACGTCTGTCCCCATTTTTCCTTAGTAGAGCGTTCTTCTTTTCGGCAAACCTGTTACGCATGAACCGCTCACCCTCAGCGTGATACGCATACGGATATAAGAGTAAATGAATAGGCACGTTTCATATTAGAAACGAGGCCTAATACGTCATTCGCTGGAACCTGTTTTCAGTCAGAATCAGTATCATTTTGTATTGCCTTAGAATGAGGTCTATCGGAATCACTGCAAATTTTCACTAGATAGACGTTGCACTTCATTTTATGAGAAATTATCGCTTGTTTGTCCTCGTACAGTGACGTAAATAGTACGAGTAATATCTACCATTGAATCCCATCCTTCATTAAAGATGGAGCAAGCAGTCGAGAGTATGCTAGTGCGATCATCCCGTGCGTTATAGTGATTTCTCCAAACTGTGCACTTGCGCACCAGCCGATGTACCGACCAACATTTTCCTCAGACCAGAAGAAAGTTACTACCCTCAGGCAAAAACTAACGCAGTGATTTGGTTAATGGGCAAATATAAAAGTTACATTTTTTAAGAATATTGGGAGCGATTAACATATTGAATACAAGTTGTATATGGAAAATGAATTCGAGAAAGCAGTTAAGTGTCAGAATCACAATAAGAACTATGGTAACATGCTCCGAATTGTCTTCAACAGAGCCGGCCGGAGTGGGCGAGCGGTTCTAGACGCTACAGTCTGGAACCGCGCCTCCGCTACGGTCGCAGGCACGAATCCTGCCTCGGGAATGGATGTGTGTGATGTCCTTAGGTTAGTTAGGTTTAAGTAGTTCTAAGTTATAGGGGACTGATGACCTCAGAAGTTAACTCCCATAGTGCTCAGAGCCAACAGAATGGGTATAGGTTGGAAAATGGATTCCTCGTGGAGAGGGGACGGGTTGTGTCATGTTCCCGACCCTAACCTCACCTGAAGGTCTCACTTGAAAAATAAATAAAACATCTGTTTTCTACTACAGGGTGTTACAAAAAGGTACGGCCAAACTTTCAGGAAACGTTCCTCACACACAAATAAAGAAAAGATGTTATGTGGACATGTGTCCGGAAACGCTTAATTTCAATGTTAGAGCTCATTTTACTTTCGTCAATATGTACTGTACTTCCTCGATTCACCGCCATGATCTGATACGGGATACTCTACCTGTGCTGCTAGAACATGTGCCTTTACAAGTACGACACAACATGTGGTTCATGCACGATGGAGCTCCTGCACATTTTCAGTCGAAGTGTTCGTACGCTTCTCAACAGCAGATTCGGTGACCGATGGATTGGTAGAGGCGGACCAATTCCATGGCCGCCACGCTCTCCTGACCTCAACCCTCTTGACTTTTATTTATGGGGGCATTTGAAAGCTCTTGTCTACGCAACCCCAGTACCAAATGTAGAGACTCTTCGTGCTCGTATTGTCGACGGCTGTGATACAATACGCCATTCTCCAGGGCTACATCAGCGCATCAGGGATTCCATGCGACGGAGGGTGGATGCATGTATCCTCGCTAACGGAGGACATTTTGAACATTTCCTGTAACAAAGTGTTTGAAGTCACGCTGGTACGTTCTGTTGCTGTGTGTCTCCATTCCATGATTAATGTGATTTGTAGAGAAGTAATAAAATGAGCTCTAACATGGAAAGTAAGCGTTTCCGGACACATGTCCACATAGCATATTTTCTTTATTTGTGTGTGAGGAATGTTTCCTGAAAGTTTGGCCGTACCTTTTTGTAACACACTGTGTACAGGGTGAGGCAGCTAAGACAGACTATCCTAAATACATCCAGAAGGAATAGAAACATCGAAGTGTAGTTTTCCTCAAGTTATGGCGGACAATATGGCGAATTTCTGGTCGTTCACAAGTATTTTTTATTGTTTATAGTTACCGAATAACGGCACCGACTTTATTCTTTGTTTTCTTTTCTATATGCTATTTTGTGACATTTGAAAGAAGCTTGTAAGAGAACGTCACTGACATATGATGTATGGGACTTGATCAAACTGGTTTCAGATAACAGCGGCGTAAACCACGGCCCCGCCGTCAGGAGAACAGGTTCCAAAAACGTCTTCCCTGTTATTCAAACGTAATCAAGAGTGTAACTTACATGCCGTTTGTCTGTTTTTTTTTATGGCGCCTGCCATACCAAGCGCTCCCAGTATTACCCTTGAACATTGCTACATGCTATACATTGAGGTAATAAAAGGCATGGGATAACGGTATGCATCTGTACACATGGTGGTAATATCGAGCTGACAAGGCCAGAGCATTGGCGGAGCTGTGATTTGTACTCAGGTGATTCATGTGAAAATATTTTCGACGTGATTATGGAAGCACGATGTAAATTAACAGATTTTTAACGCGTTATGTTAGCTAGCGGTAGACGCATGTGGCAGTCATTTCGGAAATCTTTAGGGAATTCAGTATTCTGAGATGAACAGTATCAAGTGTGTGCCGAGAATATCAGATTTAAGTCGTTTCTATCACACTGGACAACGCAGTGGCCGATAGCCTTCACTTAACGACCGAGAGTAACAGCGTTTGCATGGAGTTGTCAGTGCTAATACATAAGCAACACTGTGCGAAATAGGAGCTGAAATCAACGTGGCACGTACAACGAACATATAAGTTAGGACTGTGCGGTGAAATTTGACGTTTACGGGCTATGTCAGCAGATGAAGAACCCCAGTGTCTTTAATAAGAGCACGACATCGCCTCCAGCGCCTCTCCTGGGTTCGTGACCACGTTGGTTGGATCTAGACGATTGGAAAACGGTAGACTGGTCAGATAAGTCCAGATTTCACGGTAAGAGTTGATGGTAGGGTTAGTGTGGTGCAGATCCCACGAAGCTATGAACCCAGGTTCTCAACAAGGCACTCTGCAAGCTGTTGGTGGCTCCATAAAGGTGTGAGCTGTGTTTACGTAGAATGGTCTGGGTACTCTGGTCCAGCTGAACCGATCATCGACTGTATATGGTTATATTCGGCTACTTGGAAACCATTTGCAGCCATCACGCACTTCATGTTCCAAAATAACGAAGTCAAGTCACTGGGCCGCAATTGTACGAGATTGGTTTCCAGAACATTCTAGACATCTCGAGAAAATGATTATCGGCCGACACGAATCCCATCGAAGATTTATGGGATATAACCGAAAGGTCAGTTTTTACACAAACTCCTGCATGGGCAACACTTTCGTAATTATGGACGGCTATATAGGCAGGATGGCTCAATATTTCTGCAGAGGATTTCCAATGACTTGTTGAATCCACGCACCGTCGAGTGGCTGAACTACGCCCGGCAAATAGGGGTCCGAAACAATATGAGGAGGTATCCCTTGACTTTCGTCACCTCTTAGCCGGCCGAAGTGGCCGTGCGGTTAAAGGAGATGCAGTCTGGAACCGCAAGACCGCTACGGTCGCAGGTTCGAATCCTGCCTCGGGCATGGATGTTTGTGATGTCCTTAGGTTAGTTAGGTTTAACTAGTTCTAAGTTCTAGGGGACTAATGACCTCAGCAGTTGAGTCCCATAGTGCTCAGAGCCATTTTTTTTTTCGTCACCTCAGTCTAAAGTTATTCTGTAGAAACAGTACTGCAGGCTGAATTTCACCTAGCGGTAACGGCAGCAGAGGCTTTGTTACATGAAATTTCATGCCTTCGAAATTAATCGGTGTTTCCTAACAGATCTCCGGTTTTAATTTTCTCCACAGACAAAAGTTTAGCAATGTTAAATTTGATGAGTGTATATACCAATTTGCGTTCCCTGAGGGATCGTTCTAATGCTCTCCAAACGTTCTCTTACGAGCGGCTGTCATATGTGCGGAATGGAAGGGACATCGGTCATTTGCCACACTGACTGCCTTATGTCCAGCGGGACGTCTTCCAATAACTAAGGTGGCAGCAGATCGCAGGAACTCGAGATACTTGATTGTATTTAGATCCCCACTAATAAAACAGGGACCAATGTTGCGATTTTTGAAAAACACGCACCAAACTACTGTAGAATAAGAGTGTTGTTTTTATTCACTTCGAGTTGGCATGGATAATCAGTTGTCGATTATAGCAGCGAAGATTAACTTACCTATATTCTTACCTATATTCAAATAATCTACGGGAACGCAGTCGGTGACGTCGTCGATAACCACAGAGATTTCGACAGGAGCGCACCCTGTCATTTAGAAGGAAAAACTGCAGCAAGAAAGTGCTAATTTAAAACATCGGTTTATAGAACAATTCCGGAAAGATAAAACAAGCACGCACGCAGGCATGCACACACGCACACATACTCACTTTGTATACACTAGCGCCACCACGGGGAAAGACCAGGATTCCATGCAGAATTGCCGGCCGAAGTGGCCGTGCGGTTAAAGGCGCTGTAGTCTGGAACCGCAAGGCCGCTACGGTCGCAGGTTCGAATCCTGCCTCGGGCATGGTTGTTTGTGATGTCCTTAGGTTAGTTAGGTTTAACTAGTTCTAAGTTCTAGGGGACTAATGACCTCAGCAGTTGAGTCCCATAGTGCTCAGAGCCATTTGAACCATCCATGCAGAATTTAAACAGAAACCAAAGGGTACTTGCTAATCCTCAAGCTCCTCTCCGGCCGTACGTGGGGTCTGGACCCCTCCACCATCCTCCACACCTATAAATCCCTCATCCGCCCTATCCTTTGTTATGCCCATCCGGCTTGGATCTCCGCCCCCCCTCCCTTTTATAAATCCCTCCAAATCCTTGAACGCCATGCTCTCCGCCTCGCCTATCGCATCCGTCTCCCCTCCCCCACGCGGATCCTGTATGATCTCATCCCCTTCCCCCACCTCCTCCTTTTCCTTGAAAGGATACGGATCCTGTACACCTCCCGTAAACTTGATCCTCCTCACCCGCTCGTCTCCCCGATCCTCTCCCACCCCCGCCCGCTGCCGCGCCTGTATTCCCACGTCCCGCCCGGTCTCCATCTGTCCACCCTCCTTACCCTCTCCCAAGGTGGCTTCCGCCAGCTCCCTCTCCCTGATGATGTCCTCGTCCCCTCCATCTACCCCTCCTATCAACTTTAACCCTGCCCCGCCCCCCACTTCCCGTGTCCTTTCCTTTCGGCACCCTCCCTCCCTTCTCTTCTCTTCCCTTCTTTTTCCATCTCCCCGTCCCCTCCCTTCCCCCTCTTCCCCCGGGCTTCCTCTCCCCCTTCCTCCCTCCCCCCTATCTCCCCTGCCCGTGGCATCTCTGCTCTCCCCTCTCGCTCTCCCACTCCCCTTCCTCCTCCTCCTCTCTTGGCAGGTCCCCGGACTCGCACACGCATAGTGAACATTTGCGCGCTGGAGATCGTCGCCTTCTGTGTCTCGTGTGTGTGACGTCGTATAGTGTTTTTGGTGTCCGCCGTCCCACTACTACGTTCACTTGTGCCGTCGGATTCATCAGTGTTCTGTGCGCCGTGCCAACGTGTTTTCAGTGTTGTTATCGTCACATGTGAACGACTCCGTGTTTTTTTGTGTCTCTGTGACCTCTCTCTTTTGCCCGTCATTTTGTTCATTGTCATTCACCATTTTTTATACTATTGTAAAACGCTATGGCTGAAGAGCGGCGTAGTGTGCCGCTGCCAGCCTACCTGATTTGTACAGGTTTTAAAATAACGATAAAGTAAAAAAAAAAAAAGGTACTTGCTAATTTAATTTCAACTGCCTCCTCAGTAACATTATCCCAGTAGCTGGAAGTGCATGCAAGAATCGGCGTGTTATATTCCGTAGGATTTCCGGTACCAAGACAGTGTTCTGCAATAGCTGATTTGCTCTGCTATTGTAAACTTGCGTGACGCTTATGAACACCGGTCCTCCACACTTCTGACAGTCTGACGAACATACGAAGTGCCACAACTGCAAGGAGTATGGGAGACACCCGCCTTACGCAAACCGAGAGCATCCTTTACGCCGGCCGGTGTGGCCTTGCGGTTCTAGGCGCTTCAGTCTGGCACCGCGTGACCGCTACGGTCGCAGGTTCGAATCCTACCTCGGGCATGGATGTGTGTGATGTTCTTAGGTTAGTTAGGTTTAATTAGTTCTAAGTTCTAGGCGACTGATGACCTCAGAAGTTAAGTCGCATAGTGCTCAGAGCCAGCATCCTTTACGGAAGCGAGAAGGACACTAATCTCGGATGGTGATCGAAAAACACATTTCACGTCATATTTCCGCAATATACGACCAGTCGTGTTCGAAATGCTCCTTGCGTAAGACAGAAAGGCCTTAGACTTCAGCGCCATCTCGACATTATCATTACTAACCCGGTGCACAGTTGGTCGCTAGCGCAACGCACGTCTGATCTGTCTTTCACTGTAACTATTCTGACGAAAGGTGACCTCAAGATAGGCTAACTCAGCCGACAAACTCTCAGGGTCCTTCCTCCTGACCAGCACATCAAAGAAGGGAAGGCAGTCATCGTTTTCCACCTCCACCTTGTAACAAATATTCGGGTGGATTCAATTCAGTTGTTTTGAAAAGTTTTTGGAGTTATCACTGCCATGGAACCAAACACAAAAGTAATGTCAAAATATCTGAAAAGAAAGGTTGCAAAGCCGCCAACTCCAAGATACATTCCTCGAAGTGTTCCACAGACAAATTGTCAATAACAGATGACAATGGGCTTCCCACCACTACTCCATCTGTCTGCTCACAATTCTGGTCATTGAATAAAAAGTAGAAAGCAGCACATATTGAAATAGGTTCGTTAACCCAACGATAAAAACCTACCCTCAATCAAACGTAACATATCAAACAGAGGAACACTAGTCAAGAGAGAAACCACATCAGAGATTACTAAAATATCAGTCATTCAAACTCATTCCGTCTAATCAACGTAAGGAATCCACCGAGTTCTTAATGCGATGCTCACACCGATCTACCTATGATCTCATTCCTTTCCCCCATCTGCTCCTATTCCTCGAACATGTCCGCACCCTCTACACCTTCCGCCGTCTTGAACCCCCTCACCCCCTGGTTGCTCCTCTCCTCTCCCATCCCCGCCCCCTGCCACGTCTTCACCGTTGTGTCCCCCCTACCCTCCATCTCTACACCCTCCATCTCCTTTCCCAAGGTGGCTTCCGTCAACTCCCCCTCCCGGATGATGCCCTCTCTCCCTCCATTTATCCTTCCTATCAACTCTGATCCTCACCCCCCTCCTTTCCTCCGACCTTTCCCTGGGCTCCCTCTTCCTCCCCCCTTCCATCCTGTGTTTTCTCCCCGCCCAACCTCCCCCTGTGTCCCTTCTCCTCCCCCACCCCCCGAGTCCTTTTGCATTCCCCTCCTCTGCCTTCCCCACTCCCTGGCACGTCTGCTCCGCACCCCCCACCCCTCTTATGGGTCTTCTCCATTGGCTTCTTTCCCCCCTCCCGCCCTTCACTTTTCTTCTCCTTCCTCCCCTTTTTTTATTTTTTTTTTATTTTCTTCATCATCTGTCCAGTTCCCCCCCCCCCCCCCAACCTGCTCTCGGCTGTGGTATGTCATATTTGTGCCAACGTTTTAGTGCCGTGTTTAAGTGAGTGTTCAGTGTTGTGCGTCTTTCCACAGTGTTGCGAACAGAAATCATGCTGTCGCTGGGTGTGCATTTTATATCTTGCGAACAGAAACCAGACTGTCGCCGTGTTTTTTTAACTGTCTGTCTGTTATTTTTCTGCTTCTTGTGTATTATCTTAGCATCATCACCCATGTGTTTTATGTTTTAAGTTCTAGAATTTTCTGCCATTTTACCTTTAAGTCACCGATTTTATCGCCAACTGTTATTTTTTATTATCTTCCTCTTTTTAACACAAATTCTGTAGGCTGCAGAGCGGCGTAGTCAGCTGCTGCCAGCCCGCCCCCTTCGGGGGGAATTGAAATTCAATAAAGAAAAAAAAAAAACCGATCTACCTAGTGGGCGAAACAGAGTGGCAAGCTGTTTCGCTACACGATATGTCGGAGTACCAAAGTTATTCACAATCGGCCTAAGAGGAAACCCTTTCTCGTGGACCTTCGTGACGCTGTAAAAATGGTTCAAATGGCTCTGAGCACTATGGGACTTAACATCTGAGGTCATCAGTCCCCTAGACTTAGAACTACTTAAACCTAATTAACCTAAGGACATCACACACATCCATGCCCGAGGCAGGATTCGAACCTGCGACCGTAGCGGTAGCGCGGTTCCAGACTGAAGCAACTAGAACCGCTCGGCCACTCCGGCCGGCGACGCTGTAAAACGTAGGGGGACAGCGCCATGAGAATTAAGACTCTTGTAGCCTCCTGCGAAAAGAAACGTTTCCTCAGGAGGTTGTTAGTCCTTCTGCAACGCTTTTTGTGGGATCAGCACCGATCCTGCGATATGCTGAATCAGACAGTAAATACTGCATCTTTTGAACGTAATCCTGCTTGTCCAAAACAACTGTAACATTGCCCTCGTCCGAAGGTCTCACAATTTGACCATGGTTTGTGAATGATACTTTTTCCTTAAACAAAATTTGCATAAGTGAACTGTAACTAATTTGGGAAGTGACTGCCATGAAGCTGTAGATGCTACGAAATATGAAGAGGATTAAATGCAATGGATTATAGTGTTGGCAGAACATTCGTTTGATCCATCTCATACTTCCGAGATGCCTGTTAGTGACATTCTCATTGTGTGTTACTGCTGCTAAAATGTTAGTTTCATTTCTTTCATCACTTGTTCTCACATTTCAAAAAAAAAAAAAAAAAAAAAAAAAAAGGTTCAAATGGCTCTGAGCACTACGGGACTTAACAGCCGAGGTCATCAGTCCCCTAGACTTAGAACTACTTAAACCTAACTAACCTAAGGATGTCGCACACATCCATTCCCGGGGCAGGAGTCGTCGAACCTGCGACCGTAGCAGCAGCACGGTTCCGGACTTCTCACTTTTCCTTGGGCTATTTTATGCTCCACATTTCCAGTTACTAGAACTTCTTTTATAATGTTTGTAGAAACAGATCATGTGCGCTTGGCACGGTCTACTGCTCTACTAGTTTGGCGATATTCACCGTAAAGTGTTCACTTTATCGACTGTCGCATACGTTATGAGTGCCTCAACAGCATTACGAGCAAGTCGTCTGATTGCTACAACAGCAGAATACAGACTGTTGGGCTTCAAGCGCACATGTAAATACAAGAACCATACCTGAGTTACGTGCTTGCTTGCATTTGGTAAAATAGGGCAAACGTTTGTGGTACCTCTTCTCCTGACGGCGGGACAGTGGTCTATGGCGCCGGTATTTTGATACCGTTTGATCCTGTCTCATACATGTTATGTCACTGAAGATCTCTTATCTGCTGCTTATGGCATGTTCGACAGAGGTTGGCAACGGCCGAAATAGATTAACGAGACTTCCTTGTCCTGTTGTAGCGGAACCTCTATGCTTGAAATTGGTTTATCTGGGCGTATGAGTGAGCGTTGGAGAATAAGGAAGTTGGCAGCAGATCATGCAACAGTTTAGCCGTGAGACACGGGAACGGCGCGTTGGCGTAGTTTTGGAGCGCCGCTGTCTGTTTCCAGGAGGCTACGCTGTACAGAGCGGCTACTAGCTCGCACTGTGTATATGGGGACACAGTGGCTTGCAGCAGAAAGCCTGCACATAAAATGTTTCTGGAGAACGGATGCGTGAAGTGGGATGCGGCTGTCGTATTGATGGAACCTCGCACGGCAATATTATTGTCATTTTTTAGCGCTACAGTATTAGACTGATCTCGGTGATTAATACTGGTGTTTCATAATTGTGCAGCTTTATTTTAGAGACTATATAGCTGCTCAGAACATACCTACTAAACATTATTGTGTAATACTGGTGGTACTATATAAGCGGCCGGCCGGAGTGGCACAGCGGTTCTAGGCGCTTCAGTCTGGAACCGGGCGACCGCTACGGCCGCAGGTTCGAATCCTGCCTTGGGCATAGACGTGTGTGATGTCCTTAGGTTAGTTAGGTTTAAGTAGTTCTAAGTTCTACGGGACTGATGACCTCAGATGTTAAGTCCCATAGTGCTCAGAGCCATTTGAACTATATAAGCAACTAGTTCAGATCCACTTGCTGAAACAGTTATTAGTATACTGGTATCAGGCCACGGCTGTGGCTAGAGGGATTAAAGTTGAAACAGTAACTGTGTTATTGAGTTCAAGGAGACTTTCTAATACTGAGCTGCTTCAGCTGTAAGAGCCGATCTTGTATTGTATTTCTGTGGACTGACGCAGACCATTGCTGTGCTCTAATGGACCTGTTAATGATGAAGCAATGATCGGGAAATGACCACCCGTTTATAAAAAATTGAAGCTATGTTCCTTCGCAGGTTATGTACTACTCAGTGAGCATTAACTTCTACTTACATAGATTCTTTTCTGAAGTGTGAAACTATTACTTGGTTACTGACATGTATTGGTACCAGTTGCTATGCTTATGGGGACCTCATACGTCTGTATGAGACAGACAGCTCTTTACTATTTGCGTAAAGTAAACACTGTTGAAATTAATTGTAGGATAAAGTTTTGGTTGCGTTATTAACCTGCGAAATATTGAGTTGAGAGGTTCTCGGTTCCTTGCTAACGTTTGTTTCAGAACTAAAGTATTGTTTTAAAATTGTTGCTTCTGAAAATAATTCCCGGCCGTGGTGGCCGAGCGGTTCTAGGCGCTACAGTCTGGAACCGCGCCCGCTGCGGTCGCAGGTTCGAATCCTGCCACGGGCATGGATGTGTGTGATGTCCTTAGGTTTGTTAGGTTTAAGTAGTTGTAAGTTCTAGGGGACTGATGACCTCAGAAGTTAAGTCCCATAGTGCTCAGAGCCATTTGAACCATTTTTGAAAATAATTGTTGTTTCAGTGCTTAATACTGTTACAAGACTTGTGGACCTGTCTAAAAGAGAAATTTTTGTGCGGTCATCAGCGACCGAATTTTATGCAAATTTATCCTTCCCCTATGTGGTTCATCTACATGTAATACTATATAGGTGCATTATAATATAAAAACGTCGGAGTCGTAATTTGACGACTAAAAGCGACTGAAATTACATGTGACCGTAAGGAAATTTGCCGCATTGTACTCTATAAATCGGCGAAAACCGCATCTCGATATATTTATACACTCTGGGTATAGCTGAGATGACCTGTCTTGGCTGTCTCGCCTGTATATTTACAAGTACATCAAATAACCAGCCAGATGGCAAAGAATAAGACCGTTTTACTTTATCCTTTATCTTGTTTTCTTTCTAAATGCCAAATAAAATCGAAAATTATTTTCAAAAATGGCTCTGAGCACTATGGGACTTAACTTCTGAGGTCATCAGTCCCCTAGAACTTAGAACTACTTAAACCTAACTAACCTAAGGACATCACACACATCCATGCCCGAGGCAGGATTCGAACCTGCGACCGTCGCGGTCGCGCGGTTCCAGACTGTAGCGCCTAGAACCGCTCGGCCACTTAGGCCGGCTAAAATTATTTTCCACGTTAAATATGGCTGACATTTTTGCTGCCGAAACTAGTTTCATTAAAATATTTATTTATTTACACTATTGTTAATTTTGTTATGCGTAGTATAGGCCTTTTCTTTGTTCAGATATTGTAAACATAAATACCTTTTTGCTTTCTGATATTTCGACTCTCGTGGGGAAAAGTGGAAGCACACTGGTAGGAAAAATACCTGGCCATCAAACAGCCTTCGCAGTGTGTCACGGCCGGCCGCTGTGGTCGAGCGGTTCTAGGCGCTTCAGTCCGGAACCACGCGGCTGCTACGGTCGCAGGTTCGAATCCTGCTTCGGGCATGGATGTGCGTGATGTCGTTAGGTTAGTTAGTTTTAAGTAATTCTAAGTCTAGGGGATTGATGACCTCAGATGTTAAGTCCCACAGTGCTTAGAGCCATTTGAACATTTGAAGTGTATCAAGAAAACAAAGCAAATAACACAGGAAAGATTAAGAAGGCATAAAACCCACTGCTATGACAGTAGTGTGTTCGGCGAGGCTTCCTACGTTAGCAGACCAAGCTACAGTGCATTTTTTCTGTATATGTTAGAACTCGACACAGCACAGTCAACTGATCGTTGACTTCACTGAGCGACTCGTGACGTTGTTGCTGGCTGTTTTACACGCAAGCACATGACGCGCACCGACAATGAACAGTCGAGTTCGGACGGAAAGTCTCTCGGGCTGAAGACAAAATTTTTGTTTCAACGCGTAAGTAAAACTTCAAAAAAATTGCTCTAAGCACTATGGGACTTAACAGCTGAGGTCATCAACAGCCTATACTTCGAACTTCTTAAACCTAACTAACCTAAGGACATCACACACATCCATGCCCAAGGCTGGATTCGAACCTGCGACCGTAGCAGCAGCTCGGTTCCGGACTGAAGCGCCTAGAACCGCTTTTTTTTATTCATTTTGTTCGACATTGTTCGTTGCGTTTGGTCTGGGCGGAAGTCACAAGACATCCGTTTAAGTTGATCGTTGATTCTTTGACTCAGTTTTTTTATTACAGAGAGCACGCAGCCCTCTGACCGAACACGCTGAGCTACCGTGCCGGCCTCGGCCACAGCGGCCGGCAGTAAATCTTCACCCAAGCTTCTACCTTCATTAGTGAAGAAGATACAATCATCTGATTTTGGATGAATCTTTTCGAAACACTTTGCATAACTACATACAGTGTTTGTTATTACAAACTAAATATCTCTTGCCATAAATTCAGGGACGAAAAGAATCTGAGGCAGATGGCCTAGAACACACAGGTGTTGCTGAAGATGGGATAACTCTGGAAAAATTCCAAATAGCTTTGAGGTCAGTATGTCCTCGGAGAGTTCGACTACGGCTGTAAGTGTTTGGTTTCCACTCAGAAAATTAATTCGCCTCGTCGACGAAGAGCGCAAACAGAAAAGTAGACACGAGGCGTAGTTCCGAAACTGCTGCCGCGCGAGCTACAAGAGCAGGCGGCCTCTCGGGCACGGACGTAAACACACTCGGTGGCTCTCAAATTGTGTACAGAGCCATTTTCCACAGGGAGTTTGGACAGTGCTTCGGCAGCCGCCATGATTTTTACCAGACTGTGTGTAGCGGGTATTGTTAAGTTAAAATGCAGCCACCTGCAAAGTATCGTAGTTGCGTAATCATAATACGCCTTTTTCATCCATGTATAAAGTGGAAGAACATGTGCGTACTTCTGTAATTAATAATCAGATATATAATGGAAGAGATGATGTATTTATTTACGTATGATTGTGTAGATGTGTAATGCGATATAATACAATATAAATTACTTTATAAGAATCATCACTTTGCAACTGTCTTAAAAAGATTTGTATTGAAATAAAAAGTACATGTCCATGTATAACTACAACTATGGAACTCAACTGCACGATAAACATGCTGAAAGGCTAATAAACATACATCTAATCGATTATTTGATCACAGAGAAATGCAAACGCGGTTCTTGTAAGATAGTGTATTTAAATATGGGAATAAATTAAACATTTGCTTCGAAGCAATGTATGTGTCAGAGGAAAATCAGCGCCACTGAAAGATTAGTCCCACAATTCGATGTTCTAGTAGTAGTTGTACAAGTTGTAGATACATGGTTGACGACGTATGGATGTTTGGGTCTGGCGGTGAGTCATGCTAAGGTAGCCAAATGGTAAGATGGCCACTAGCGATAAGCAGGAAATCTGGGTTCGAGTCCCGGTCCGACGCAAATTTTCATTGTCGCCACACAATTATACTGCTGGTAGTTGTCCATATTCGTAATTGCGAATACATTTAATACATAGTGGCTTTAATAAGATTAAGTCTTGGTACTGGGAGATCAGTATTTAAATTGCGAATCACTAAAACAAAACAAAAAATCCTCTCTCTCCTGTCTTATAAGTATCCATCGACAAAGGGGACGAAAAGCAAACTAAGCTATAAAAGTGACAAATGTTGCTATTATTACGAGGGAAATACAAGAAAGATGACAATGTAATTTAGTAAAAAATGGTTCAAATGGCTCTGAGCACTATGGGACTCAACTGCTGTGGTCATAAGTCCCCTAGAACTTAGAACTACTTAAACCTAACTAACCTAAGGACAGCACACAACACCCAGCCATCACGAGGCAGAGAAAATCCCTGACCCCGCCGGGAATCGAACCCGGGAACCCGGGCATGGGAAGCGAGAGCGCTACCGCACGACCACGAGATGCGGGCTGTAATTTAGTAACTCATTGTTCTACAACATATAATTGCTTTTTCACTGCTTGCTGTGTATTATCCAGAAAATGGAAACGAATTTAACGGTCCGTACCATACTGATACTCCTATCATAGCAAAAATATGGAATTAGTAGAATAAAACTGTACACTGTAGCACTAAATAGTTATTAAATGAACAGTTAATAGAAAACAATAGCCGGCCGGTGTGGCCGCGCGGTTCTAGGCGCTTCAGTCCGTAGCGTGACCGCTACGGTCGCAGGTTCGAATCCTGCCTCGGGCATGCATGTGTGTGCTGTCCTTAGGTTAGTTAGGTTTAAGTAGTTCTAAGTTCTAGGAGACTGATGACCACAGATGTTAAGTCTCATAGTGCTCACAGCCATTTGAACCATTTTTAGAAAACAGTACTGGCTAGACGTTACTAATGCCATATTACAGTTCAAAATATTTACTCAATACGGAAATCAATTCCAATTCTCTACTGTCTCCGTCTTTATTGGGTGGAAAGGTCATAAAGCTATCTTCACTTCTATTTTTTTCTGTGGGAAAACTGATATGTCTTTAGATTGCCAATTACAATCAGTACATCACCTTCAGTTAAAATTTAGCTCATAAAAACTGCTGTGAAAATATATTTCGCGAAGTATCGTCACAGGCACAACTTAAAGCAGGAGTAAAAGATGGAATTCTGAGCTCTTAGCCAATCAGGGACGATCTCTTCATTAGCCTCTCTCTCTCTCTCTCTCTCTCTCTCTCTCTCTCTCTCCCTCTCTACCTACATACCTACATGGGTTCCCTGCGCATTTACACTTGACAGAGCGCAAAAAGTGACGGTGCAAACTCTCAGCCAACGACCGATACAGCACTGACGCGAATGAAATGCAACATGCCTAGAACACGAGGGTGAGGAGATATTACTCAACATCTATTCAGTCTGTTTTCCATAACTATTCTAAAACACAAAAGCTTTTCTGCAAACAAAATATCCCGTCTTTACAAACAGATAAACTACGTAGACTATAAGCTGGGATGTTTCTTCTGATCGTGATTGTAGCTAAGTGGGCTTCCTAATTAAGGGAGTAGAGGCTCGTTATCTGCTTAATTTGCAATAGTTTTTTCCTTCTTATTCTTCCTTGCCGAAAGAGGCGCGTACCATATTGAAACCATTCGTCTGTTCCGTTGAATGTACAGTTAATTTTTCACAGTAGATGCGATAATTTTTAGGTTGTACAAGTATCACTGCGATGGTATGAAAAAATTGGTGGTAAAATTTCCAGTTAGTCCAGCCATATGGAATGGCTCTGATTTCTGGAAATAATAATAATAATACAGGGCGTTAAAATAAAGTCGAATATTTTGAGAGGTGTCAGTAACCATCAAAATAAGGAGAAAGTCCAATAAACATGAGTTCGGAAATGCATACTTTCTGAGATCTGTGCACTTGTCCATATTGGGTGAAGACGTTTAGTTGTGAATATGTTCCCTCCGTAACAGAGAAGGTTAACATCGAGGAAACAGGATTCACTGCTGTACATGTCTCTCCGTATCGACGTACTCTGGTGTACACATCAGTGTTAGCACTGGGTAGTTTACAGCCAGTTGTGTTGTTGGTACTGTACTTTCAGTCTTGTTAGTGTGTGTTATTGTGCAGTAAATTACTTGAAACGCTGGGTGTGTATCGTAGTGTCGATATCTACTTACAAAAATAGCTTAATTGTTATGTTTACTGTTATTGTGGTGTTTATACTGTCCTGCAGATGAATGGTTCAGTACATTTTCTTTTCTCTTCCACTTGTTAGCAGTAGAAGCGTACTACTCCACAAATGATATGGCGGATATGATTTTCTGCTACGGGTTAGCAAATGGAAGCAGCCTGGGAACCCCTGCCCTCTATGGCGAAAAATATTCACGTCTCGGAGCACCATCCAACAAGGTGTTCGCCTGACTTGTTCAGCGTTTTAAGGACACAGGTTCATTAGAGGCCCATAAAGAGAACAGTGGACGGCCTCGGTCAGATAGAGGAGCATGTGGTACATTTGCTGGACGAAAGACCTTGTACCAGTGCGCAGCAGTTGGCACCAACAGAAGGTGTGAATCATCCTCTTGTCTGGGCGGTATTACATGAACAATTGCTGTATCCATACCATATTCTGTGCGTCCAGGCACTGAGCCCATAAAATCACCGTAACAGGTTGCTGATCTGCCAGTGGCTCTTGCAGAAGTGTGATACAGATCCACTTCTTTTGTCGAAGATTTTATTTACCGACAAGACGGGGTTGGCGATAGATGTCGTTGTGAACTTTCACAATCAGCGTGAGTGGACTGACGAAAACCCCTGTGCGTCTGCAGAAAGAGGGCATCAGTATCGTTTCTTCATTAACATATGGAAAGGTGTTTTGGTGATAAATTACTAGGGCCTACCACAAAGATTAAATGGGGCTTATTATCGTCGGTTTCCTGCCTACCTTGTTGCAGGATGTGCCACGTCAACCAACACTACAGATGCGGCTGACGCGTGATGGTGCACCATCATAGTTCCAACGCAGTGTGCGTGTGAACATCTGGCGCTGACAATTCAGGACCTGTGGGTTGGTCGGGTCAGCCACAAACTTTGGCCTCACCGTTGCCCAGACTTCAATCTCCGAGATTTTTTATTATGTGGACACTTTGAAGACATTATTAATCTAAGCCATCCCAGTTAACGGTGTCCAGGTGCTACAGGATCGCGTCTTCAATGTGTCAGCACTTGCAACGACAGTTGGGTGTATTTCAAAGAGTGTGTGATTTCTTACATCCAAGGGCAGAGGGGTGCATTTCCATGGATGGGCCTCACTTTGAGCACCTTCTGCAACAATTGTCATGAATGGACGCCACGTTGAACCTCTCCTGTGAACAACTGCACAAAGTATGCGTTCTAGAAGCCATGTGTAATGATCTTTTTTTCATGTTGTGATGTGTACTCACAATATTGGACACTTTAGTTTTCAGCCACCATGAGCAAGCGTACAGACCTTAGGAAGTATGTGTTTTCGGACCCATCTTTATTGGACTTATTTTCTTGTTTTACTCGCTACCACCACCTCTCAAAATATTCAACACTTTTCTAACATCCTGTACAATAATCCATATCTGTTATAAAAATGTGTATGTGTGTGTGTTTTCCACATCTCCTCCTAAACCACTGGACCGATTTCAACCAAACTTGGTACACGTATCCTTTACTGTCAGGCAACACTCGCTGTCGTTTTTGGGGTAGGAACTTGAGATACGAGTATGAAGTCACGAACAATGAGATGCGTGAAGCTGCCATATCATGCATGACATTTAAATTTGTTACTTCTTTCGTACTAACTCTATTTGCAACTTTTTTCGCAGACAATATCCACATACGCCGCTGAATGTACGTACACACACATATTATTTTACGACACATAGTTAAATAGGTATGACGTCATAAACAGAGATACTAGAAAAAACGCCGCATCATGTATTAAGTTTTATTAAATTTTTTCTTTACCACTAAGTCACTCCTACAGTCGAATCATCTTAAGGAAATCCCTTCGTCTGTCAGCGCTTTTGACAGTTTTCAACTGCGAAGCGCAAACGGTTGTAAGCGAATACGATAGCCGCCTATGAAGAGGCGTTGCCGTAGAGATATTTAAAAAAATAGCGTTGTAGACTTGCGAAGCAGCAGAGACCGCCCTACGGAAACTGTGTGGTATCACGTTTTTTTAATTTGGGTAGTGTAATTATACATTTGTACATTATGCATATTTCTTTGTACGAGTCTGTCATAATTTCAGAGGTGTTTTCACGAACACATGGAAACGAAATTTTTTCGATAATTTGCTACAGACACAGTTCACTTTTCGTTTTCGTTTCTAACAGAAATTTGGTAGAATGAATATTCAGGCAATGCCGGGTTTGTGAGCTAATAATAAAATAACTGGATCACAATCCATCAGAAGCGCGACGATTATCAAATGTCTGATCAGATTATCAGTCTGTAAGGCCATAGCAGCAGGAACACCATTACTGCAGTCTGACAAGGGGAAACTACACCCAACGATCCACCGATTTCGATGCACGTTGCCACAGCGATAGGGGATCACTCAAAAGTAACTCTTGTAAAAGGTGTAGGTTCCAATATGCTTTCTGCTATTGTAAGTAATTCATCTTTACTGTAAGGAGACAAAGCACACTACATGAGAATCTTTGTTTAGTTTTATCTGTGGTTACCCTACTAGTCAGTTTTGCAGCGCTGGGTCATTCGTATTTTATGTGGAATACTTCATTATGGAGATGAAAGCTCGTTTATAATACTTTCTGGTTCTTTACATTGATGGAGAAGACTTTGAAGGACTTTTAAAGGTAACAAAGTCATGTGCAATAGTAATTTGTTTGTAGAAATGTCGATTGAAGTAAATCTTTATCCCTCATATAACTAATAACTTTCATAATTAATGTTAATTTGATCTCTTTGTTTTTTATTATGCCACAGATATCTAAAAAGGTTGAAATGTTTGTAGTTTCTTTGTAATGAGAGAATTTTGTAATGGTTAGTCTTCTTATGTTGTGCAGGCTTTTTGTCAACAGTTGAGTTTCATTTCTAAAAAAGCCTCTCTTTAAAGTAAAGCCCATCTCCATGATTAACAGTAAAGTTTTTATATTCAGTCATGTTTACACTGCACATGCATACAAACATACATACATACATACATTAATCCTTGTTCCATAGATCATGAGTACGACATTTCGTAATGATGTGGAATGTGTCACTTAAACATAAGATTTCTTTACACAAATTAATTAATTAATTTTTATACAATTACTACTTCATATCTAGGAATTCATCTATTGAGTAGAAGGAGTTGTCATTCAGAAATTCTTTTAATTTGCTTTCAAATGTTGGTTAGCTATCTGTCAGACTTTTAATACTATTTGGCAAATGACCAAAGATTTTTGTGGCAGCACAATTCACCCCTTTCTGTGCAAAAGTGAAATTTAATCCAGAATAGTAAAGATCAGCTTTTCTTCTAGTGTTGTAGCTATGCACTTCGCTGTTTCTTTTTTTTATTGGGATGGATTATTACTGAAAATTTTATAAGTGAATATATGTATTGCGAAGGTACTGTGAATATCCCGAGTTTCTTAAATAAATGTCTGCAAGGTGGTCTTGGGTGAGCTCCAGTTATTATTTTGATTACACGCTTTTGTGCAATGAATGCTTTCTCTCTTAATGACGAATTGCTCCAAAATACGATGCTATATGAAAGCAGTGAATGAAAATAGGCATAGTAGCCTAATTTACTGATTTACGAGTCGTAAGAAAATTTGTATAAGCTTCAGAACTGCGTTACTACCAGTAAATGACCTACGTTCTCTTTAGTAAATAAAGTCCGTAAACAACAAAAAAGGAAGGTACAGAAGGGAAGAAAAATAAGAACTGCTTTTGCTTGGGTACACCAAGTATAATAATTTTGTTATTTCTACCTTCACAAAAGATCACACTTATAAAAGGTGTCCGAAAAAGAAGTAGCCTAGTGGAGCGACGTGGAGCACCGCTCCCTACCGGCGAGTGAAGGATCGACAAGCTCAGATACGCTAGGGTTTTGTTGTACTGTCCTTTGCAATAAACAGTGGAGACCGGGAGACCGCTAAATAAAATAGGAAATCTTATCTCACTGTACACATATAATCATCACACGCAACGCAAAAAAAGGAAAAATAGCGCGTTTCATACGCAAGATTCGAACCTCAACCGCATCCGCTGAAGTCGTGCACGTACACTCCTGGAAATGGAAAAAAGAACACATTGACACCGGTGTGTCAGACCCACCATACTTGCTCCGGACACTGCGAGAGGGCTGTACAAGCAATGATCACACGCACGGCACAGCGGACACACCAGGAACCGCGGTGTTGGCCGTCGAATGGCGCTAGCTGCGCAGCATTTGTGCACCGCCGCCGTCAGTGTCAGCCAGTTTGCCGTGGCATACGGAGCTCCATCGCAGTCTTTAACACTGGTAGCATGCCGCGACAGCGTGGACGTGAACCGTATGTGCAGTTGACGGACTTTGAGCGAGGGCGTATAGTGGGCATGCGGGAGGCCGGGTGGACGTACCGCCGAATTGCTCAACACGTGGGGCGTGAGGTCTCCACAGTACATCGATGTTGTCGCCAGTGGTCGGCGGAAGGTGCACGTGCCCGTCGACCTGGGACCGGACCGCAGCGACGCACGGATGCACGCCAAGACCGTAGGATCCTACGCAGTGCCGTAGGGGACCGCACCGCCACTTCCCAGCAAATTAGGGACACTGTTGCTCCTGGGGTATCGGCGAGGACCATTCGCAACCGTCTCCATGAAGCTGGGCTACGGTCCCGCACACCGTTAGGCCGTCTTCCGCTCACGCCCCAACATCGTGCAGCCCGCCTCCAGTGGTGTCGCGACAGGCGTGAATGGAGGGACGAATGGAGACGTGTCGTCTTCAGCGATGAGAGTCGCTTCTGCCTTGGTGCCAATGATGGTCGTATGCGTGTTTGGCGCCGTGCAGGTGAGCGCCACAATCAGGACTGCATACGACCGAGGCACACAGGGCCAACACCCGGCATCATGGTGTGGGGAGCGATCTCCTACACTGGCCGTACACCACTGGTGATCGTCGAGGGGACACTGAATAGTGCACGGTACATCCAAACCGTCATCGAACCCATCGTTCTACCATTCCTAGACCGCCAAGGGAACTTGCTGTTCCAACAGGACAATGCACGTCCGCATGTATCCCGTGCCACCCAACGTGCTCTAGAAGGTGTAAGTCAACTACCCTGGCCAGCAAGATCTCCGGATCTGTCCCCCATTGAGCATGTTTGGGACTGGATGAAGCGTCGTCTCACGCGGTCTGCACGTCCAGCACGAACGCTGGTCCAACTGAGGCGCCAGGTGGAAATGGCATGGCAAGCCGTTCCACAGGACTACATCCAGCATCTCTACGATCGTCTCCATGGGAGAATAGCAGCCTGCATTGCTGCGAAAGGTGGATATACACTGTACTAGTGCCGACATTGTGCATGCTCTGTTGCCTGTGTCTATGTGCCTGTGGTTCTGTGAGTGTGATCATGTGATGTATCTGACCCCAGGAATGTGTCAATAAAGTTTCCGCTTCCTGGGACAATGAATTCACGGTGTTCTTATTTCAATTTCCAGGAGTGTAGTCCCAAAGCCACACCGACGTCAGTACCTGACTTGGGTTGAACTGGTCAGATGTGGCAGACCGATTAGCTCAACCACTGCATGTGCAGCGAGCTACATCTCCTGGTGACTCCACATTTTCAGCATCTGTCATCCACTTTCGGGGTATTTCCCGTCATTTGCGACCCCACGTGTTTTGTATTAAGTTACTTGTGTCAGCGTCATCAATGTCGCGTCAGGGTTTTTTTAAACGTTAGTAAGAATTGCCCTCTATATCCTGCTGGATGAACCTGTATCTAGCAGGATGAATCTCCATTGCACATGTCAGCTATGGTGCATGGGTGTATCGCAGAACAGAACGAGCATCGCAGAACAGAACGAGAATTATCTCCACCAGACTTCAATCTCGCTGAAAAATTGCGGACAGAGACGGAACGGACGATGCGAGAAAATGGGCCTGATCCCGTGCCACGAACTAGCGATGACCTCCGTAATCCGGCGGAAGTGGCCGAGAGGTTCTAGGTTCTACAGTCTGGAACCGCGCGACCGCTGCGGTCGCAGGTTCGAATCCTGCCTCGGACACGGATGTGTGTGATGTCCTTAGGTTAGTTAGGTTTAAGTAGTTCTAAGTTCCAGGGGACTGATGACGTCAGCAGTTAAGTCCCATAGTGCTCAGAGCCATTTGAACCATTTGACCTCCGTAATGGTGCCCTAGCTGCCTGGGAGGAAACGAGGGAAACGAAGATATATATTACTGACTTCATAGACTCCACTCCTCACAAGATGCAAACACTCATTGGAGTGGAAGGCCTCTGGATGAGGTATTAAGTGGCAAAAGAAACGACATCCTTTGCCGTTTTGAGGGCCGAAAAACTCTTATGAAGAACAGTGAACTGTTCGCTCTGTTAACTTCATATTTTCTATAGAACAAACAAACAGAAAACGAAAATTACACTGAAACACAAAGAAACGACGCACCACGAAGGAATTATCCGAATGGGACGGAAATCTGTAGATGTGATGTACATGCACAGACAATCAAATGACTTCAGTTTCAAAAAAATTTGATAATTTATTCAAGAGACAGAGCTTCAAAAATCGAACAAATCAATAACGTGTTGGTTCACCTCTGCCACTTATGCAAGCAGTTATTATGTCCACTTGGTGCGGAAGTCCATCAAAATCTCGAGCTGGTTGGAGCACACTTTTTGAACTGGGGTCAGATCCGGCGACCTTGCTCGCAGTCACAAAAACAAGCAGTATAAAATCTCGCCTTGTGCGGATGGGCATCATCTTGTTGAAATGTAACCCGGGAATGGCTAGCCATAAACGGATACAAAACGGGCCGTAGAACATCTTCGACTTATACGCTGTACCGTAAGGCTGCTGCGGATGACAACTACAGTGTTCCTGCTATGAAATGAAATGGCTCCCGAGACCATCAATCCTGGCTAATGGACCGTATGGCAGGCGACAGTCAGGCTGGTGTCCCATCGCTTCCTAGGGCGTCTCCTGACACGTTTTCGCTGGTCATCGGACTCACTTCAAAGCGGGACTCGTCACAGAAGGTAATCTTACTACAGTCAGAAAGATTCCAGATGTTTCTCTGTACATGTACAACACATCTAGCGATTTCCGTCCCGTTAGGATAGTTCCTTCGTGGTGCGTCGTCTTCTTGTCTTAGAGTGTAAATGCGGAAGCAGGTTCAAATGGCTCTAAGCCCTATGGGACTTAACATCTGAGGTCATCAGTCCCCTAGACTTTGAACTACACTACTGGCCATTAAAATTGCTACACCACGAAGATGACGTGCTACAGATGCGAAATTTAACCAACAAGAAGAAGATGCTGTGATATGCAAATGATTAGCTTTTCAGAGCATTCACACAAGGTTGGCGCGCCGGTGGCGACACCTACAACGTCCTGACATGAGGAAAGTTTCAAACCGATTTCTCATACAAAAACAGCAATTGACCGACGTTGCCTGGTGAAACGTTGTTGTGATGCCTCGTGTAAGGAGGAGAAATGCGTTTCCGACTTTGATAAAGGTCGGATTGTAGCTTATCGCGATTGCGGTTTATCGTATCGCGACACTGCTGCTCGCGTTGGTCGAGATCCAATGACTGTTAGCACAACATGGAATTGGTGGGTTCAGGAGGGTAATACGGAATGCCGTGCTGGATCCCAACGGCCTCGTATCACTAGCAGTCGAGATGACAGGCATCTTATCCGCATGGCTGTAACGGATCGTGCAGCCACGTCTCGATCCCTGAGTCAACAGATGGGGACGTTTGCAAGACAACAACCGTCTGCACGAACAATTCGACGACGTTTGCAGCAGCATGGACTATCAGCTCGGAGACCATGGCTGCGGTTACCCTCGACACTGCCTCACAGACAGGAGCGCCTGCGATGGTGTACTCAACGACGAACCTGGGTGCACGAATGGCAAAACGTCATTTTTTCGGATGAATCCAGGTTCTGTTTACAGCATCATGATGGTCGCATCCAGTTTTTGGCGCCATCTCGATGAACGCACATTGGAAGCGTGTACTCGTCATCGCCATACTGGCGTATCACCCGGCGTCATGGTATGGGGTGCCATTGGTTACACGTCTCGGTCACCTCTTGTTCGCATTGACGGCATTTTGAATAGTGGACGCTACATTTCAGATGTGTTAGGACCCGTGGCTCTACCTTCATTCGATCCCTGCGAAACCCTCAATTTCAACAGGATAATGCACGACCGCATGTTGCAGGTCCTGTACCGGGCTTTCTGGGTACAGAAAATGTTCGACTGCTGCCCTGGCCAGCACATTCTCCACATCTCTCACCAATTGACAACGTCTGGTCAATGGTGGCCGAGCAACTGGCTCGTCACAATGCGCCAGTCACTACTCTTGATGAACTGTGGTATCGTGTCGAAGCTGCATGGCAGCCGTACCTGTACACGCCATCCAAGCTCTGTTTGACTCCATGCCCAGGCGTATAAAGGCCGTTATTACGGCGAGAGGTGTTTGTTCTGGGTACTGATTTCTCAGGATCTATGCACCCAAATTGCGTGAAAATGTAATCACATGTCAGTTCTAGTATAATATATTTGTCCAATGAATACCCGTTTATCATCTTGGTGTAACTAACCTAAGGACATCACACACATCCAAGCCCAAGGCAGGATTGGAACCTGCGACCGTAGTAGCAGCACGGTTCCGGACAGAAGCGCCTAGAAGCGCTCGGCCACAGCGGCCGGCCGCGGAAGCAGGGATTCGATTCCTGCCGTAGTGTAATTGTTCATCAGTCTGTCGACCACGTCTCCAAACCACGAAGTCACTACTGTAAGTGCTGCTATATTCACGTATTTTTTAGGCCCTTGGCTCCACCTCAAGACTTTTCTCACGTCTGAAAACACAGTAATGACACGGGACGTGCTTTCTTGTTCATTTTTAGAAGGTGTTTGCTTCTAGACGAGTGTCAGTAAGTCATAACTCCCTCTGTTACACTAACATTTAGAAGCGTCGTTTACTTTTATGAGCAGTATTGGACGCTGCTTCGTGTGATTCAGAATCGACCCGCCGGCGCTTTTTGTGCTGCGGACGCACACCTGCGGTCCGCAGTCGGCCACGTGCAGTGGGCCGCTCATCACGATACTCCATGGGGAGCCCACTACTTCAAAGGCGTCGCCCGCACGCTATACACTTAGTACCTGTTCTCCGTCCCGTGTTCTTCAGCGGCGGTCATCGTCCGCAGACCGTGTACTGCCGCGTCACGTAACGCAGCTGGGCAGCCAGCCGGCCACTCGTGAACACAAGGCCGGCCGCCTGGTACGGGAGGCAGCTTCCGGCTCCGCGCATATGCCGGCGCAGCCACTCGCAGCGCGCTCGCCGTGCGTGACGAGAACAGGAGATAACGAATCGCACTCATCGCTGCTTGCCTGCGTTCCGACCTTGTCCGTGTAGTCTCACAGATCCTGCATCTGTCTCTACATACACGTTCCGCAAGCCGCCTTACGATGTGTGGCTGAGGGTACTTCGTGTACCAGTGTCGCCTTCCCCCTTTCCCTGTTCCAGTTGCGTATGGTTCGCGGTAAGAACGATTGCTGGTGAACCCCAGTGTAGGATAGAATCTCTCTAATTTTATCTTCATAGTCACTTCGCAAGATATACATTCGATCAGGAGGACTCTTCCAGGAGTGTACGCTCTTTGAACTATAACAGTAAACGCCTTTCTTGCAGTGTCTACCACTGTAGTTGGCTGAGCATCTCCATGACGCTTTCGCACGTACTAAATAAACTTGTAACAAAACGTGGAGATCTTCTTTGAATATTCTCTATTTTCTCAATCAATGCTTTCTGCTACGGATCCCATACGGCCAAGCAATATTAAAGTCTCGGGCGAATGAGCGTGTTGTAAGCTACTTCATTCCTTTTTTTATTTATTTACAACACTCTCCATTACAGTATTTGTAATACTAGATGTATGTATTGTGTGTTTAGTGTAGTGTAGTGTAGTATTTGTGTCGTATGATGATTGTGATGATAGAACGGAGAGGGTGAAACCCGGTGTCGGCACATTGCCCACTCCTCGCGAATAGCACCAAGGCGACCGCCAAGTTTAAAGTCCCTATCCAACTGACGGGTCACCGTCAACAGTATCACATGCCCTCACTTCATCAAACACTGCAGAGAGGTTTGGTGTTTAAACCAAGACACTGGCGCAGAGTCCGGTGATCATGAAATTTACGCCGCCACCTCTCCTCCCCTTGCCGACCAAACACTGGCAGTGAAAATTTCTTCCACCACCAGGATTTGAATCGATTAACCTCGGGGTAGAGCGCCACCGCAGAAGCGTGCGTTACCGTATTTTTCTTCTCCTGCTTACTTTTTAATTTCATTGGTCTCTTATTGAAATAAGAAATAAAGCCCTCCTTGTAGAGAAAGAAAATCCTTACTACATGAGTAAAATGTTGCTGGTGAAATGATAAAGCAAATAAAAATTTCTAATGTTTGAAAATAAGACGATGTTCTTTACAATATCAAATATTTCTGGAAAACTTAAATAAGTGTAAAGTCTCAGCATCACTTTTTATATATAGATAGAGTAACAAATAATAAACATAAACTGCCTCTCGCAGTACAAAACAATAACAGACCACATCCATCTCCGTGGAGAGTAACAAATAATAAACATAAACTGCCTCTCGCAGTACAAAACAATAACAGACCACATCCATCTCCGTGGAGAGTAACAAATAATAAACATAAACTGCCTCTCGCAGTACAAAACAATAACAGACCACATCCATCTCCGTGGATTCACTCCTCGCCGATCTCGTTGTACCTAATATTGGTGCCAGGTACGTCTTCAAGCATTATGGTGGATCCTCTCCACTGTCCTGGTTCTTTCATTTTCAGAATAATCATATGTAGTAATTACATTCTGCTACCTGGTACACCCCAATTGGGTGGGGGATCAAGCAAGGCACTCCCCAAAAAATTAGCGTACAGTTCAGCTTTAGAAGTCGTTTAACAACTGAAAATGCTATATTTCTATTTTCTCTGTGATGTACTGGTTGGGTTAAACAAAGGGTTTCTAACGCTAGGCATATTTTTTTATTTAACTAAGGCATTTGATTGTGTTGATCACGAAATATTGCTCCAGAAATTGGACCATTACGGAATACGGGGAGTAGCTCACAATTGGTTCACCTCTTATTTTAGCAACAGACAACAAAAGGTCATTATTCACAGTGTTGAGAATGGCTGTGATGTGGGGCCTCAGTGGGTACAGTCAAATCGGGGATGCCTCAGGGATCAGTGTTGAGGCCATTCTTGTTCCTTATTTATATAAATGATATTCCCTCTAGTATTACGAATAACTCTAAAATATTTCTGTTTGCCGATGACTATAGATTGGTAGCAAAGGATGTTACGTGCAACATTGGCTAGGTTTCAAATAGCGCAGTTCATGGCTTGTAGAACATAAACTAACACTAAATTACAATAAGACTCAGTTTTTACAGTTTCTAAGACACAATTCAAGAAAACCCGACGTTTTAATTTACAGAATGGGTATATGATAAGTGAAACTGAACAGTTCTGATTTCTAGGTGTTCAGTTAAATAGTAAACTGTCGTGGAAAACCCTTGTTCAGCATCTTGTTCAAAGATATAATACTGCCATTTTTACTATTCGAACGGTATCTGAAGTAAGTGATCGTTCGACACCAAAATTAGTCTATCTTGCTTATTTTCATTCGCTTATGTCGTGTGGCATTACATTTTTGGGTAACTCTTCCCATTCTAATAGCATACTTTTGGCTCAGAAACGAGCGGTTCGGGCAATAAGTGGTGTAAGTTCACGAACCTCTTGTTCACAAGTATGGGTATTTTGACATTGGCCTCTCAATATATATATTCTTTACTGACATTTCTTGTTAACAATATCAGCTTATTATCAAGAATAAGCACCTTTCACTCAGTTAATGCTCGGCAGAAATCAAACCTACATTTGAATCGGACTTCCTTAATTCTTGTGCAGAAAGGTATGCGGTATACTGCTGCATCCATTTTCAATAAGCTACCACAAGAATTCAAAAATCTTAGCAGCAATCCACGCGCTTTCAAATCGAAACTGAAGAATTTCCTCATGGGTCACTCCTTCTAGTCGGTCGAGGAGTTCCTTAAAAAATTAAGCTGATTCTTATTGTATTGTTGATTGCATTTACTTAAACTTATGACTTGATTTTTTTGGGTTGATAAACATTTTATTATTATCTGTTATTACTTTTACATTGTAATTTCGTGTACTGACAAATTCCAAGACCTTGGAGATTTGCTCCTCCATTTGGTCGTACGGAACTTGACGCATAAATAAATAAAATTAATCTCGGATTTTGCATAATCAATGAGTGGCGTTCTTGTAGTATGGGCCAAAAGTCTAGCACACTGTTACTGCCCTCCCGGAAAATGTAAAGTACAGTCAAACACCACATCCAAGTCACTGTGCTGGTCTCCGTTCGGGGAAAATATGTCATATCTGGGAGAAGCAATATCTGTGGTTCCATTGCTTGCGGCGCCACCCGAAGGAGGAAGGCGATCGCTGTTTGAACCTAACTCCACTCTGCCGCCGAAAGCCTACACACAAGATGACGTTCGTCTGTGTCTATAGCATTGCACTGTGGACACAGGGTGTATACGTTACGTGAATTGTATGTAATCTGGAACGTGTAACGTATTTCCCATTTACACCCTGATACCACACATTGCATTCCCGAATCAAGATGGCGCACTGTACGCCATACCACTGACCACGTAACAGTTGGTTGCCGCCTCCCTAACGAATTACTCGGCCGTCCTCGAGTCAAGATGCGATATATTTCGCGTAGCGTTGCCATCCTGATAGCCGATGTTTCCATATGTACATACAGAAAAATGTATGAAAAAAAAACATAAATTAGCTACAAACAACGGCATGTATACACTTTACTCAACATACGTCACTACAGACATTCGGCTTTAGATTATGACATGTCGATATACCTGCCGCCATTGGCGATCATGTGGCGCAGACGAATAGCGAAATTCTGCATGACCCGTTGAAGTGTCGGAACCATCGGTGCTGTAGATGACCTCCTGAATGGCTGTTTTGAGCTCAGAAGTGGTTTTGGGGTTATTGCTGTACACCTTTCCTTTAATATAGCCCCACAAAAAGGAGTCGCATGTGTTCATATCGGGAGAATATGGCGGCCAATCGAGACCCATGCCAATAGCCTCTGGGTACGCAGAGCCAGAATGCGGTACCCAAAGTTCTCCTCCAGGACACCAGATGCTCTCCTGCTTCGATGGGGTCGAGCTCCGTCTTGCAGGAACCAGATCTTTTCGAAATTAGGGTCACTTTGGATAATGGGTATGAAATAAATGGGTATGAAATCACCTTCCAAAACCTTCAAGTACCGTTCGGTAGTCACCGTGCCATCAAGGAATAACGCACCGATTATTCCGTGACTGGACATTGCATAGCCCACAGTTACCCGTCGAGTGTGAAGAGACTTCTCGATCGCGAAATACGGATTCTCAGTACCCCAAATGCACCGATTTGGCTTATTGACGAACCGATCCAAATGAAAGTGGTCTTCGTCGCTAAAGCATACCATATTCACATACTAATGCCCATCATGCCCCGCGGCCAACTGTGCAATTTGAACTTCCTAGCCGGTCGTTGTGAACGAGCGGTTATAGGCGCTTCAGACCGAAACCGCGCTGCTGCTACGGTCGCAGGTTCGAATCCTGCCTCGGGCATGGATGTGTGTGATGTCCTTAGGTTAGTTAGGTTTAAGTAGTTCTAAGTCTAGGGGACTGATGACCTCAGATGTTAAGTCCCATAGTCCTTTGAACCATTTGAACGTCCTAACGCAAACCGTTCAGAAGTTATGACGATTTTATTTCATATAGCTCAATTATTGTCACACTGAAACTGTGTTCCACGACCTCGGCCACGAAGGCGGGTTGGCTACGTCATTTGTTGATGGACTACATCTTCCAATGAATCTGTTTGGCATCTGACTTACTCCCGATTAAATTTATGTGGTTGTTCGACTTCAGTCGCTCCTTACGCATACTGCTAGCTATTTTATGGAAGTAACTGCTTCCAGCGAGTGTTATGCAGTTTTGTAAACATGTATTCGCAATATGTTACATTCGTTTATGTTGAGTATCAAATGCCACTTCCTGCAACAAGCGTCGAGACTATGCAGGCCTTCCTGCATTTCGTTACAATTTTCTAGCGTCGCGACTTCTCTGTATAGAACAGCCCCATACGCGAAAAACCTTACGGATCTTTCGACGTTATCAACTATGTCGTTTATACAGGGTGGTCCATTGATAGTGACCGGGCCAAATATCTCACGAAATAAGCATCAAAAGAAAAAACTATAAAGAACGATACTCGTCTATCTTGAAGGGGTAAACCAGATGGCGCTATGGTGGCCCGCTAGATGGCGCTGCCATAGGTCAAACGCATATCAACTGCGTTTTTTTAAATAGGAACCCCCAATTGGCGCTGCCATAGGTCAAACGCATATCAACTGCGTTTTTTTAAATAGGAACCCCCATTTTCTATTACATATTCCTGTAGTACGTAAAGAAATATGAATGTTTTAGTTGGACCACTTTTTTCGCTTTGTGATAAATTCTTCTTGGAAATTACCCGTAATTCATAGAGAGAAAGTAAAAATTATTTAGGCACCTACATATTTCTGCTTCGAAGCTTATTCGGAAGACAAATCACTACACTAACAAGAACATAAACAACCAGTTTACGTGTTGTGGAATTTGTTTTCCACTTCAAGCACAAAAAGTTGAAAGTCAGGTACACATTACACCAGATAACATAAAATCACAAGCAGTCTTTCGTTTGTGACGGTCAACAGGCGCTCGAAGGCGTAACAAAAACTAATAATATGAAGTGTTTGCAGACTCAGTCACGGATGTAGGTTAATGCCTTTCATGGGCAGCTTTAAGAATAAAAAACACTTTTGAGATCCCATACTACACTGTACTACAATAACGAAATAAAAGAACAAATCTATCAATAAATATTAATGTTTTATTTAGACAGAATGTCATGAGACTACAAAGTGCTATCAAGTCGATTTTGAACAGCAGCAGCTTCCCTTGGTATGGGATGAGTTGTAGAATTCAGTAGTCAATATAATCCAGTTCAGGTGCAATACGCTTCCCTTTGAAGACCTCAGTCTGGAGTTCTTCCAGCGAAAAGGAATGTGTAATAACACTGTTGTCTTCATATCCCGCCGCGTCTTCCTTATCCAATACATGAGGTGAGGCTATTATACAGAAGTTGGTGGAGGTATGTGCATGTCCATTGCATTGTCAGATCGTTTTTTACATTCCTTGTTACATTACAGATCGTAGTTAATGGTGTTAATTTGCAGACTGCAGTGCAGAAGTTTTGCCACGATTTCCTCTTTTTTTTCTTTTTCCTTTCTTTTTTTTTTTTTACTTGAATATTTTCTTGGTTGCAGCGTGTGCGTTCTTATCAACAATAAAGTTGGTATCATTAGAGAGAGTTCTCTAATTCCCTCGTGCTTCCCTTCGTTCCTTGAGGACTGCATCACATTCTGAATCCTTCCAACAGGGTGATGGCTTATGACTAGTCCGCTCATGTACATTTTGAGGTAGTGAGACTTCCTCTGCTTCATTAATAAGCGATACCAAGAGCACACTCTCTCATTCACGATCCTCAGTTTCTGTGACAGATTCCAGTTTTTCTTCCAGTAGTGTTTCGTATAAGTTCCAATTGGCTCTGTTGTTGTTCCATTTCTGGCTGACAGCCCCCTAAGTTGTGTTTTTATTACAATTTAATTTGGCATCCGGTAATACTTCCCACATTGTTCCCGTAGTCAGTGCAGGGGATGCTGTACTCAAGTCTGCTGCCGTCGGGACTTCATTTGGTCGACTATCCATGTTGGTGAGCCATCACTGAGTACCGAACCTGGTATATCCATTAGTATTTTTCCCATTGTGTTAGTATTTCTACAGCCTCACAGCTTATTGTGGCCTTTAAAGTCAGCTAGTAGCGGAAGCGGTTTTCCAAAGGAGTTGTTAACTGTTGTTTGGAAAGTTGGTCGTTAGATGCTTTGCATACTGAGAAGAAATTCGGAAGGAGGTCCCTGATCCACAGACTGGTACCCACCATTTGTAGTGTATCATTGCTGATAGCCAATTTTGAGAACAGAAAAGTGAATATCATGTTTTACCAACAACGCTGCACCGTGGTAGCCATCATCTCTATCTTTTCTAAGGACATAACAGCCCGGGAGCGCGAACGGTTCGTTTAGTTTAAACCATGTTTCAATGGTGGCACAAATATCTGATCTTAGTTTCGAGCAGAAAAAGGCGAAGGCTGTCTTTGTGTGCTTTGAGCGATCTTGCGTTCCACTGGATGACTATATAAGCCATTTTGGAGTGTAAAGCAAGGGGTCAACATACTTCGGATTGATATCCGGATCGAATGTGTTGGTAGTACCCAAATGGGCCCATTAGTAGTCTGCTGGTAAACATATCATTCATCACAGCCAGAATTATACTTAAAAAGTTATTAACACGATACTTCCCAACACAACTCTGCCGGCTAAGTCTATGATAGTGTGATGGATAGGAGGTGGGACCCACTGGAGCAAGACGGAGACAGAGATGTGGATGGTACAGATTGTCCCGGGTGCACATGCTTTGGCGCGATGCTCTATGTTCCATAGAATTTACACGTTGCTAGTCGTGTAGGTGGGCATACTGTATGAGAGAAGGGGAAGGCGGTATTGGCGGTGAATCCGCTGGAACCACCGCTTCTGGCGTCCGCGACACAGTCGTCATGGCTTAGGTTGGTTACTGTGGACCGGAGGTTGGAGACGGAGCTGCTGATATTTGCACTGAGCCGCTGTTGAGTCGGAAGGGGCGGGAATTCTGTTCCATGTCTCGTAATGTTTGGGCGAGAAGTAACTCCATCCGTGTAAGGCCTGTTTTCAAACGAGCTGCTGCTTCTGGAAAGGTAATATTATTGAGATATATATATATTTTTAAATTTCCTTGTGTTTTAGACACATAGCGCAGGTTGGAGATAGGACACTGTAACCAACAGTTCAATGAATACAGGTTGGTTGATTGGCCCTCCCATTGGCATCACTTCTGCTTCGGACTGTTCAGTACGCTCAGTGCGCACACCTTGTGTTACTTCTGTGCTGTTTGTTACCATGTCCAAATCGCAAACAGTTATATCACTGTAAGACGGAGGGCACTGGAAAGCGAAATCCATGAATATAAACAAACTGTGGGAGCCGCTGTGATCTAAATGTCGCAACACAAACTGGTGACGACTTTGTTCCCCTTTCCCCATTCAGGTTTACAATTTTACTAAATCTCCTAATGGAAAGAAATTTGAAGCAACTCGTCTTTTCAGTTAGCAATTCGTCCTCTGTAAGGGAGGTTTCAACATTACTGATGATTCCTCGTTTAGCAGCGAAAACTTTGGAACATACGCCTCCAAATTTGCATTAACTAAGAAAGAATGTTGAAAAAAGGCATTTGTAGCTAATCCTGACACAGTCTCACTTTTTACGTGGTTTTTCCTGCCACTGTAATACTAATTATGTGCTTCAATAATAACTCAATTTCCTGTCTAATAAGTTTGGCTAGTGCCATATGATGGCATCTGTCTATGTTTCTGACTTTACTTTCAGCAAACAAGGTAAAAGGCTCTTTGCCGGTAGTTGCGTAGCTGTTCGCAGTGCAGCTTACTTGTTGTTCGGTGAGAGTTCCTTCTTGGGTGGCTTCTACACGTAACACTTTCTACATTTTGTCTCGTTGATCGTCGTGTCCGTCCTCCTCCATACGGTCCCGTTGAGTTTTCCGCGAGGGCTCCAGAACTTTCGTTGTAGGTGCATTTACATGTGGAACATGTTATTGTGCGTTTCCGTTGTGGGACGAGATTATTGCGTGGCTAATCACTTCACCGATGGGTGTATGAAGTGCATCAGCTGCCACTGCGACACTATGCGGTAGGTTTTGTGAAATTTGTATTGCAGGAGAGCTACAGTCGCAACCGTCCATGGTAGTGACGGCAGCGTAGCAAAAGTTTGAGCAATTTGGCAGAGCCCATGTAAGGTTATTGAATACCGAAATGAACTAGCACTGTTTACACTGCCTGAGCACATCTGAGTTAGGAGGGTGTTCTCAGTTCCGCTTGTTAGAGCAAACTGCGCATTGGTAATGTTCACTCTCAATTCTGTTTCGACCATCGGCTTGACGTTTATCTTGTATCCGTACGCTAGCTGGTTCGCGGCAGTGACCTGTCTAGTTTTTGTCTCTCTATGACACAGTGTGCAATTCGTTGACACCAGACATACAAACGAACGACAAGAGCCCATTGTGTTGAGTACCCTAGCTCCACAAGCACTTCAGTTCATTGATATCTGATACTCGAACAAATTATTAGTTCCAGCTGTATCGCTCGCAATTGCCCTCGTATAGCTGAATAAATGTTATACAACCACTAATAAGTTCGCGTCCTAAACATCATGCCTATTTTCATATGAACACTACAGGTTTCACTCAAGTGAACCTGAATGACATACTGATGTCATCATTAGATTAGATTAGATTAGTACTTGTTCCATAGATCATGAATACGACACTTCGTAATGATGTGGAACGTGTCAGGTTAATAAAAGGTATCTATACAAGATATTACATTAGACAAAATATTACACGACACTCAATATTTAATTTTTTTATTTTTATTTATTTATTTTTTTATGGGGGTTGGGAAATTACGCACTTACTATATCCAAAAATTCATCTAATGAGTAGAAGGAGTTGCTATTAAGAAATTCCTTTAATTTACTTTTAAATGCTATATGGCTATTTGTCAGACTTTTGATGCTGTTAGGTAGGTGACCAAAGACTTTTGTGGCAGCATAATTTACCCTCTTCTGAGCCAAAGTTAGATTTAACCTTGAGTATTGAAGATCATCCTTTCTCCTAGTGTTGTAGCCATGTATACTGCTATTACTTTTGAATTCGTTCGGATTGTTAATAACAAATTTCATAGGTGAATATATATATTGTGAGGCTACAGTGAAGATTTCTAGCTCTTTAAATAAGTGTCTGCATGATGATCTTGGATGAGCTTCAGCAATTATTCTGATTACAAGGTTTTGTGCAATGAACACTCTTTTACGCAATGATGAGTTAGCCCAGAATATGATGCCATACGAAAGCAGAGAATGAAAATAGGCTTGGTAAGCTAATTTACTCAGATGTATATCGCCAAAATTTGCAATGACCCTAATAGCACAAGTAGCTGAACTCAAACGCTTCAGCAGATCGTCAGTGTGTTTTTTCCAGTTCAACCCCTCATCAGTGCATACACCTAGAAATTTTGAATATTCTACCTTAGCTACAGATTTCTAATCGAAGTCTATATTTATTAATGGTGTCATTCCAATTACCGTGTGGAACTGTATATACTGTGTTTTGTCAAAGTTTAATGAGAGCCCACTTGCAGAGAACCACTTAATGATTTTCCGAAAAACATCGTTTACAATTTCACCAGTTAATTCTTGTCTGTTGGGTATGATAGCTATACCTGTATCATCGGCAAAAAGTACCAGCTTTGCATCTTCGTGAATATAGAGTGGCAAGTCATTAATATATATCAAGAACAGCAGAGGACCCAAGACCGAACCCTGCGGCATCCCATTCTTGATTGTTCCTCAATTTGAGAAATCACCAGTTTTTTTGCATATTATGTGAACTGTTTATTTCAACTTTCTGCACTCTTCCAGTTATGTATGATTTAAACCATTTGAGCACTGTTCCATTCATACCACAGTACTTGAGCTTATCTAGAAGTATTCCATGATTTACACAATCAAAAGCGTTTGATATATCACAAAAAATCCCAACAGGTGACTTCCGGTTACTCAGAGCATTTAATATTTAATTAGTGAAAGTATATATAGCATTTTCCGTTGAAAAACCCATCTGGAAACCAAACTGACATTTTGTTAAAACTTTAATTTTACAAAGGTGTGAAGCTACTCTACAATACATTACTTTTTCAAGAATTTAGGATAAGGCAGTCAGATGAGAGATTGGGCGGTAGTTTTTGACGTCAGACGTATCCCATTTTTTATGCAGTGGTTTAACAATGGCATACTTCAGTCTATCTGGGAAAATACCCTGCTTCAGAGAGCTATTACATATGTCGCTAAGAATCCCGCTTATTTCTTGGGAACAAGCTTTTATTATCCTGCTGGAAATACCATCAATTCCATGTGAGCTTTTATTCTTGAGAGAGTTTATTATCTTCCTAATTTCGGAAGGAGAGGTGGGTGGAATTTCTGTTGTATCAAATGGTGTGGGTAAAGCCTCTTCCATTAACTGCCTTGCTTTTTCTAATGAACAAAAAAATGGTTCAAATGGCTCTGAGCACTATGGGACTCAACTGCTGAGGTCATTAGTCCCCTAGAACTTAGAACTAGTTAAACCTAACTAACCTAAGGACATCACACACATCCATGCCCGAGGCAGGATTCGAACCTGCGACCGTAGCGATCTCGCGGTTCCAGGCTGCAGCGCCAGAACCGCGCGGCCACTTCGGCCGGCTCTAATGAACATTTAGATCCTATTTTCTCTACAACATTTAAAAAATGATTATTCAAAATTTTTTCTACTTCCGGCTTGTTGTTTATCAAGTTTCCATTCGCTTTGATGGTGATGCCGTCATCATGCAATCTTGGTTGTCCTGTCTCCCTTGTAATAATATTCCAAATTGTTTTGATTTTGTTATCAGAGGTATTAATCTCAGACATGATGCACATGCTTCTGGACTTTTTAATAACCTTTCTTAATGTATCACAGTAGTTTTTAAAATACTTGGCTGTTTCTGGGTCATTGATCTTTCTTGTTGTTAGATACAGTTCCCTTTTGTGGTTTCAAGATATTTTTATTCCTTTTGTAAGGCAAGGTTTTTTGCATAGTTTCTTATAATTAGATTTAACTACTTTCATGGGAAAACAGTTTTCAAATTCTCTTACAAGTGTATCATGAAATAAGCTATATTTTAAATTAGAATCGGGTTCCTTGTACACCTCATCCCAGTCTACCTACTGAAGATTTTCTCTGAAATTTCTAATTGTTGAGTCATTAATTGAACGCACAACTTTGGAGAGTAGTTTTGAATTTATGAATGGAGCTATGTCATATACTGTAGCTACCTGAGCATCATGATAAGAAAGCCCATTCTCAACAGGACAAGAATTTATGTTATTAAACCTATCTTGGTCTATAAAAGTGTTATCTATCAATGTGCTGCTGTCCTTTACTACCCGAGTAGGAAAATTAATGACAGATGTCAAATTGAAAGAACAGAGCAAGACTTCCAGGTCATTCTTCCTATTACACTCTTTCAGTGAATCAACATTGAAGTCCCCACAAATAATAATTTGCTTTCCGCTATCTGACAGTTTCTTGTCCACTGATAGTTGTTTTTAGTTTTTCAAATACGTCAGTGATGGATGACCTGGAATCCGTAGCGCACTGCCTGTAAAATGTGCCTTTCCTATTGCACACACCCCTTCGATACGCACAAACCCATATAACTTGAAAAAAACGTTTGAAATCACTGTCCATTAGAAAAACAAAAAAAAACAAAAAAAAAAGAAAAAGAAAACGCAAAGGAAAGCAACTGAACATCAGCACTTGTAGTAATACACAAACGACCGCAAAAACTATTACATGCTGTCCATTATGGAACATTATAACTTGTATGTACCCTTGAAAAAAAGCCGTTAGTGACCTAAATATGTTTCAAAATATCGCAATTACGCGTTCGAAAAAGCCGAAAGCACTGCGTGATAATATCTCCTAGGAGAAAGATGACTAGATTAGATTAGATTAGATTAGATTAATACAAGTTCCATGGATCATGAATACGATATTTCGTAATGATGTGGAACGAGTCGAATTTTCCAATACATGACATAATTAGGTTAATTAACAACATACTTAAGTTAATTTAACAACTTTATTTTTTGTGTTTTTTTGTTTTTCTTTATTTTTTATTTTTTTAATATTTTTTTTTCTTAATTTATATCTAAAAATTCCTCTATGGAGTAGAAGGAGTTGTCATTCAGAAATTTCAGTTGTTACATCGAACACAACATTCGGAAGACGAAAACGAACGTCGGAAACCGATTATCACTGACCTATTTACGTGTTAAAGCCTGAATAGTTTTTTCTAACCAGATCAAATGTCGGTTTTCCGACACAGTTTTTCTTCCTTACACTGATTGGTTCTGATTTAGTCAGCACGCACGCTGTTTCTCTTCAGTTAAATATGGGAGGTGGGCAACGTCTTTCTCTGACTAATATTGCTTCTTCTCCTCCGCTGGACAAGACGTCACTCCGTCGAGATTAGCCGATATTTATAAAAATAAGATGGACTCTGTCAAGCAAAGGACGTTTCAGAAACGACTGAGCGTTCACATGGGGGCGAACGTCGATTGTGGAAGAGGAAATCCGGCACCTAGAACAGTATTTCCACTATCGATAACTGAGTTTACATGAGTAACATGAGACGGTACTGGGAAATCGGTTTACAAAACCTGGATTTCAATCTAATGTGAAAAAAAAAATTTGTTCAGATGACAAGCTGAAGAAAGACCGATGCAATACAGCAACTAGCTTACGTAAGGAAACTTTATATGTTTTGGAGAGAGATTTCTCCTTACGCACGACAGTGTTTTTTTTTTTACTATAACTTGTTTCAGCACTTTTTGTCACTATCTTCACTGGGATTTTTTTATTGTTGAGTCTGAAAATTATTATAATATGGCAATATTTGAATTTCAGCCTAAAGTTATTTACATAATTTTATACTAGTGATGATTAGGCGTCAACTTTTCCATTGGTTTAGACATACAGGGCGTCCCAGGGGCAATGGTCAATATTTAGGGATATGAAACGAACGTTCATTCGAATCAAAGAAGCCTAGCAAACATGGGCTCTAAAATGCTTACCGGCAGAGCTATGTGCACTTCATCTTCAATACTACGAAACACATCTCTTCTACTGCAGACTCCTTGCTTTCCATATTTTGGAGAATACAGTGTGAACCGAAACAAGTAAACGTGGGTTCTAAAATGCATAACTTAAGATCTGTGAGCACTTCTTCAGTAGAAGAGATGTGTTTTAGAGTAGCAAAGATGAACAAGTGCTCTTAGCTCTTAAGGTATACACTTTAGTGTCCATATTCACTGAACGTTTTTTTCTTGTTTTGGTCCACACTATCATCTTTCAAAATACGGATAGCAAAGAGCTCGCAGTAGAAGAGATTCGTTTCAGAGTATAGAAGTTGAAGGAGTGATTGTAGCTCTTAAGGTATGCATTTTAGATCCTATGTTTACTAGACTTTCTTGGTTCGAGTGATTTTTCCTCTAATATCACTGATTATTGACCATGCTTACTGGGCATTCCTGCATTGCTAATGGCATATGTTACAGAACTGATATACGAAATATCACGAGTGGAAAACTCTTGCTCTAAACAGTATCTCTTTCTCTCTTCAGCTGAACAAAATATCATTCCGTCCAGATTAACCGAGACTTGTAAAAAACAAGATGGAAACTGGCAATCCAGATTAGATATAGAATATTAGTTTGGAATAAAAATATTTTACAACGAAAGTTTGGTTGGTTTCAAACGCATTTTTATTTATTTTGACACAGAAACACTAGGTTTCTTAGTCATCTAGCTTGTTCTTGCGAGTGTTTACTGTACTTTGTTTAATTGTGAGTTTGTGTGAAGGCTGTGTCACGAATTTCAAATCCAGATCATCAAATACTTTATTCTCTAATTCCCTAAAAAACTGATGTATAACAGACTTTAGAAACAGACGTAGAGTATTGCGGAGCTTAATTTTTAATCGTTGTTCACAATCTTTAGCTGCATGTGCAAGTGTGAACTACAAATTTTACATTTTTTCATAGACATAGTCCGTTTTACTAAAACTTACACTATCTTGTAAGCTATATATCCTTTGACTAAAATTTCAGGCGAATAAACGAAAGTCGAATCTACTGAAACGTGTATGGGTGACAGAAAAATTATTCAGTACTGTCTTAAATTACGCGAACTTTCGATTCCAATTTATCCAAGTAGTTAGTTATATCTGAACGTTAACGAGATTGGTTGGAGAACATAAACGGTCTTTCTGGCACTAGGTGCAGTCTTTCCAATTGGCGTCTGAATTTTCAATGGCACAATCTCAAATAACGTTTCTGCATTACGGTATCGGCACAAACTTATAAAAAAAATGTGCCACTGGTCTCTTCGGCCAGTAAACCACAGGCAGCGATCTCTATCCGCCATTGCTTCTTGTTTTCCAGCTGTGTTCTCCAGTACTTCTACGTCCAGCAGCCACTCCGGTTTAAGACAGGTGGGCTTGTAAAATAATCTATAAGGAAGTACACGGCAAATAAACGCAACGGTGTTTCCTTACAGTCTCGGGCCATTACCAGTGCTTTATGAATGCAAAGGCTGTCAGCGACGAACACGTGTTATATATACTGCACCAAGCATTAGTGCAGCAGTAATGGTAAGTCCAGCAGCTGATAACTGTCGCATAACGGTGACAGCAGAAAATGACCAGCTATACGTTTCAGCCTTTATTAATAAACGGGACAGTCACTTCCACTTCAGCTGCTTCAAATACTCTTACAAGCATTTCGTGAAGGTGTTTCAAGCAACATTTCTATCACTGAAACGGGCCTTTGTATTTGCCATAACTACGCGTTTTGCACTTCCTCATGTAACAACAAACATAAATGTTGTGTACCTTGAATTCCTGAGCTACCTACGTTCTTCAACATACTGTACACGGGACGTAAACGGTATAAGCTGTTTGCCGCATATATTTAACTCTGAGTTTTGACGAATTGCGAGAGTAATCCCAAAAGTAAGGTCTCCTGTTTTTTATAAATACATAGACCTGTTTATTTCTACAATGGTTTACAGCTTGAACATTTAGCTATTTTTCGACATAATCACCATTTCTGTCGATGCATTTTTGTAGACGCTATGGCAGTTTATGTATGCCCATGTCATACCAGCTCGCCGCCATGCTGCGAAGAAGGATGCCGCCACTGGCGTGACAGTTGCTTGGTCTCAGGTGTAAAGTGGTATGCCCAGGTTTCGTCACCCGTGACAATTGAGTCCAGAAAGTTGTCCTGTTCGGCTGCAAGGCGGTGAAGAAATGCGCGGGATGCATCAGCGCGTTGCCGCATGTGGTGCTCAGTCAGCATACGTGGCACCCCCGCACACCTTAGGTAGTTCAATGTTTCCGTTAAAATTCTGTGAGCGGTGCTTCGAGAAACCTCAGGAACCAACGTGCAGAGATCATACAGGGTGATCCACCGATCTTCACGCATGCTTTGCTCAACCTTCAACACTGTCTCCTCAGAAATTGACGGTCTTCCGCTCCTTTGTTCGTCGTGAATTTCGGTCCAACCAGGTGCAAACTGTCTATACCGCTTTTTTGACATCCATGCACGACTCACCATACACTTCCGTCAGTTGGCGATGAATTTCAATCGGCGCAGTGCCCTTTGCGTTCAAAAACCGAATAACTGCGCGCAATTCGCACTTGGCGGTAACACATCCAACGGGAGCTCCATTCTCAACGGCTGCCAAGCCAAGACTGAGCGCCTCAGCGCGGCGTGCGCATGTTTACACACAGCGCGCGAAGCACTCTTCATAACAGTGTGACCAACTGCCACACAAACAGAGTTCTGTACTTATAAAAAAAATAGGAGACCTTACTTTTGGGATTACCCTCGTAATATGTTGTATGCTCATTTG